>NC_141094.1:40530796-40955796 GCF_041138505.1 Cibotium barometz
GTTCCTTGTTCTAGTGCACTTTTGTCTCACTCTTGGGCCAGGTGCTACACATTGCTCTAGAAGAAAGATGCAAGGAGTGTTTGACACTGGTTCTCTTCTTGCCTCCTTTGTCTTGCATGAGTTGGTCTAAGGCATTAGACAAAGAGGGTATGCCTTGCATCGAAGGATGGTGTGCTTGGTTTGGATGCCATGCATATCGCATTCTGTGCGGATTCATACCTCTCGATTCTCAAGTATGGTTGGCAACTTTCCCTATCTGTGCAACCTATGTGATGACACCTGGAGTTCTAGCCCATGGATATACATTTGATATATGAATCTTTGGGTAACATAGTATTTACATAAAACCATCTCTCATCACTATTAGAAGCTGGTCTCATTAAAGGTAGAAGCTGATTTCTCATCCTTGAGATGGGAGTGTCTCTCGTCGTCATATAGATGTAAATATGCCAAATACCATCTCTGATTACCCTATTGAGTTTTTGCGTAGATAATGCATGGGGGTTCCTAGATATGGATGCAAAGCATCTATAGAGAGGTCACGTGACACCGTCCACTTTGTTGTTTTGGTACACCAATAATTCTTAGTCCCTTGTTATGCAAGATTGATGAATGAGAACAATACTAGCTATGGGAGTCATCTTCTACCTTGTATTGTGGTTCCAAACTTGTGTACCCTCTCGTATTAAGTAACCTATTGAAATCAGGTGAGGCACATCTATGTGCCGAGGGTGGGTTGCAAACTTTTCTAGAATGGTGTGGTGTAAAATGACAAATATGAAGTCTACTTAAATGATTTGATGTGGAATAGACGATTTACAATGTATCAGTCGTGAGAGTATCATAACTCGTAGTCTCTTGAACTCCAATAAGATCCACATCCCAAAACGGTGCTCCATACATGCTACTGTACTGATTAATCGATGAAAAAGACGGGATTGTATTTAGACACGTAACTATTGTTGGAAGCATTACTCATCCAAGTGTGCTAGCGATGTATACTCTATGACTAATCTTGCCTTTGCTTTTGTTTCATAAGAAATTAAGCTTCAGAATATGACTGCTAGGTATGTTTAGATCCTTATGACTTTCACTTCCTCTCCCTCAAATGTGAGTGTTTTTTGCCACCCCTTTACAATTCCTCCATATGGCGAATGCCTTAACCCAAATTTTTAAGGTTTTCATGCTGATGCAATAGGATATCATCTGTATTCATGTGTATGCAAAGCAGAAACTGTTTGGTTTGTATGCAATGAAAGCACTAATGCTAATATTCTTGTACACTAGATTTGTAGCTACTTCAATATAATAGCTAGTGTTAATCTTGCACTTAATATGTGGTCACATGAGCTAGCATAACATAACACGTTTGTTTCAAAGAGAGTTTAATGATGATACAATATGCCCTGAGTACACTGGTGGGTTGGTGATGCATTAGGCATCCTCTATAACGTAAACAAAGCATATTGAAAATGAAAAATAGACGAATGTCTAGAAGACTTCAATGGACGATGAAAGCATGATATGTCTAAGTTTGAGAGGATTGTAGAGTAGTCCCAAGGTTTGTTAGGTGACAAATATAAGGGGATCTAAACTCATGGATCACCATAAGATCAAAAATAGTCCTTTGTCTTCATCGAGAAGTAAGTGTCTTGTTGTGGCATCTCATGGAAGGTGGTCTCTTCTATTGAGCTTTGGTTCTTTGATGGGTCTTTTGTGTGTCGTGTTTGAAGATGTTCAGTCGTAGCTAGGTGTTTGGATGTCAGGATGGAAACTCTTATGAGGTTGTAATATCTCTATGCATTTGTTGTTCTAGTGCACTTTTGTCTCCTTGTCACTTGACTCTTGGGCTGGGTGCTAACATTGCTCCAGAAGAAAGATGCAAGGAATGTTTTGACACTAGTTCTCTTCTTGCCTCCCTTTTCCTTCATGAGTTGGTCTAAAGCATTAGACAGAGGATGTGCTTACCCTATTCTTGCCTAGTTAATGCATGGGTATTCAAGTCGAGAGGTTACCTTTACTTGGTCGAAGCGCGTGTCCTTGGGTCTTGCCTTTGAGCCACAAATGCAACTTTCCATTGTGGGTGCGCTAGCTCATCCATCGCGCCCTCATTCCGTTGTCACACCGGAATGCTCCTTGCCAAAGGGGTGAAGGGAGAGCTCCCAATGCCTAGACAAAGGAAAGAAGAGATGGCTCTTTGTGATGGTTCTCTCTCACAAGAGGCGGAAAAAGAAGCTAATCGAAGAGGAAAACCTACAATCAAACCTATTCAAGCATGCATCCATCTAACAAGCATGAATTAAAAGGCATACAAGCAAGTAAGAAGAGGGAAGAAGGAGAGCTTATAAGAATACTATTGCAAGGGAATGATTGTCCATTGCTTACTGTCAAAAATAACTTATATACGAGTGACTAGTTTCCATATTAGATTGGCCAAACTTAAAAATGTCCCAACCTCTATTACTAGTCTTAAGCAACTTTGTACACTAAGCCCATGGACTTTCCCTATTTGACATTAAGATCCTGGTAAGGTTGCTTTATATATTCTCGTGCCGTCTTACAGAAGTTAAGTACCCGTTCATGCGGGTAAGATGGCAAAGCACCTTACGTAGGTTGGGCAGGCAAAACCGTGTTAACGAATAAAATAGTTAACATACCTCCTTCCTAATGAACGTGTCACGCTAGTGGGTGGTGAAGCTACTGCCAAGAAGTGGATCGTGTGGATAGTCTAGGATACACCATGGAGCGGATGGCCGAGGTTAAGAGGTTAGTTCGGGATCAATCTACAGCCAAATGTAGGACAAAGTGATGGGAAGCTTTGGGTACCCTTAATGGCAGGCAGCTTTTCAAGGCGGCATGGAAAGTGATATATGATGTAGAGGTTCTTCATGCTTGGCATGGAAGTGGTGTGTCTGCATCTACAATGGAGTTGGGCGGCCTCTATGGCTTGAAGGATTTGGCGGTGTCGAGCAATTGGGATAGAGGCGGTGCATGTCAAATGAGTGGTGTGGTCGAAGATGAGGCAATGACGGATTCCTGCTGATTGTAGGAAGGTCCACACGATGGGTCGTACCATGGGCCAGGCTTGTGCGCACCATGGTCCCCCATCAATGCAGGTTTATGAAAGAATAGTGGCTATGTGTCTATTACATGTAGAGGTCGTGCATATAGTGCAGGTGACGTGCATGGGCATTGGGCACAAGGTGGGCCCGTGTAGAAGCTTTTGTTGGTGAAAACTCCAACACTCTGCTTTCTTTGATACTTTTTTGTCTGCTTTCTGATAGAGAAGTGGTGGTTGATGTGTAGCAAGGATATGAATGAGGTTGGGTTGTCCATGAGAATGGAAGAATTTAGGACACCCAATCTAGCAGGAACATTGGTAAGCTGCTGTGAACTATGCGTGGCTTGCCGGACATGTCCGCATGGAGACGGGTGCTTCTTGGGCCTTGTTGGTGGCCATTGTTAGATATCATCCCCTACTTGCTGGCTTCCTATTTGGTGTCTTATTTTAGCCTCTAGGGCTGACCATGTTAGTCAGAGGGGCTGGTCACCCCTCACTCATATTTTACCCATATTTATTCCCCATTTTATGGTCTTGGGATTTTCCCCAGTCGTGGAGGTATTTATCTCTAGTCGGCTGCCTTCATGTAGAGGTATATATAGCCGGCATGCCTCCCTCATATTTTACTGCTTGCATTGCTTGCCTAGCTGCAGTCCCTCACTTACGAGGTTCTCCCCTCTTGCTCGGGACATGTATTCCTTTTGGTGATGATATTGAGAGCAGGTTCTCACCTGTGTTTCCTCTCCATCTCTCTCTCACTCTCTCTCTTGTGTTTCCACTTTCCCTTCTTCCGCTGCACATTCTATCATGGTATCAGAGCACCGGTGATTTTCAGCGTTGGATGCTCCCTCCTCTACCTCTTCATATCTGTGTTTTTTTTGCCCCTGGAGACCCGCGTTTTTGCGTTTTCAGCAAGGGCAGCAGCACATAGGTTGCTGCGTTTTTCTTAAGGTGGCTGTCCACAGCAGTTCTCGGCATTCATAACCCCCCCCCATAGTGTTGGTCGCCTGTTTTGTACAGGCCAGCTAGATCATGTTTGCTATTTTTTTCTTCTACAAGTTTCTAATGCTGATTTGCTGATCTGAGGCTTGGGTGTACCTATTTCTTCTGCGTTTTTCTTCAGATTCAGCCCTTTCTATTGCCCCTTATACCTCTGCCTTTTCAGATTTGCAGCCATGGTTGCTGCGTTTTTTTGAACCGATTTTGCTGGTAGCTCTACCTTCACTTGGGCTTCATCTGTTCGACCCAAAGGTACCTTCTCTTCAGCGTTTTTCCTCATAGGAGGTGTGGACACTGGTTGGCCTGAATTTTCAGGTTTGTAGCCCTTGTTTGGCTGCGTTTTCTTCTCCAGTTGACACAGATCACTTGCAGAGGGGGTTTCTTGTTTGGATTGTGGCTTTGGAGGCAGTTTGGTACTTGAGGAGGATTCTGAATTTCAGATTTCAGTCAGCGTTTTGCTGATTTTGGAGCATCTCTACCTATGTTTTGTTCCTGGCCTACACGGTTTCCCGGTTTCCACATGTTCCTTGCCTTCTGTTGGCGGTGGAGTGTTTTTTTTACTGGATAGCAGTGTTCTGGCTGCGTTTTGCTTCCCACAGGAGTTTTCTACACTCAGGGGGGGCCCTTCTCCGGCTACTTCACTTGAGGATCAGTTTCGGGAGCTGTGTTGTATCTGTGGAGACTTTCTTCTTTGATAGGAGTTTACAATTATTTGGAGGAGAGCAGTGATCTTTTTAGAGATCCTGAGCAGAGTTTATTTTGTCCGAGCTTGTGTTCTTTGCAGTATTTGCAGAACAAGGAGGGCATTTTGCCCTTTTGCGATGTGATCCTTTCACATGATCTTTTATCTATTGCTGATTCTTGTGATCTAGTTCTACTTCTGGAATAGTCTTCTACTATCTGTGATGCTTTTGAGGACTTTGTTACCACTGCAGTTTGTAATCGTGCTTCCCTTCCTCATTGTGAGGAGTCTATCTCTGCATCTCTTTCTGATGCTTTTGAGGATGCCCCTCCCCCTGCCAGTGCTGCAGGCTTGTTGTTTTGGAGGATGGTTTTTTGGACCCGATGGGATGCTTTGGATCTGTGGTTGCTAACCGTGCCTCGGGCACAGTGGTACTTCCAGAGTTTTTTGGATTTGGATCAGAATCAGGTTGGGCTTATATCAGTCCGACAATATTTTTTTTCAGAGGGGAATGTGGAGTCCTTTCATCTTGCGATGCCCACCTCAGTGGCGTGTACTTATGTACAGCATTGGGCAACTCATGTTATGGAGTTTGAGCAGATTGACCCCATCTTTTCTACGAAGTCTTTACATCTTGCAATGCCAACCTTTTCGGAGGATGCTTTTGTACAACGTTTGGCTACTCTTGGTACAGAGTTGAAGCAGATTGACTCTATTTCTTTTGAGGGTTCCAATGAGGAGCAGTTTGCTTCTCCCAGGATTGATTATCTATAGGATCTGATCTTGGTTGGTTATGAGGTTTTTCATACTTTCTCCAGGCTGGATACATGACATTCGACTTCGGGGAGTGTTCTTACACTTGGGTTTGGAACCATTATTTGGAGCAGCACGTCGCAGCCTATATGGTTGTCTTCTTCCAGAGGAGAGGTGTACCTGGTAGCTTGTTCTGTTACTTTTGTAGCTGAGTTGCTGAGGAGATTGCTTGTGGAGCTTTCTTGGTACCTATTTCTGTAGTCTTTCATCTTTGATCGAGGACGACGTCTCTAGCTTTTTGGAGTTTGCTCAACATCCGTTGCTGAGAGGGGGTGTTAGATATCATCCCCTACTTGCTGACTTCCTATTTGTTGTCCTATTTTAGCCTCTAGGGCTTACCATGTTAGTCAGAGGGGTCGATCACCCCTCACTCATATTTTACCCATATATATTCCCCATTTTATGGTCTTGGGATTTTCCCCAATCGTGGAGGTATTTATCACTAGTCGGCTGTCTTCATGTAAAGGTATATATAGCCGGCCTGCCTTCCTCATATTTTACTACTTGCATTGCTTGCCTAGCTTGTTAAGCTGCAGTCCCTCACGAGGTTCTCCCCTCTTGCTCGGGACATGTATTCCTTTTGGTGATGATGTTGAGAGCAGGTGCTCACCTGTGTTTCCTCTCCATCTTTCTCTCTCTCTCGCTCCCTCTTATGTTACCACTTTCCCTTCTTCCGCTGATCATTCTATCATCTAGTACATCTTTATCGGGAGCAAGGAAAATTGCTATGCGCACTCTAGTACATCTTTATTGGCCAAGTCTATGCTACGAACAGTGGCATTGCCTATGACCACAAACTTACACCATTATGTCAAGGCCACACCTCATAGCCCCTTTCCCATACACTTCAGTTTACTCCCCATCTTCTACTAGCATATAGTCTCCATTTTAACATTTCCAAATCAGCCATCGAAGCTTTTAACATTTCCAAATCAGCCATCGAAGCTTTCTTCATAGGAGTGCACGGGTGTGGGGATTTGCCATCTATCATATCACTTCACTTATATAGCATTCTTCTCTATCTTTGTTGTAATGCAATTTGAGTTGTAAAGTTTTGTGCTGTGAAAGATCCTACTTCTTTGTGAGTATTCTCTTGTATACACTATGCACATTGTATTTTCTTCCAATATTTGTTCCATAACAACACAAACCCTAGTCACCACCAACATTTTTGGGACTTGTAAAGAAAATGAAGTCAAGATGGGAATTATAGCTTTTTTCCATGACATAATTAATTATGCCAAAATGGTGACAACTAACTATGCATGTGCTTAAATTGTGCCAAAATGGAGATTGCTTGTAATCTGTGCTCTCAATCAACCAACAATTTCTTGGTAACATACACCTATCTACTGCATTTTACGAGAGAAATGTATCCCTAGCCTAGTGTGATAGGTTGTGTGATAGCAGCCTTTGCAAACTTTGTGAAATTGAGAAAAGTGCATGGTGAACTAGCTCATTGCTCGGAAAAAACATTTTTTTTTGCCCTTAAAATTAAAGACCATACAAGGCTTAATTGGGATTTAGCCTTGAAAATCACTAGAAATCTTACAAGTGCCCAGATTTTTTAGCTACAATGTGTAAATTTTAAACCTTAAAAAAGGCAACGTTGAATTTCAATCGGGATTTTTAAATTTGAACCGAAAAAATTACATTACGAACGGACTATGTGAGCACTGGACTAGCTAAAGTAGGCAAGTAACACTCATTTATGCTGCATAATCATACTAGAAAAACTAAAAAGTAAACTAAAAAGTAAAGAAAATCAATATCAAAAATACACTTTTTTTTGTAACCAGTGATAAAAAGGATGACTTTCAAGCTCAACCCGTTTTTACGTAACTACAATTTTGAAATTTCAAATGCAAGGCTAAGCAAATTTACAACCAATTATTCTCGGTTTGAACCGTGGAAATTACACTAAAAGTTCTCACACAGATAACCAAGATACAGCTGGAACTAATAACCTTAGAAAGGTTAGCATATTCATTGAGCTATGATTATTATGAGCTCTAATTCTTTGTGGTAGATAAATTACTTCTATTTAAGTCTAAAAGATGGCAATTCATTGTAATTGGCAAATGTAGAAATCGGTACCGAGTAGAATTTCTGGTAGAAGGCAAAGACCATGGTATTAGTAATAAGACCAACGGTAGCATTACATGGGCACAAGTTGACAAGGATCAAATAAACGAAACCAAAAATTAAAAACAACTGAAAGCATGGAAGGTGGAGATCTAGTGGTTGTGGCCAAAGTGGCCGTGCTTGGCCTCCTTCTCAGCGTCTTTCTTGTCATGGCGCTCATGGAGGGCATAGGCCCCAGACCCAACGGCCACTGCCCCAGCTATGGTTTCTCCAATGTGGTGCTTGTGGGCGTTCTCAGGGTCCTTCTTAGCTTGATGCTTCTCATACTACACACACACACACACACACACACAGTACAAACAAGCACCACAGTTAACACATTAGGTTAAGCCGCTCAATTAACACAATGGTTGCCTACCCTACACACCACTATTGCATCAATTACCAAGGCTTGCCTATCAACAAAATAGGTGATTAATGCTCTTTCAAAGGTGCTACAGCTGATTACCATGGCAACGGCTCCTCCTAGCAAGGCGCCAGCCTCTGCGAGGTGCTCCTTGTGGGCGTGCTTCTTGATCTCCACCTTAGAATCGACTGGCTTTCCATCCACAACGGTTGCAGACGAGTAGACCTCGGTACTCTCCACCACAACCTCGTCTTGATTGTTCTTGTTGTGGTGGTGGAAGAGTCCCCTATCACGGTGCTCTCCGGACTCAGCCATGGACACACTCAGACAGACAGAGAGAGAGAGAGGGAGAGAGGAGAGAGAGAGGATGAGGAGACACCTGACACCAGCACTACCTTTTTATAGACTTTAACTTAGCGAGAGACAAGATGGAATTAATGTAGACAGACTATTAGGATGAGATGAGAGCGGCTAAGCTGTGTGTGTGTGTGGCGACGTGCCAAGAACTCTCTCGAAAGGTGAGGTCGGTGGGGGCGGCTCCAGCTTTCCAAGCGCGTGATGAGATGAGATGAGAATGAGATCCAGGACTCCACACGTTTTGGGCTTACCCCACCCACTTGGACTTCAGCCTTGAATGCATGGATCGTATCTCTTAGTGGATCCCGTATGAATCGGATCATGGATCGTATCTCTTACTTACTATGTGGACCACTTTCATATGGAACATGGCCCCTCCATATGTACCTCTTACTATGCATCGGATCATGGACCGCTTTCATATGGAACATGGCCCCTCCATTGTATTTCCATTCACAAGCTTCTGCCTCGACGACAAGGGAACATGAAGCTCCTCAAATCCAACTCAGGAGTTTGCTTTTCCCAAACTTTGAGGGCAATGTTCACAAAAAACCGGCATTTAGTGTATTTTTGCAAGACCAAAATCTAAGTCTAAGGATAAACTTAGAGGTTAGACATCTATATCTATATCTATATCTATATATACATTATTTATAGCTTGCCATGTGGTAAGCAAAGGAGAGCCCCACTTGGCAAGAGGAGGAGAGCCCTTCACATAAAGGAGAGGAGAATTTTTTAATGAGTCATTTGCTCATTAAATGAGACTCATATATATATGTATGTATGTATGTATGTATGTGTGTGTGTATGTAGGAAAGTTTCACATTTTTGAACTTTTTAAAAGGAACAGTTCTTTTCCACAAGCCTAGATGCATTGGAGCTCACAATTAGTTGTCACCATCAAGTCATTTGCTCATTAAGTGAGTTTCACATTTTTGAACTTTTTAAAAGGAACAGTTCTTTTCCACAAGCCTAGATGCATTGGGGCTCGCAATTAGTTGTCACCATCAAGTCATTTGCTCATTAAGTGAGTTTCACATATATATTATTTGTAGTGTGCCATGTGGTAAGCAAAGGAGATTCCCACTTGGCAAGAGAAGGAGCGCCCTTCACATAAAGGAGAAAGGAGAATTTTTTTAATGAGTCATTGAGACTCATATATATATATAGGAGAGTTTCACAATTTTGAACATTTTAAAAGGAACGGTTCTTTTCCACAAGCCTAGATGCATTGGGGCTCACAATTACTTGTCAACCATCAAGTCATTTGCTCATTGAGTGAGTTTCTCATATATATAAGCGCTCACACACACACAGACATAAATGCATATACATGTGTGTGTGTGTGTGTGTGTGTGTGTGTGAGCACTCATATATATGAGAAACTCACTCAATGAGCAAATGACTTAATGGTGACAGCTAAATGCATATACATATGTAGGGAAGAGAAGAGAAGCCCTTCTACCAGTCTTACAAGGGCTTAGTTGCTAGAATTAGCACCACGTCGGGAGTGAGGTGGCATGTGGTTAGCGAGTGGGCGAGTGGATTCGTGGTGATTAACCTCTCCACACTCGTTGGCCCATGTAATCTGTACGTCGACGGGTGGTCGACGAGACGGTTACATGGCTGATCCAGCCAGTTTGTGGCACCAAGGTGATGAGGAGGGCTCGACTGGATGGGGGGTTGGGATCCTGATTCTGAGGAGGAGATGAAGCGGCGTAGAGAAGAAGCGGAGGCTGAATATTCCAAGAAGAAATGTGTGCCCCACTAGTTGAACGATAGGCTATGCTCTCAAGTGAAAACCAAGGTATGTTTAAAGCTTAATCCAGACTTAGTCAGGAGCCAAGTCGGGCTATTCTCAATGTGCAGCGTTTTTATCTTTTGCCCTGGTAAACCCCCGTCTAAAGTGGAGCTAGGTAGGTGGCTTCAAGAAAATATCTTGCATGATAGCGTAGTCTCCAAGGTCTTCTATTTGGGAAAAGGTTTCTTCAATGTCCTCTTTGTGAAGGGTCGATCTGTTTCTGAGTTATTTGCTAAAGGTCCATTGTTTTTTGGTCAACGTCTAGTGCATGTTTTTCCTTTTGATCAGTTATTTGATGTTAACAAGAGCATGCAGAGTGCATGTCTGGTTTGGGTTGAGGTGGTTGGTCTTCCCCCTTGGATTAGGCCTGCCTTGCATGATATTCCTTAGACTCTTGGGCCGGTGTTGTATATGCCTAATGATGAGGTAGGTGGTAGGCAAGGTAACAGTGTTTGCATCACCTGGAATGCTGCCATTGTGAAACCCCGAAGTCAATAGATGTGGATCTAGGGCAATTGGGTATCATGGAATTAGATATGAAGTTTGGTGCATTCCTAGGTGCATGCTTTAAGTGCGGAGGGTTTGGCCATATTGCAAAAAATTGCCCGGATCAGATTAAGGCAAAAGGAGAGGAGGCGAAGGAAGATAGCTTGAGTGGAGTGGATAGAGCTAAAGCTTCTGCTGGAAGTCAGAAGAATGAGGAGAAAGGAAAAGAGGTGGTGAATAAGACTGGTGAAGGTGCTTCAGAGGGTGAATGGGTTAGGGTTAAAGGGAAGTCCAATGTTAGACATGCTAAGAAAGAAGCTAGGAAGGCCCAACCTAACCCGGGGGCAGGGGGTAGAACATTGGATTCTCATGGGAGTATGAGTCCCGCCTATTATTCTAATCCTTTCAATCCACTTAATAATGATAGTCATCCTTGGTCTGAATAAAGATTTGACTTTATTGTTGATGAAGCTTGGAAAGAAATCCAAAATGAGCAAAATATTATGAGGAGTGAGGAGAAGGTTGAGATGGTTCTGGAAACTATTCTTTCATGAGTAACTATTTAGAGTTCTCTGGTTTTATGTGGAATGTCGAAGGGATTAAAGATTTAAAAAAAAGTGATGGTGTGAACGAGAGCTGGCACTCATGTATAGGGAAGTGCCATGCCCGAAGTAGATCAGTCCACAAAGGGGAGCAAGCCCAAAGCTTTGTGAAAAGCTTCAAACTTCTCACGAGGAAGCGCCTTTGTGAAAAGATCGGAGAGGTTGTCTTGTGTTGGCACATAAGCCAAGCTGATCTCTCCTGCTGAGAGTCTCTCCCTAACATAGTGATAATGCACCTCAATGTGCTTTGTGCGAGCATGAAAACTGGGTTTCTCACAACTGCCAATGCGCTCTGACTGTGTCAGTGTAGATAGAGGTGGCAGACTCCTGTCCAACACCCAAGTCAGCCACCATAAGCCGTATGAGCCACACACACTCAACCGTAGCTGTGAAAGCTGCCCTGTACTGAGCTTCACAACTAGAAGTGACCACAGTAGGTTGCTTCTTGCTCAACCAAGATATGCATGAGCTACCGAGCATGAAACAAAAACCACTTGTGGACACTCTTGTGTCATAGCAACCAGCCCAATCTGAGTCCGAAAAAGCATGTAAATTTGGCGGCAACGATTCCCCCTTGGGATAAAACAACCCAAGATGTATGGTGCCACTCAAGTACCGAAAGATGCATTTAACTGCCTTCCAATGCTGAGACCCTGGGCTATGCATAAACGTGCTCACCTGTGAGACTACAAACTGAATGTCCGGCCTCGTAATGCATACATAAATGAGGCAACCAACAGCTGTCTGATAGAGTGTGACATCAAAGTGATCTCCAACATCATGAAGACTCAACTTTAAACATGTCTCCATTGGAGTAGCAATAGGCTTGCAGTCTTCAAGGCCAAATCTCCCGCAACAATGTCTCAATATACTTTGTCTGACACAAAGCAATATCTCCATCACACTGCTTAAATTGTATCCCCAAATAACGATGCAAATGGCCCAAATCTGACATCTCAAAAGAGGCATTCAAATTAGCCTTAAAATCAGCAATATGACTCTCATTTGGTCCTGTGAGCAACATGTCATCGACATAGAGAGCAATGATTAGATGTACATCATCCACACGTTTAACATACAAAGTGCTTTCTGTTGGACTATTCTGAAAACCATGTGCAATCAAATATGCATGTATCTTTTCATATACCAAGCTCGTGGAGCTTGCTTTAGACCATACAAAGCCTTTTTCAACCTGCACACTTTGTTTTCCTGCCCTCTTTGAACAAAACCACGAGGCTGCGATACATATACCTCCTCATGCAAATCTCCATTCAAGAACGCAGTCTTTATGTCCAACTGATGTACATTCCAATCATTATGAGCTACCAATGCACAAATGCTACGAATGGTAGTCATACAACAAGTGGGAGCAAAGATCTCATCAAAATCAATGCCCTTTTCTTGAGCATAACCCTTTGCAACAAGTCTAGCCTTATAGCGATCAACACTGCCATCTAGCTTTCGTTTCAACTTAAAAACCCACTTACATCCAATGACCTTTTTACCAATAGGCAAATCACACAAAGACCATGTACCATTCTCCATTATAGCATCATATTCACTTGGCATTGCAGCCAACCAATTTTCTGATTTTTGTGCCTCATCAAATGAAAGAGGTTCTTCCTCTTCACACATACTAGACACAGTCAAAGCATAATAATCTGATGCATGCTGAAAACCTGAACGAGTACGACTAGAAATAGGTGCATCAATTTTACTATCACGCAAGGTTTGCACCGGCCATTTAGGCATACCTCTAGCCTGCTCATTTACGACCCTATCCTCATAAATTACATCCTGTAAATCTGCATCAGAAATAGATTGATCTATGATGTCGTTTGAAATCTGCATAGGCTGAATATTTGCCTCATTAGGACTTACATTTGAATTCCCACCTATAAACAGAGGCAACAACGTAGTATCAAATACATCCCGTGAGCTCACACCTGTCTCTTTGGTACATGATAACAAAGGCTGCACAGCATCTTCCACAAAAACAACATCTCGACTAATCAAGATACGCTTTGACTGCGAATGATACAATCTGTAACCCTTGCTCTCAGCACTGTAACCAACAAAAATGCATTTGACAGCCTTATCGTCCAATTTTCTACGTTGTTGCACAGGCACTAAAGCATAGGCCAAGCAACCAAAGACACGCAAGTGACCAATAGAAGGCTTCCTGCCATGCCAAGCTTCGTATGGAGTAATAGATTGCAAGGCCTTTGTGGGACACCTGTTGAGTACATATGCAGCACACATGACAGTCTCAAGGCAAAACGTATGTGGCAAAGCTTGGCTCTTGACCATACATCGTGCCATCTCCATAAGTGACTTGTTTTTTCTCTCAGTAACACCATTTTGCGGAGGGGTATACGGCACTGTACATTGGTGTTTTATCCCATGACTAGCCAGAAATGCATCAAACTCTTTAGACATGTACTCCCCCCCTCGATCAGAACGGAGGGTGCCCACAGTACAATTGGATACATTTTCAACCATAAGCAAAAACTGTTTGAAGCACAAAAACACTTCAGATTTTGCCTTCAGTGGATATACCCATGCATGCCTTGAGTAATCATCAATGAAAGTCACGAAGTACAAGTGTTTACCAAATGACGGGTTTGCATGGACTCATATACATCACTATGTACAAGTTACAATTTGCGAGTGGCCCGCACAGAACCATCCTTTGGAAATGCAGAACGCTGCATTTTGCCCAAAATATAGCCTTCACAAACATGTTTTAATGGTGCCTCAAGAGGGGGCATATCAAATTTTTGCAAACGTAGCAAACTAGCAAAGTTCAGATGACCAAAACGATCATGCCATAGTTTTGCATCTGAAACTGCCTTTTCATCAGAAACTGCATTTGCTGAATCTTCCACACACTTGTCATAAGAATTGAGCCTATACAACCCACGAAACAAGGTGCCAGATGCAATAATCGTATCACCAGAAGTCAAATCATGAACAGTACATCTGTCATCCACAAATTTGACTACAAGTCCAAGTCTAGCAAGCGCAGAGATAGACAATAGATTCTTCTTTATCCCTGGCACATACAAAGCATCTTAAAGTGTGAAAGCGAAGCTATTTGCAGCAGTAAGCATAATTTTACCAATGCCCTTCACTGGGTAAGAAGCATTATTGGCACATGTGACAGTATTCCCATTAGGGACAGCCTCAAGACAAGTGAACATATCACGATGCGAGGTAATGTCCTTTGTAGCACCACTGTCAAAATACCATACATCAGAGTCAACAGAAACTGCCAAACATGCATCATGTACAGATGGGTCATACTGGCAATACACGCTAAACGTCCATTCTGTATCCTGCACAACATTTGCAGAATCTGCATTTGTAGAAGTACTCTTGCCACAAAGACCAATGGATCCTGTCATAGGCTTTTTCTAAGTCAAGTTGAAGCATGATATATTTTTGTTGGGTTTTGATAGCCACATCTCTTCCTAACAATGCAGCAAAGATATTATCATATATTGACCTCCCCTTGATAAAACCATGTTGCTTTTTAGACACAACTTCTTGCAAAACTGGAGAAATTCTAAGAATAATCACTTTGGCCAAAATTTTGTAAATCACAGTTAACAAGGTGATGGGTGTCCACCAGTGACCAAATCTATTACAGGCAGTTTGCTTTGGAATAAGTTTCACCAGTCCTTCTTTGAAGTCCTTATCCATATTTCCTATGCTGAAAGCTTTTCTACAAGCTTCACCCACAATATCCTTCAAAGAAGGCCAAATTTTTGAGAAGAATTCTATGGACAGTCCA
This sequence comes from Cibotium barometz, assembly GCF_041138505.1. Taxonomy (NCBI): domain Eukaryota; kingdom Viridiplantae; phylum Streptophyta; class Polypodiopsida; order Cyatheales; family Cibotiaceae; genus Cibotium; species Cibotium barometz. The sequence goes on from NC_141094.1 coordinate 40,545,885, forward strand.
TCCCAACTTGGAGCTTTGTCCCTCCCCAACTTTAGTAAGGCATACTAGCATTCCTCAACATGTACATCCCTTTCTAGCCATCTTGCTTTGTCATGATCCACATTTTGGCTAGCTAGTCCCAATAACCTATCTTTAGCTTGAAACCTCCTCAAGGAGCAGTCTTCCTTTAGGCTAAGAGTAGAGCCCAAAAATTTAACCCATTTCCTAGCTAGGGTATTCATATCATTCAAGGGAAGACCATCTTCATCCAAAATGCTCCCTATAACCTCTCTATAACTCCTTCCTTTTGAGAGTTTAAATAGACTGCTATCAGGTTTTCTTTTGTTATTAAAAAGTTTCCAATTAGATTATTTATCCATCTCTCTGGCGCATCTATCATCCTCATCCTTGAGGCCAGCTTGACACTTGAAATACAAGATGGTTTCCTCAACATTCAATCCACTTGTTTGCCTCTTAATGTAAAGTTTCTCTAGCTGAGCATCCCATTTCCTTCTTTCACACCTCTTCTCCTTTACTCTCAATTTACCCACATCTCTAATAATCCCTTGCATCTCATTGGCAAACTGCTTCTAAGCACCTTATACCCCCCTCTCCTTTTCAGTTTACTAATTGCTTCTTCCGTATATTCCACAAAGAGAGGATCCTTGAGGAGTAGATTATTATGCCAACTATCCTTAAGGCCCAACCCTCTTCTTAACTCCTCCCATTTACCCTTCTTCTTCCCTAAGAGGACAATACTACCACCACATCTATCCACACCCTTTTCCACCATATTGAAATCACCTAGGACAATGCAAGGAACTTGGATATTTAAATTGGCAATCCAATTCCACATATCACTCCTAATCTTGTGATTGTGAGCCCAATACACACTGATAATACATATTCTTTCCCTATTTACCAAAATCTCAACTACCAAAATCCTACCATTAGGATGGTTGGCTATAACACTAGGATTAAGATCACCCCTAATTAAGGTCATTACCCCACTATAGCCCAAATTAACACCCCCATACAAAACCACCCATTCTCTAAATCCATCCTTTCTAGGGATTTTTCCAAATAGGTTATGTTTTTGAATGGCAAAAACCAAGAAGGCCCATGACTTCACTAGCCCCCAAAATGAAGTTCTTCCAGGGGGGATTTGTTGCCATATATATAGGCAGTGATGTGTGTGAACACACTTAGGACCATCGGGGCACTTTTTTCCTCCTTAGGAGGTTTTTTCCCCCGGCTTGTATATACGCCCATCATTCTAGGGCTAACTTATCTTTGTACATTGACACAATCTAATACACTGTGTGTTGTGTGCATTCTTGCTTCTTCTTCTCCAAGCTTTGTGTGCTTTCCTGCAACCCTAATTCCAACATGGAATACACTAGATTTTGAAAAGATTTGTTGGGTTGAAGAATGTAGTTATTAACTAAAAGGTATTCTTGAAAATAAAAAAATAAACACTAGTTGGATTTATAGTGAAAAGATAAATAACATCGTTCTCGATCATACAAAAAATCGAATAAATACTTCATGTGATAATGAAATGTTAAATTTTATTTGATGTCGTAGAACTTGCGATTCTTGCATAAAGCTTCAATGATATCTCTCTCTAGTATAACAGGCTAGTGGAAGAATATGTTCTCATTCTGATGTATACCTAGGACTTGCAAGAATAAGTAATAAATCTGCTTACAAGCAAGATATGATTTTTTCCCATGAACTCTTTGCTGAAAGTCAGGGCAACTGCATTTGCATTTTGCCTTGATCACCACCTTTTACTCCCTCCAATTCTTATTTGTAGAAAAAGATACTACTAAGAAAGTGGATTTAGCCTCCCCATTCTTTGTCTCCTTGATCACACCAGTAGCATCTTGAATCTTCTTCAAATATGCCTTTGAGATTCGATGTCTCCACTTTGCTTTCTTCTGAATTGTGCCTTGGCCTTCTGGAACATTCCCGATCTCATTACTTGCATGACAAGTTTCTTGTGGCATCCTTTGTGCCTGCATGGTTTTCTCTAATCAAAAAATTATAAACTCTAGTTTGCAAATCTCCCAAAATCTCCTCAACTGTCAAATTTGTTCCTATCTGCACCGGCCATACCCCAGGAACATGTGGTGTAGGTCTCACTATACTCTGGTACATATTGCTTGTATGGTCAAGCCTCTCATTACAAAATAGATCCACTAGTCACATACACCACTTGGCCCAGAGTGCTTCCTTGTGCCCTAGAAACAAGGATCAAGCACTCCAGTACATTATCCTTGGACCACAACCACATACATGTTATTTTACAAAAAACACATGTTCTCCTTATTGCCTAATCTCTTGATGGCACATCACCCTCAATGACCACCTTGATTTCTTGCTCCCTCAGCTATTGTCCCAACCCCTTCTATAGTGGGCTCATTCCAACACATGTTATTTTACAACCAACACATGTTCTCGTTATTGCCTAATCTCTTGATGGCACATCACCCTCAATGACCACCTTGATTCCCCTTCTATAGTGGGCTCATTCCTATCTATAGTTGTGGGCTATAGTTGCTGCACCTTTTCGGTTTTTAGAGGTTGCGATGAGGTCTCCCTCGATGTTTTCTTTGCCTGGTCACCATTACATAGTCTAGACGATGAGACTCATTACCCTCTAGGTCAATTAAAATAGTTGATTTCCTTTTGTTTTTCTCGATAGTCTCTCGATCCCCATGTAGAGGACCTAGAGAACCATAAAGGGGAGTATTATATAGTGCCTCTCTAACTATACGAACAACATTAGCTGAGGATGGTGTTGCCCTCTTTATCGACCTATAACCTAATGTCTCCAACATGCTGGCCCAATTGTATAGCATGTTCCTTCAAACTTTGCAAGATTGCATTGGTCATGTCAGACTTGTATTAGGTTTGTACAAGGTGTCATAGCCTCTTTCTCTTTGCTTCAATCCACCTATGCAAAAAGTTCCAAGCAGAAGGTGGTTATTAGCATGTTATTTCCATGTCTAAGGTAGAAATATTTAGAAGATTAAATAATAAAACTTGTCACACTCATTAGATTATCCCAATGAGAGTAATGCATTGATTTTCTTTTCTTTTTATGGATAGTCTCTCGATCCCCATGTAAAGGACCTGGAGAACCATAAAGGGGAGTATCCCAATGAGAGTAATGCATTGATTTTCTTTTCTTTTTATGGATAGTCTCTCGATCCCCATGTAAAGGACCTGGAGAACCATAAAGGGGAGTATCCCAATGAGAGTAATCTCGATCCCCATGTAAAGGACCTGGAGAACCATAAAGGGGAGTATCCCAATGAGAGTAATGCATTAATTTCCTTTTCTTTTAATGGATAGTCTCTCGATCCCCGTGTCCTAGATAACCATAAAGGGGAGTATAGCCAGTGCCTCTCCGACTATACAAACAACATTAGTTAGGGAGTATAGCCAGTGCCTCTCCGACTATACAAACAACATTAGTTAGGGATGGTGTTGCCCTCTTTGTTGACATGTCACCCAATGTCTCCAAATTGGGGCTTGACCCCACATGCTAGCCCAATTGTATAGCATGTTGCTTCAAACTTTGCAAGATTGCATTGGCCATGTTAGAGACACATGCTTCATATAAGGATATCTTAGACTTGTATCCTTCTCCTATCACCCAGCTACCATGAACACTCTCTACCAGTTTTGTACGAGGTGTCACAACCTCTTTATCTTTTCTTTGATCCACTTATGCAAATTGGTCCAAGTAGAAGTTGGTTATCGGAACATTGATTCCATGTCTAAGGTAGACATATTTAGAAGTTCATAGGTGGAATTTCTACACAACACCAGTAATATGCCAGCTCAATATTCATCAACATGGTATATCACCCACAATACCAATAACACTAAAATGGCCCCAACAAATGCATATACTAATAATACGAGCCTATCAATATTAGTATGAACATGATTATGTTCATAGGTAGAAACACAACACCAGTAATACACTATCTCAATACTCATGAACATAGTAAATCACCCACAATACCAATAACACTAACATGGCCCCAACAAATGCATATAATAATAATACAAGCATGTCAATATTAATATGGCATCCCCCATGATAGTGGCCAATAACACTAACATGGCCCAAATGCATATACTAATAATACAAGCCTATCAATATTAATATGGCATCACCCACAATACAATATATCATTATAGTACAATGGTATCTCAGATATCCCCAATCAACGATAGATTGGTCTTCCTAACATCCCTCTTGCTTGGGTTTGCAATTGAGCCTCTTTAAGCCTTGCTTGGACCCATTTAATGCTGAGGTGAGTCACAACTATATCAAATCCTAAAGTCTCTTCAAATCTCTACAAAGAGCATGGACCTCTTCCCTAGAGGTGTCTCCACAAATCCTAAAGTCTCTATATTTTAATCACTACTAAGAGCATGGAGACACCTCTTCTCTAGAGACGTAAATAATGAAACATACTGCACTCATTGGATTATCCCAATGAGCAATGCGCACCTCTCCCACCATGCAAGCCAAGAGTCCAATGCTCTTATGTGCTCTTCCAAGGCCATACCCTCTCTCCATGCTTTATGAATATCCTCATAACCTTCAAAGCCTCTTCTTTATTCACACAAAGCCTCCATTTATCACATTGTTTTATGTTCATGTTGGTATTCTGGCGGCACAATGAACTTTTGTGTATGTTCATCATTCAAACTCTGCTTCCAATGGAAGAGGCAAGTTCTTTCTTGACCTTCGAGTGGAGTCTTCATGTCCCCATTATTAAATACTCATGCAAGACTTCTCCACACTTCCACCTAGCTCTACTTACAAAACCCATGAAGCAGTACTAGGCGAGGAATGAAGATGGTAGAGGTAGATATCAAAATTTTACAGTACTAAGGATGTGTGAGACCAAGAAGAGAGGTGGTGCTCATAACAAGTGTTGCATGAAAGAAAGAAGCTTGGTGCTCAATTTGAATATAACAAAAAAAAACATCATGTTATTTAATTTATAATGAACTACTAGTTACTCCAAATTATTCTCAGTCAATTACAAATAAGGAGCAGTTATTCCAATAATAACTTGTGTGGGGCCAAAAATCGTTGAAATTAATGTACTCGAATTAGCCCAATAATTCCACAAGTACTCAACTTGGACTCTACACCACACTATATTATGATATAAAACCTTAATTTTAACACATATTTTTAATAACTTATTTATTATATTATAAAACCTACTTATTAATATATATATACATATACATATACATATACATATACATATATATATATATATATATATACATATATATATATGCATAAATGTATATACTTTTTTGATATAAAAAACTAATTTTATTATTTATATATTATATTATGAAACCGACTTATATATATATATATATATATGTAAATATATATATAATTTATAAATTGATAATTAATTTTAATATTTCTATGTTATATTATAAAAATTATTTTTTAATATATATATATATATACTTAAATATATATAATTTTGTATATATGTAATCCTAAAAGGCCAAGGGCCCCTGCTTAAGGTAATATACTACTTTTATATCTATATATATATATATAATTTTATATATATTATAAATGCAACCCTAAAAGGCCAAGAACTCTAATAGCCATCTTTTCTTATAAACGTTGATGGTGCGTGTTATAAGAAAGCCTTCTTTTTCGCCTTATTTTTTTCTTATGTGGGCGGCCAAGAACGACAAAGATTCTTGTGCTTATTTTCTGTGCTGCCATATGCTCCAATCGGGGAGAGAGACATAGATTTGCATGGCTTGATCTCAGTCACTTGATCCCTAGTGATAGCACCTCACAAAGATTGGAGAGTAAGACACCTCCCAGCAACCTACGCGCGGAGGCTGCTCTGAGAGAGAGAGATTTGCATGGCACCTCACAAAGATTGGAGAGTTAGACACCTCCCAACAGCTGCACGTGCAGGCTGGGAGGTGTCTAACTCTCCAATCTTTGGCCGCTTAAGCAATCGTTAAGAGAGAGAGAGAGGAGAGAGAGAGGGTGTTATGGTGTTAGAAATAGAGCTGCTAAGCACTCATAGAGGAAAACTCATGATAGCCGCTAAACACAAACCCACTAATGTCAACTCCTCAAAAATGTGAAAGTGCCTTCAACTACCTACAATTGAACTTTACAAAGCCCAACACTTTGACATCGCATTTGCCTATAATGGGGGTGTGGCCTCTAAGACCCCTCCCATCAGCCTGCACTCGCAGGCTATTGGGAGGTTTCTAACCCTCCAAGATTATGGCAATGATGTAGAAGGTGGATGGTCTAAGTGGGAGGTGGGAAGGTGGATGGTCTAAGTGGGAGGTGGGTCATGCTGATGGAAGGTGGTCGGGGCAATGGGAGGTGTAGAGGGGAAGGCAATCGGGAGGTGGGTGTCTTAGCTTGGTGACAAGACATGGTGGGGTGATGGGAGGTGTATAGTAGGAGTGGGAAGGTGGAGTGGTGGGGTGTGAAGGGAGGCTTGGAGGTGCTGCTCGACCTAGAGTGGAGACATGAGACTACCAGTGGTCATCATGTGAAGAGTAGGAGGTGGGGTCAGTGTAGATAGGAGAAGCGCTAGCCAAAATGGAGAGAAGCCATGAGCCATGTGATGAGTAGGATGGAGAGAAGCCATGAACCGTGAGTCATGTGATGGGCAAGTGGAGAAGTACAAGGTGGAGATGATCGTGAAGCAGTAATGATGCCGACCGGCTAGTGAGGTGGCTAGTGAGGCAGTGAGCAATTGGAGTTGAAGGAGAGGAGAAGGGTTGTAAAAAATGATCCTATGTGAGGTGCTATTGTGCATGGCCATTGCTCGGAATCATGTGTTTTATGCTTACACGAAACACATTAAGATTCATTATCACTTTATACACAAGCTTATCATGTTCAAGGAGGTCAAGATGGGCTACTACCCGATGATAGAGAACTGTGCAGATATCTTCATAAAGGCTCTTAGCAGGGATAGGATGGAGCGGCATTTTTATCGACTCAGCATCAGACCACAGAGTTGGTTGACCTTCGGGGTGGACATTGAGGGGGGGTGTTAGATATCAATGATTCACCCTCATATTGTATTATCTAGGCACCGGCTAGCTCATGTTTGTACGGCCCCCCATTATGAGAAGTAGACATGGTTGAGCAGCCCGGGCACCCAACATCCCTGTATTCACATGAGAAGGTGGCCTATGAGGCCAGATGGTTTAGAGATGACTTGGATTAGATTTGGCACACTGCTAAATATGGTACATGCTACACTAGACCGTTATCTCATAACAGTCCACACATGTAGTATGAGGATTTTACTCTTGGACACCCTATCCTAATATTATGGTGCCTGAACGAGGCCCAAGATGAGCCTAGCAGTGGATGGACATGGGAGTTGGGGAAACTGTTATGTGCACTCTAGTGTTAGATATCATCCCCTACTTGCTGGCTTCCTATTTGGTGTCCTATTTTAGCCTCTAGGGCTGACCATGTTAGTCAGAGGGGCTGGTCACCCCTCACTCATATTTTACCCATATTTATTCCCCATTTTATGGTCTTGGGATTTTCCCCAGTCGTGGAGGTATTTATCACTAGTCAGCTGCCTTCATGTAGAGATATATATAGCCGGCATGCCTCCCTCATATTTTACTGCTTGCCTAGCTTGTCTAGCTACATTCCCTCACTTACAAGGTTCTCCCCTCTTGCTCGGGACATGTATTCCTTTTGGTGATGATATTGAGAGCAGGTTCTCACCTGTGTTTCCTCTCCATCTTTCTCTCTCTCTCTCTCTCTCTCTCTCTCTCTCTCTCTCTCTCTCTCTCTCTCTCTCTCTCTCTCTCTCTCTCTCTCTCTCTCTCTCCCTCCTGTGTTTCCACTTTCTCTTCTTCCACTGCACATTCTATCATGGTATCAAAACGCCGGTGATTTTCAGCGTTGGATGCTCCCTCCTATACCTCTTCATATCTGCATTTTTTCCGCCCCTGGACAGACCTGCATTTTTACGTTTTCAGCAAGGGCAGCAGCACATAGGTTGCTGTGTTTATCTTCAGGTGGCTGTCTACATCAGTTTTTTTCAGCAGTTCTCGGCATTCATACCCCCCCCCGGTAGTGCTGGTCGCATGTTTTGTACAGGCCAGCTGGAGCATGTTTGCTGTTTTACAGGTTTCTGATGTTGATTTGTTGGTCTAAGGCTTGGGTGTACCTATTTCTTCCGCTACACATTCTATCATGGTATTTCTCCTGTGTTTCCACTTTCCCTTCTTCCGCTGCACATTCTATCAGCTATACGGTCCACTTATTTGAAGTGGATTGATATCTGATACTTCTAGTGTCCCCAAGGCTGCACAAGCCAGGGAGGACCTGGATGGTCAGCTTCTATAGTTATACACATAGTTCTCCCCCATGTGCTTCCAGCCAAAGGAGGCTTGTGGGGCAGGAGAGGGGGCTATTAGTAGCTCCTTTTCTAGTGCATGGGAACCGTGAGTCGGAGTTCCAAGCATGGAAAATATCTGGCGAGACAAGTTCATTTTTTGGAGCTATGGGTTGGATGTGTTCCAAGTCTATTGCTTGGTGTAGAAAAGATTATGGACTAGATGAGTTCCAAGTTCATTGTTCGAGGTTTTTCTGGGACATGATGTGTTCATCATCTAGTGTTGGGGGATAATGGGTGTGGTGTGTCTGGCAATTCATCTTTCTATACCTAGAGTTCACTGCACATTGGTGTGGGTATTTAGAGCCAAGCAGATTTCTTTGTTATTCAAGGTGGCATTTTGTTTTGAAGAGACAGGTTGGCAGGTGCATCTTCCATGGTGTATTCAGTATCCAGCCGGTATTGGGGTGTCCATGGTCGCATCTTCTTCATCAATTTTCTTCTTCCGACTTTGCACACACTGTGCTGCAAAGGGGGACCGGGGTGTTAGAATTTGTGCATCTCACTATGTGTGGGGATCGGGCCTTTTATTGGCACACACATGTATTTATCTCATTTGTGTTGGTCGTGGGGCGCATAGTTGTTTCTCGTACCGGTATACGAACCCATTCATACAGTACGATACCGTACGGTTTCGTACGGTACGAGTTCCCCCCCCACCTTGAGGAAAAAATTCCAAATGCTAAAAAAAATATAGAAATCCTGCTTAACGAAGGTCCCAAATGCCTGCAACACTTCACAACTTGTGTCCACTCATCAGTATTCCATATGGGGTTACTGAGAGACCTAAAAAATTTGTCAAGGTAGACTGGTACTATACAGTTGATTGATAGGATGAGAGAATCTTGCTATATCACTTGGAGATCCCTGGTATAGGTAGGCTAGATAGTTAGATCCTCAAGTTATGTACGAGGGAGAAGATTTGGACATGGCCATTTTGATCTAGAGAGGAGTCCCTAAACCTATCACCCTAGATGCACTGCTCGTATTTGTGCAAGGATGGTTCCTTAGTTATAAACTCTACACTAGGAGACCTTTGGTATTGCATTCATGCAGGTTCTTTTTTGGAGACAATTGGGAGATCCAACTGGGAGAGACACATCTCCATGTTCTGGTTCCTCAAGCACTGTAGACTCCTCCCCCCCCCAACCTTCCTCACATTCAAGCTTGAAGCTCCATAGTTTGTAAGTGTTAATAAAAAAATTGTATTTTATCGTACGGTATTTGAAAATTTCATATCGTATTGAAAATTCCCATACGGTATTGTATTTTTGTACCGTGACAACTATGGTGGGGCTATTTGCTGCAATCGACCAGCTCCACAAGGCAGTCAGCCAACTTCACTCCTTTCCTATATAAATGCCACTTCCCTTCTCACTTATTAACTCATTTCAGTCATTCATAGGCACTAGTTCTACAGCATCTGCTTTCTCGTATTGCCATTGTAAAAGCCTCTTGCTACATAACATGATGTTCATTGTCTGATGTCTCTCTCTCTCTCCTTTGCTCTCCCTCCCTCCTATGTTTTGCTTCTGCATTATCAGTGTTGCATTGACCTTTTGGGTAGCTCTACCTCACTTGATTAGTATAGATGTAGGCATGTTTGGTGCCTTGGAGGGAGATGCAGAGCACGCTTAATAGAATCACCGCTTTGTGTGGAGATCTCAGTTTGGGTGCATGGACCCGATGGCTCCATAGACCATGATTGGGATGCCCCTTTGATTGGAAAGGATTGAGGATTCTCTCGAGGCATCCTCATGGAAGTCCCAGCTTGTCGGGTGTAGATGGAATGCTAGTAGCCCTTGTGGCTTGTGAGTCATAGGTGGAAAGAGGGCTAAGCAAGAACAAGACTCAATGAGGAAGACGAGCTAAGACAACAGGATCAAAGGCAACCATGCCAAGTGCTTGCATGGAGCATGGATGCCACAGTCAAGAATGGGATCCGATGTCCGACTCCACACTGGAAACTTGCTAGGGTTTGATTGTAAGTGAAAGCTCATTTGGGTTTGGTGATAGTGGGATTTTCTTTTGAGCGTGCAGGTGGTTTGGCAAATGGACTATCCAAGCCAGTACATGGAAACAATCCCAATTGTACTAGCTCTACCCTCCGTGGGGAGCGCTCTACCCACTCAGGGGGGAGCCAACATAGGGAGTAAAGGGAGGGTGAGATGTTTACCTGCACTTACCGGTTTGTCAGGAAATCATGGACGTCAGCATTGCATTGATCACTTGCCGGAATGCCGTAGCGGCCGAATGAGAGCATCTTCTCACCGGTGCCTTCATGTCACTGACAGTGTGGCCTTGTTGCCGGCGTTGAGGTTGGTGTGTTGGTGGCTAGGTTGTCTGGCCAGGTGGCTTGTAGCTTTGCCAGGTTGTGGCCTTTGTTGGGACTTTGATTTGGGATGCCGGTGAGGGTTCGGTGAGGTCGGGGTGGTTGTGATGTGGCCGGTGGCTGTTCTTGCTCGCGCACACACACAATACCCCTTTCTCTCAAGCTGTTTCTCATACACACGCGCACGCACATGTACATAAAATACAATAAGCCACAAGATTTCAAAACACACATAGATCATACTGTCTGGTTTGAAGCCCTCTTTTAGCATGTTCTGGAAAAGTGAAAAAGCAGCAAGACCATGCCCATGATCAACATAGCCTCCAATCCGTGCACTCCATTGCACCTCATCATACTCGGGCATGTCTTCCAAGCGTAGTTGTGCTTCATCTACTACGCTCCCACACTTGGCATACATGTCTACAAGTGTGCTAACTCTGTCTACATCTGATTTAAGCTCCATCTTGAAAAGCTGATCATGTATGCACTTGCCCTTTTCTATTGCTCCTATGTTGGCACAAGCTCTTAAGATATGCAAGAGCACACCTTTGGTTGGTTGAATTCTCTTCACTTGCATTTACATATCCTTGCCATGATTAACATCTCGATGTTTTATGAGAGTTTGTTGTTATGATGTGGAGATCATCCATGATCCCTCTTAACTAAGATTATCAACTTCGCATGTGACATCTTTTTTTTTAAAAAGGTATTAGCAAGTATGTTTGGCACCTTGCAGGTAGCACTTGAACCATCTAGGGTTAGTGGTCGTCCATGCCATGGCTGCAAGTATGTTTGGCACCTTGCAGGTAGTACTTGAATCATCTAGGGTTAGCGGTCATCCATGCCATGGCTGTAAGAACAGACACCAAGATATGGCCACTAAAAATAAGATCAGTGCACCCCCCACCAACGCTCGTGAGGGTGTTCCTCTCCACCATCAGGTTCTTTTGGCCTCAAGAAGTTGACCAAAAACTGCATCAATCCCGATTTTGGGACATGAAGGAGGGAGCAGCAGGAACATAAATCAAGGCCTTGTCAAGTAAAACCTGGATCACGGTGGGATCGCTCACAAAGGTGATAGAATACTTAGGTGGCCACGGAGCCTAGAAGCCACCCTCTCCTCTCACAGTTTCTTCCACCTCCAAGGCATCTGGTGTCACAATTCTCTCCAAGATGAGTTACGCCACACGGTCCTCCCTCGATGGCGAAACCTTGACCTGAGGGATTGACAACCCTTGGGCGTTTTCTTTTCCTCGGCATCTTTTGAGCTTTCAATCTGCATATTCACATCGTTGATAAGTTTCTTTTCTCTGTTTTTTCTATTTCCCATAGTGTGTTTTACACAGATTTTGTTTGCATGGTGTAGGGTTTCCCTTTTTTTCCACGGCTTTAGATAAATCAGATCTGAGCTCGCTAACAGGGGAGGCAACTCAAACACAATGCCGAGAGCATGGATTTTCAGTTGTCTGATTTTACTTAGGCCTGTCCGTAAGGGCAAAGATCTGCTTCTCACCCACCATGGCAGCAAACGGGAAGCCGCAGCCATCAATTGATAGGCAACACCAGTAAGAGCTGTCCGCTGCAGGTGCGCAGAGAGGGACCAGATGGCACGCAGTGCCGACGCGGGCGTTGCGTGCGGGCCTTTTTTGGTTTTTTACACCAATTCTTAATTAAAAAATAAAAACCAAACGATAAAGATAAATAACAAGAAATGGAAAAGAAAATATAAATGGCTTTTTTGAAAATAACAAGAAGAAAAGAAGACAAAAGGAAACGGAGGAGTTTTTGTTTTGGGTTGTTGTTGTTGTTATGGTTTTTATATATATATATATATATATGGAAAAATAAAAAAGCAAATAAAAATTAAAAAAGAGGGCTGTTTTTTTGGTTTGTTGTTATTTTTGTTTGTTTGTTTTTTGGTGTGAAAATTAACACTATAAAAGAAAAATGACAAAGGGAGGGGAAAAAACAAAAAAGAAAATGCTCCTCTTTTTAAAAATTTTAAATCAAGAGGGTTTTTTTTTGTAAGGGTTTGTGGGGAAAGTTAAAAGGTTTTAAAAAAATTGGTGGGGGGGGGGAGGGGGAGATAAGGGGGATGAGGGCATTGTGCACGTGCATGTGCGCGTTGATGGGTTTTTTCGTACCCAAGATAATATGTACCCAATAGATGGGTCCCTGCCCAAACCCATGAATAAGAATAAGTGCTAGGTAGGTACAGAACGGGAGAATAATAGTTGTTGCATGGCTACCCGCTACGAGAAAACTAGTTGTTATCAACTGCTGCATGTGTAGAGAGTTTAAAAAAAAGAAGCGCACTATGGCAAGCAGAAGAGGGGGAGAATAGAGAACAAAGTTGTGGGAGAGCCAAGTTTTTTAAGCAGCTTTGGGATAGCTTGCTATGGATTTTTATTCTGTTTTTTTAGAAGAAGGCAACACAGGTTTTCGTTTGCGGAGATTGGGTTTGCCTACAGTAGAAATTGCATAGGGTAGAGGGTCTTGTAGGAGGTGGGTTCCCTAGGACCTCTAAGGCTGCAACTCTATTGGAACTTGGGTCTGCTCAAAGCCTTACTCAACAATCCTCTGCAATATTTGGTTGGTGGAAGCCTGCAGAGTATAGTTGCAGCTCTTGCTGTTATTGTTGGTCTTGTGGAATTGAAGATACAGGGTTTTCTTTGCTGGGATAATTGTGTTGAGGTCCCTTGGTCTCTTTGTGTTCTCTCTTATCTATTCAATCCCCAAATCTCAGGGGTGTTGAGATTGGGCTCAATTTTATCTATTCACAGAAGATTTGATTACGTGGAGTTTATGAGTTCCTAGGCTTTGGTTTTATAAGTGTTGTTTTGAAAGAGTTTGTTGAAGAGAATCGTGGTTGAAGAGCTGACATGTGTTGAATCAGATCTATGTCAGTTAGCTTGGTGTTTGAGTCAGCAAGTTCTGAGACAGAGGTAGCTTGGTCTGCCGTGTGAGGATAGGTCAACTGGTATTGTTGGGGTATAGATTTTGTTTTGTTAAACACTTGTGAAGGCGAGGCTGACAATTAAGAACTAGTTAGAAGTCAGTCTGACAGATTGTGCACTGTTAGCGGTCTAGGTGTTAGTAGCTAGAGACTATGTCAGGTAAGAAGGGAGTTAGCCTGGATCAGCTGAGGCCCAATAGGAGTCAATCATGGGTGTTCAGGAGTGCTTTTGGTCTCTTTGTGTTAAAGAAGAAAGTTTTAAGTCAGGTCTGACAATCAACTGTCGGCAGTTAGGCAAGATTGAAGGGAAAGGTATTCCAGGGTCAAAACTACAGTCAACTGTGAGCGTAAGGAGTTGAGTCTTGGTGAGGTTTGAAGTGTTTGAGGGGTAGGTGGTCTTAGTGGACATTGAAGAGCATTTGTTTGATTGAGGAGGATTTCTAAGTCAGCTTTTAGCTTGTTTCTGTCAATCGGGTCAAAACAGTGAGCATAGTTAGCAGATAGACAACAGGGAGTGCTGGAAGGCTCAGTAAAGTCGAGAGGAAAGTTTTTTGAAGAAAGCTGACATTGGAGGAACTTGGAGGAAACCTCAAGGATATAATTCTAACAGGTATCAGCAGAGTCAAAAACTGCTTCAGAATCCAGTCAGTAGCGTATGTGTGTGTGGGATGTGTGTGAGTACAAGTCAGGTCGTGCAAAATGTGTGAGTGTGAAGGTGGCACGTGTGAAAGCGAGTGTGTGTATATGCAATGGTATGTGCATGTGTGTATGAAGTGCAAAGGTGCACACACACGCGTGCATGTACATGTGCAAATAGAAGTGCGTGGGGTGCACGAGAGGCGTAAGGGCATGTGCACGTGCAAGATATGCAAAGGTGTGCTCATGCAAATAGGAATGCAAGTGTGTGTGTGTGCATGTGCGAGCACATGCAAGAGCAAATGGGTGTGTGGGATGCACATGCGAGTGTGAATGCGAATGCGAATGTGAATGTGAAGATGGGTTGCACATGCATGAATGCACGATGTGTGTGTGTGTGTGTGTGTGTGTGTGTGTGCATGCGGTGTACGGGTGTATACGCATGCAAACATGCACACGAGGGCATGCAAATGGGTGCGTGAACATGTGGGGGCTGTAAGTGTTGCAAATGTGTGAATATGTGTGTGCACCCACATATTAAAACCTTAAGATATAAAATCCTCTATCAAGAATTTGACTTGGACTTTTTGTGCTTTCATAAATTATAGTCCTATGCCTCAAAATCAAATAAAACAATAAACATTTTTTTATGCATTGGCTTAACTTATTGCCAAGCATTTACATCATAGAAATGTAGCAATTTAAGTACGACAAAGGCATGAATGCTATAAAATAATTCCAAGAACATAGATTTGCCATTGTAGAACCATGAGAAATTGGCTAAAATGATGCTAAATTGGGCATCATCATTCCTTCCACACGAGATCGGCGAAGTGTCCTCACAAGCCAAGTGATGAATATCCACAATTAGCTTCAAAACTCTTCACACGTTGTCTTTTCTTTCACATCACATTCTCCCACACTAATTCTCCAACACACTTCACAAGTACAAACTCCTAGGCTTAACTAATAACTCACAAAATCATATTATAAAAATAGGGGTTTCCACTACAATCAACCCACAAAAACACATTGCCACCCAATGAAAGAAAGATATGAGATGCCATATTAAGCCCCCAAAAATGAGCCCTAGCAAAAGATTTAATGATTAAGAACACCCTCACAAAAGATTTGCCATGCAAGCACTCCACCCACAAAAGGAAACACTTCCACATTTGAATGAAACATAAGAAACAAACCAATTTTTTAAATAAGAAAACTAAACTTATCGACATCATAAGAAAGGATTATTGGTTCTTGTGTAGTAATAATGAGTTGATTTCTTGGCTAAGGAAAGCATAGAAATAGAGAACAAATAGAGAACAATTTGCAAGTATACCATAGTAGAGAGTAAGGTTCCATGTATGCAAAGAGAACAAATAGAGAACAATTTGCAAGTATACCATAGTAGAGAGTAAGGTTCCATGTATGCAAAGAAAAGCTTGAATTTCAGCTTCGAAAGAATCTACGTATGAACATCCGCTTGTAGAAAACCATTTACACCTTGTAAAGCTTTATTAAATTAAGGTTATTAAAACCTTATCTTCCTTTACTCTACGACTCGGCCTCAAAAAAACTGAATGCTGCCAGCACACACCTGCACGAATCGTCCCGCTTGCAAGGTGATGCAAAAGATGTTGACTTCTTGCTTGCCTACTAGCTCTGCACAATTCGCTCCATTCACAGAACCACCGATGTTGTATGGTATTGATGGGGTATAGATTTTATTTTGTTGAACACTTGTGAAGGCAAGGCTAACAATTAAGAACCAATTAGAAGTCAGTCTGACAGGTTGGGCACTGCTAGTGGTATAGGTGTCAGTTAAGGACTGTGTCAGGTTAGAGCTAGCGTGGATTAGCTCAGGCCCAATAGGACTCAATCATGGGTGTTCAGGAGTGGTTTTGGTCTCTTTGTGTTGAAGAAGAAAGTTTTAGATAGTAAACTGTCAGCAGTCATGCAAAATTGAAGGGAAAGGTATTTCAAGGTCAGAAGACTGTCAGCCCACAGTTAGCTGTGAAGAAGAAAGTTTTAAGTCAGGACTGACAGTAAACTATCAGCAGTCATGCAAAATTGAAGGGAAAGGTATTCCAAGGTCAGAAGACTGTCAGCCACCACCACAGTTAGTTGTGACTGTAAGGAGTTGAGTCTTGGTGACGTTTGAAGTGTTTAAGGGATAGGTGGTCTCAGTGGACATTGAAGGGAATTTATCTAATTGAGGTGGGATTTTTCAGTTAGTTTTTAGTCTGTTTCTGTCAACTGGGTCAGAACAATCAGCATAACAAGGAGTGCTGAAAGGCTCAGTAAAGTCCAGAGGAAAGTTTTTTTGAAGAAAGCTAACATTGGAGGAACTTGGAGGAAACCTTGAGGATATAATTCTAACTGGGATCAGCAGTTGGAAACTGCTTCAGAATCCAGTCAACATCTGAGAGGTTCTATGTTAGCTGAGAGAGTTGATGGTCAATTCTAGTCGGGATCAGCAGTCCAAAACTGCTTCAGAATCCAGTCAACATCTGAGAGGTTCTATGTTAGCTGAGAGAGTTGATGGTCAGCTGGTGGTCAAACAAGGGCAGCTGAAGGTTTGTAAGTGAAGGAAGATCAAAGCTTTTGGAGGTCAGAGCTGACCTGGGAGGACGTCTGGGGTAGTCAGCTGGGCTATTTTGAAGGGTTTGGAGAGAGCTCAAGTATCCGCCTGTGTCAACTGGAGACTAGGGGGACGTCAGCTGAGTGTACTGGTGCTTTCGTTTGGTTTTGTCTGCTGGATTGTGGTGCTTGGTGGTTATTCCTCCTCACACGGTGGTGCATTTCGGATGGGCTATAGAGGCAGGTCTTTCGGACACATCAGCGTGTGCTGCAATGTGTGAATCTGCTTGCGCGGACAAGTGTAGGAGTGCAAAAGAGAATGTGGGGGATGATCGTGCATGTGCAAATGAATGACAAATCAACACACTAGTGTATGTGTGCATGGGATGTGCGCGAGTACAAGTCAGGTCGTGCAAAATTTGTGAGTGTGAAGGTGAGAGTATGTGCACGTGTGAAAGCGAGTGTGTGTGTATGCAATGGTGTGTGCATGTGTGTACGAAGTGCAAAGGTGTGCACACACACGTACATGTACATGTGCGAATAGAAGTGTGTGGGGTGCACGAGAGGTGTAAGGGCATGTGCACCTACAAGATATGCAAAGGTGTGTGCACATGCAAATAGGAATGTGAGTGTGTGTGTGCATGTGCGAGCATGTGCAAGAGAAAATGGGTGTGTGGGGTGCATGTACGAGTGCAAATGTGAATGTGAAGGTGGGTTGCACATGCATGAATGCACGATGTGTGTGTGTGTGTACATGCGGTGTATGGGTGTATACGCATGCAAACGTGCACACGAGGGCATGCAAATGGGGTATGTGCACATGTGGGGGCTACAAGTGCTGCAAATGTGTGAATATGTGTGTGCACATACATATTAAAACCTTAGGATATAAGGAAACACTCCCACATTTGAATGAAACATAAGAAACACCAATTTTAAAAAATAGAAAACTAAACCTATGGACATCATAAGAAAGGATTATTGGTGCTTGTGTAGTAATAATGGGCTGATTTAGTGGCCAAGGAAAGCATAGAAATAGAGAACAATTTGCAAGTACAAAGAAAAGAAAAGCTTGAAATAGAGAGTAGGGTTCCATGTATGCAAGTACATAGAAATAGAGAGTAGGGTTCCATGTATGCAAAGAAAAGCTTGAATTTCAGCTTCTAAAGAACCTAAGTATGAACATCCGCATAAAGCGTTATTAAATTAAGGTTATTATAACCTTTTCTTTGCTTTGCTCTGCGACTCGGCCTCAAAAAAAACCTGAATGCTACCAGCACAAACCTGCACGAATCGTCCCGTTTGCAAGAAAAATGATGGTGATGCAAAATATGCCGACTTCTTGCTTGGCTAGCTCTGCACGATTCGCTCCGTTCAAAGAACCACCGATGCTGCTTTTTCTTTTGCTGTTCTCGGTTCTTGTCACTACAAATTGACCACCAAAATCAGGTAAAAGAGGCCACAATTACTCTTGAACCTGCAAAATCAACTCTCAAGACCCCCCCCCCTCCCGCCCCCCGCCCCCCCCAAAGCCAATGTGGTGGTCATCGAACAAGACCAGCCCACTCAAGGATTATCCGCTGGCCCTTATGGTCGTAAACGAGGTCCAAGCAAAGTCTAGTTTAACACCAATTGGTGAAATCACAATCTCAAAAGGGTAAATCCCCAGCATGGCAAGAGCAACAGCAAGTCCGAGAGAGAAGGTGACAATGATGGTACAAAAAGCGCAAGAAGGCATTCTGGCCATGCAACCTCGATCAAAGAATGTCTTGGAAGGAATGTGCAAGCTGGCACATGATGACACACCATTGGAGAAACGGGACCTTGCAAGTTGCAATACAGACAAGGTGCCGATGCCCGGATAGACAATCTCCCCAGATTCAAAACGGAACCAAGAGACATCGACTCGAGTAAATGACCCCACCTATGATATGTGGGAGGATTTAGTTCAAATGACATTAAACATCACATTGGACCAACTGCATAGCCTAGTACCAAATTATCGAAAGCAGTTGTTGGAAAAGATGGTTAAATTGCCCAACACACCGTCGGTTGAGCACCGGTAGTCAATACACAGATCAGGTGGAAGTGGCCAACACATCAAAGGTGTACCGACGCGGTATCGGATTAGGATGCAGCAATCCCAAAAGTCACCGTTCACAACGCTAGGATAGACAATTTATGGATTATTGCTAGGACAGAGGATTCGGAGTGAATATCCTTTTCGATGATATGCGTGGGAACAAGTTGGGGATTTCCAAACTGAAGCCAACCCCGTTCTCAATCAAAATGGCAGACCAACGCGAGTGAAACCTTTAGGTTTGGTCCATGGTATCAACATGGAACTTGAGGGATGCTAGTTTTCTACGGTGTTCGTGGTAATCAAGATGGAGGAAATAGAAGGAGCTTATCCCATGCTACTTGGCAGACCTTGGCTCTACGGGGCAAGGCAAAATCAAGCACAATTGGGGTACTAATCAGATTACTTTCTAAAATCAAGCACAATTGGGGTACTAATCAGATTACTTTCTAAAAAGGTAAGAAGAAGATCCGAGTGAAGGTTATGTGACGACCAAGGAAGTCTTGAAGGAGGTAGTCCGCATTTTATGGGCAGAAGGTCTTAATTATTTAGAAGGTGTCAAAGATGATGAGGAGGAAAGCATTCGAAGGGACAACCCTTATATGGTTTCCCTATTCAAGTTAGACATGGACGGCATTATTTCTTGGTATGAGGTCAAGGCATTAATGGTCCACCCTTCCCCAATCGATGAAGAGCTTGATCCGAATCTAGAGCTATAGAAGAGGACACAGTGTCCGATGATCATTTGCTCAAGACCTTTTTGGTCGCAGAGGCGGCGTATGAACAGGAAATGCGGACTATCCACAGGGTCGAGGAAGATGACTTTTGGAGGATATGGAGCTAGGATCACAATAGTCTCGGATAGTCCAAGTCAGCATGAAGCTAAGTATGAGCATTAAAGCAGAGCTGCAATGGTTGCTTTAGACATATGTGAATGTCTTCACTTGGAATTACAGAGATATGAAGGGGATTGAGCTTCCCTATACTTAGCTCCACAGCTTGAAGTGGCCACCTTTTGCTACTTATTGTTGAGCCATGCTATACGTGAATTACCAAGATTAAAGCAACAACCACTAGTGGACACTCGTATGTCATAACATCTAGCCCAATCAGAGTCACTAAAAGCATGTAGTTGAATATCACCCCCTTAGCATAGAATAGCCCGAGGGACTAGTAGGTGCCCTATTAGAATACTTGTTTAGAAGCCTATCAATGCTTACTTCCAAGACTGTGCATAAACCTACTCAATTGGGAGACCCAAAATAGAATGTTTGGCCTCATATTACATAGATAGATGAGGCACCCATCAGCTTTCTGATAAAGTGATGCATGAAATGTCTCACCTGCATCCTAGAGACTAAGCTAGAACCTATCTCTACTATGTAACAACATGCTTTTAGTCTTCAAGACCAAACAGTGTAAGAATTCTTTGTATATACTTTGATTGCAACACCACAATATCATCGACACGCTACATAAACCATATGCCCAAATAATACTACAATGAACCCAAATTTATCATCTCAAATGGCACTTATAATTCAACCAAAATCTTCTCCTCATTAGAGGGCCTATGAGTAGCATGTCATCAATATATAAAACAATAATAAAAAAACATTCTTTACTCCTCATTACATATAGGGTACTCTCAATTGGATTGTTGTTGCAAAAACTATTTGTAACCAAGTATGCATTTATTTTCTCATACCATGCTTTGGGAGAGTGTGCTTAATCCCATATAAAGTTTTTCTTAATTTGCATACTTTAGAATCCTATCCCTTCTCAATAAAACCATGAGGCTAAGATGCATAAACCTCCTCATGCAAATCACCATTTAAGAAGGCAGTCTTGATATCTAATTGATGTACATTCCAACCATGGGGATGTGATGCCAATGTAATAATACAATTGATTATAGTCATAGTTGAAATTATGAGATGAGGGGAAACTTTTGCTCACAAGCTCTTGCATACACACTTGAATAAACTCATCAACCAAACAATGGAGAGAGAGAGAAAGGGAGAGTAGACAATGTGTGGCACCCAAACAAACTAGATAACTCTCACCCAAGCGGTGAGCTCTGTCACACCATACAATGAGAGATAGCACACGTATATACAAACATGAGGCTCTTTACAGGTGAGACATGTGGTCTACCATGTGTCACAATTCTACGACACTCCGCTCTACCTTAGGTTAAATAAAATCAAATCCACCACATTTCTAATACTTGGATTTCCTATATTTCAACACCCCCCTAAAATATAAGTATTCCTTACCTATACCAACTCTCTCAAACTCATGCTCATCTGGCTAAGTTACAAATGTACATGATATTGGATCTTTTAGACAAAGAGAGATGAAAGTGTAACAAAATATTAAGGCAAGGGTGATCAAGGCTGGTTAATAAAGTCAATGTTGATGTACATGGCGATGTTGATGTCGTGAATGTGTACCATTGAGGGTATTCCCCCCCTCATGGATCTTCTTCCAAACTATATGTACATGCCTACACCCTGAACTTGTCAATGTAGTCATCTAGGTTCTAGGTTTCCAAACCTAGAACCTATTGAGTACACATGCTTGTACTTGATCCAATCAATGAGCTTTAAGTCAAGCTCATACTTGAACTTTAAATGAATGCTATACATGCAATGCTTCTTGCCATCACATGATCCATCATCATCTATCAAACTCTCTTGCTTATCCAAAGTATCAAAACACATATCATTGCAAATCATACTATCAAACTCTCTTGCTTATCCAAAGTATCAAAACACATATCATTGCAAATCATACTACCACATGCATCATCTTACATCACATTTGTGTCAATTTAATCATACAAAATTTCATAGCCCTAATGATTTTTATTTCACTATCCTTGGTGATCCCCCAATCAATTTGCATGCCATTTTCATTCAACGTTTTGAGAGGGCAACGGCGAATCTCCAAAGCTTTTTCCTTGATCAATGTGGGTGCCTCATCCCATGCCAAATATCCATGTGCATCATCATCAATGCAATCATCATCATCAAGCCAAACCGGGTCATCATAAATGACCATCATCACATATTCATCCCCAATGTCTATAACAACACCTTTGCTTTTGTGCATCATATAAGTATCATCAAAGACATCTAACATATCATGATCAAACATGTGTGCTGAAACAAATCTATGTGGATTTGTGTCTATATGTGTGTGCATGTACAACTGAACTTAACTGCATTTAATGAAATTCTACATTGAAATTGGGTAGACCATGTGAACAGGGGCTTAGAGACTAGGTCTTCTTCACATAAAGGTGTACCAAACACTATCCTTATCCAATAGTGGGTCCTATCTTCGAATGCACCTTACGAGCTAGTGCTATCTAACATGAGCTACTTCTCCTCAGCTACCTACTTCTCCGCTGCTGGCTGATGCGCTTGATTTGTGATGTCTTGCTTTCTTATTTAAGACTTTGCCTCTTAAGGCCCCTTACTAAGGACGATGGCCCGAGGTTCTCCTTCATGTTGTGCGATATGAGGTCCTCCACGCAAGCTTCACGACTTGCTAGGAATGATGATGTTGAATGTATACTTTGGTGTTTGAGTTATCATAATTTGCTATCAGAGCCAAGCTTGCCTGTGTAACGTGCAAGTGTCATTGTTGGGCTTTTTGGTTTCTTTAAAGCAAGAGTTGTACTCAAATTGGATAGAGAGAAAAGAACCATGAGAGAGGAGATAAAAAGGAGAAGGAAATCCAAACTTCCTCAACCCAAATCACACTCCCCCTTTTCGCATTTCTTGAAAAAGTTTATCCTTACATGCATTTTAAAACCCTAGGATGTAAAATCCTCTATCAAGAATTTGACTTGGACTTTTTTTTGCTTTCATAAATTATAGTCCTAAATCATAGTCCTATGCCTCCCTTATAGAGATAACGAGCAATCTCCCATTCAAACCAGGTCTTCTCTTGATAGTTATGAACACCCCCTAGCATTACTAGCATTAGCTTATGCTAATGAGTTGTGGGATTTGGTCATTAAAAGATGTCATATCAAGAAGTGATTATATGAGGGATAGTGGGGAGTTAGGATCTTGTGGAGATTATGGAAGCGCAATAGTCACATGGGCATCCCAAGAGTCACATGGTTGGATGGCTATTTAAAGCCCCTCTTGTATGTAAATTGGCCATGAAATACCCTATGATGTTTTGCTTGTGTCTTTATCTTGTTCATGATCCATGTCTCTTACTCCATGCTCATGTGTACATGTGTACTCTATGGCTATATGTGTAGAAGCATGTGTTTTCCACCATGTTAGAAAGGCTATGCTAACACTTTGGCAATCACTTCCCTATTGGGGCTATCTCCATACCTATATCATACCATCTAGATTTTCTTGCTTACTCAGACAAACATATTATCTAAGATTGTGTTTGAACAGGAGGTAAAGTAACAAGGACTCAAGCTGGCCTTTACTGTGTGTTCCCCCACCATCATATTCTGAATAATGCACCTTAGATGGAAAATCTCAAAAATTCCCGAGTATCGAGACTTGTAGGATATGGAGCCATTGTTGAGTCATAGAACTGTTGGTGAGATGGAGCTCCAATATTGAACTACCTTGTTGCCTGCGGTGGAGCAGTCGTTGTTGATGATGTTGCCGGGGCTCTACCCTAGATGCTCTACTAAAAACAGGCAGTCTGCCTTCTCCATGAAAGGAATGGGGAAGCTTGGAGACGACCAAGACATGGGAGCGCAACCGGAGGTCCATCACCACCAACATCTTCCAGGGGCTCTGGGTTATAACCTGCCCCCCCTAGCGTTATGGGTCATGGGCAATGCAGCAGCTGAGCAAACACCACCAACTGCCGCAACGCCAAACTGACGAGAGTGGGAATTGGTCTTGACAAATCATCTTGCCCGGCCATCATAAAACCTCAAAAAAAAACAGTGTTTTTTAAATCCTGTGCACTTGTTTGGCCAACCAAAAGAGTTTTTTTACACTCTACATCTTCATTTGCCGGGTCACCTCTCAGGGCATTTCAGGAACTATCAAAAGAGTTTTTAAACTCCACCTTGAGAGATTTTAAGCATGCATATGTGTTCAGACATGAGAAATACACATAAGCAAGAGGTTGTTTACAAAACAAACACTAAAAGTTAAGATCAAGCAGCCTTGTGTGCGAACGGCAAGAACCTTGGTATTGCACCAAGCTCTACTTGTTGGGAGCACACTTGGTCTTGCGCTGGTGTGGTGCACTAGTTGCGGGGGCTTGAATCAAATTAAACACAAAAAATGGAGAGAAATTGTGAGTTGTATCACGACAATGTAATGCAAGGGGTCACCGGAAGTTGTATTGTGCACTATCATTGGAGAATGAGTTCAAGGGAATCTTGCATGCCTTGCAAAAATCTAAATCACATAAGAAAGTTAAGAAGACAATTAAAAATCTAAAGGATTTCATGATCACAGTAAAAGAAGCACACATATGGCATACGACATTGATGATGCCCAATTTTGGCATCATTTTAGCCAATTTCTCATGGTTCTACAATGGTAAATCTATGTTCTTGGAATTATTTTATGGCATTTATGCCTTTGTTGTGATTGCTACATTTCTATGATGTAAATGCTTGGCAATTAGCGGGTCTTCAATACAATTAAGCCAATGCATAAAAACAATGTTTACCATTTTATTTGATTTTGAGCAAAGCTATCCAAACCACTTTCAATGGTCATGATGTCATTACCCTTGGCAATTGATTATGGATTACGTTATGTGAGCTCTTTGAGGTCTTCTTCTTTACAACCTCTAGTTCTGGTTCATTAGTCTTTTTAAGGGTTGTTGTGCAGCCTTTGGGGCTTATGCCTCTAGCTCTTGAGCTACTAGTTCGAGGTCGAAGCTTGAGCTTTCTACTTCTTCATTACCTGCCCTCGACTTGGTTTGGATCCTTGTGATGGCATTAAGGGCGACTATATGAATAAGTCCACCTTATACACTTAATAAGTTAAGGCTCATCGGAGTGGTTAATGCTCTTGTCACTAGGGTGATTGCCACTCCTACCACCTGGGGTGATTGTCACTCTGTTTTGGGACAATCCTTGAAAAAATGTTTGAATCCAACTTGTAACATGTGCCTCCATATGGAATGGCAGTTAGGCTTAGCACTGGGTTAGGGGATAAGTTTGGGGCACTAAGTGTGTTGATTCTATGAGGACACATGGCAACATGGTGCAGGCCTTTATAATGCAAACATTGAAGAGGTGGCATGCGTGCCATATTGCTGAGGTCCCTTGCTCTTTGTTGCACCATGGGCTCGCACAAAGAGGTATAGTCTATGGCTAGAGGTTGCTCTGGATATCCATATGAATCGTATTACTCATATGACTCGTAACTCTCCTATTTTGGACTCTCTGAATCTGTTGTGACAAAGTCATTAAGTACTATTGTACTAATGCAATTCCAAGAGAAACCGGTTAAGGTGGTAATACCGGTGGTGGGTATGGCATTGGTGGTGGTCTATATATACCTCTCAATATAGGGTTCTGATGAATGGGCATTGTATTATGTGCCAGTTGAGAAGCATTTGGTATGACAATAGAACTAGTGGTTACTTTGGTGCTAGGGGCATATGTTGTGGTGCCAAGTTTCCTTGGTACCAAATACAAGCTATGTCATGGTTTCCCATGCCACTAGCAATGAGCATAATACTGTTGTTGTCTAGGCTGTAGCATTGGACACTCTATAATTGTATGCTTTTGGTGGCAGATTGCACACCGAACCATATCTCTTCGTGGGAATAAATATGGGCATTCTACTTGAGATGCTGGTTGGGGTTAGCCTTAAGGTTTCCCTTGGTGTTATCCCTGCCCTGTTGGCCTAAATGATTGAGTAGATTCTCTACTAACTCGTCCATGGTCATGTCCTTAACTAGGACTCTAGTTGGTGCTAGTTGTGGGCACCCCTAGCAAACGATGAGGCTTTGGATGATTCTTCCCCTTTCTCTTAGTTCAAGTGGATGACTTCTACATCCTAGGACTCTAGTTGGTGCTAGTTGGGCACCCCTAGCAAACGATGAGGCTTTGGATGATGCTTCCCCTTTCTCTTAGTTCAAGTGGATGACTTCTACATCCTTGTCTTGTAGGTTATCTATTAGGTCAATTGCCTCATGGTACACTCATAAAAAATTTAGTATCATTAGGGGAAGGTTGAGATATTCTAGAGGCCCTTTAAGAACACACTTGATTAAAAAGCGAATTAGTGAAGGGTCCAATGGGAGGATGCCAAATTGGAAAAAATGTTGGGTGGTTCCTCACCTTAAAAAGGTGTGGTCAAAGAAGATTTGGGTCCTATTAAATGTCACTTTTGAAAGCTACTAGTGTTACTTTTTAATACTAGGATGTCACTTTAAAAGCAACTAAATGTCACTATTACACCTATCACTTTTCAAATTTAAAATTTCACCTTTCTTGTACATCCCACTTTCCCTTTTTTGCATCTACATAACTCACTTTTCCTCCTTTGAGCACCTCCTCCCTCCCTCTTTCCTCATACCTCCTCCCATAGCTGCCCTCCCTACTTCTCCTTCTCTCCCTCCCCCTCTCAACCTCCCAAGCTCCACTATCCAGTTCCCCTACTCAAATGTGTTTTTCACACAACAAGACCTCTGTTCTCTCAAGCTCCTCCCTTTCTCAAGTGATCATCGCACAACATCACACCTCTATACTCTCTAGCTCCTCCCTTTCTTATAGGTTCCTTTCTTAGGAAAGACCACCTCTGCTCTCTCCTTTGCTCCATTTCTCGCCTCTCTAAGTTTTTCCTCTTCTACCTGCCATCTTCCACCTCTATTTCTCATCTTCCATCACATCTAAATTCTAGTTTAACATTTTGTATCACATCCTAGGCTTTGTAGCACCCTTCATCTACCCCTTCTAGATCTGCAGCACCCATACATTAGCATAAAAGCTTGTACAATGGTTCCTCCTAGTAGAAGAAGACCAAAAGGCGTCATAAAGGCATCAAGCAATGTGCAGGACAACGATGGATACTCTATACAACAGGCTAATGTGGGTTACCATGCAACCGTCTATGAAGGGGTTCATAAGATTCCAAAAAGGTTTATCTCATCTGCTCGCCACCATTGGAAAGGTAGAATCCTTGATTTTTAAATCAGTAAGGATGGCAAACATCTGGTGAAAGTTTAGCATGTCTATCCAACATCACTACTAAAGTTGGAGCTAATACAACGTACAAAATCTAGAGCAAACTATAAATACAAACTTGTTGGCTGATTGCATGCTTCCTTGAGTTGTTATTGGTTGTTTTGATATTTTCTGTGTTGGCTTTTGTATGTATGTTGTAAATACTTTTCCCTTAAATTGTGTTGAGTGGCACTCCCTAAAATGGACAGGGTCTTTCAAAGCACTTCATGTAGACCTTGGAGAGATCTTATATATGCAGGAGAGAAAGCATCTACGCTTGTTGGTGATGGGATTCTCTTCTACAATGCCTCCTACATTGTCCCATCATCTCAACATGTCTATGGAGAGACTTGAACCTCTCTCTCTTCCATCCCTAAACAGCCAAGAATGGCCTCTCCCCGATAGCTTCACCATTGAAAGCTTTCAACGAAGGTTGCTTATCGACGTCCACGCCTCTATGAAGTGCACATATGGCTCACATAGATCCAACTTAGCTTTGTTCATGCCACTTCATGTTTTTATTTTCATTTTTCTTAAGTGTGGAGTGCATAGGACACCCACTATGTATGTTTGCAAGGAGAGGGCCACAAAGCACTTAATATGTTTCTTCCCAAAGGTTGGGACACAAAGGTGGTTGAGCATCAAGGGGACTTGATTAAATGTTCAATGGTCAAGGAGAAGACCATTGAGGTTTCACATACGCAAGCAAACTCTCACAATGGTGTTCCCATACAGACGGTGGAAGAGTGCTAAGAATGATTGGTGGCCCTTAGA
Organism: Cibotium barometz; assembly: GCF_041138505.1. NCBI lineage: Eukaryota > Viridiplantae > Streptophyta > Polypodiopsida > Cyatheales > Cibotiaceae > Cibotium > Cibotium barometz. The sequence goes on from NC_141094.1 coordinate 40,573,896, forward strand.
TTTTGATACCATGACTAGGAAAGAAGTTGAGCTTCCCATAATGGTGCATGAAAATCACATGCACCATATTATAGTAAATGATAATTAGAACTTTTGGAACTTGTCAAACATGAGAGAGGACATGGTTTTCTATTTTGGGCTAGATGGGAGCTTCACTTTTGTGGTGGGACGATAGGGAGATACGGTGCAAGAGGCAGGGAAATTGGCAGCTTGCATTAACTTATAGCCTTCCCGTGTTATCTCAATCAAGCATGCATAAGGATGTACAAGATCTCCCACAATGAATTTGTATCTATACATAAAATTGTGTGCCTCTGTTGTGCGTGTAAAAAGTATTCACGTGAAATTGTAAGATTCTTATGTTTGTCCATGTAAAATTGGTTTATTTGTATGCATAAAGTTTGTTTAATTATGTGGGCTTAAAGTTTTTTTATTATCTAGGTTTTATGCACAGTACACTTAAAAATATAGGAGTCTTACGTGTGTAAACTTTTTTGTTAAATTAGAGTAAACAATAAGTTAAAGTTATCACTTTCAAAAAGTTGACCACATTAAATGCCTATATAAGGCATTTTCTTCATAGTAGTTTCATCATGAGTCTTCAAGTTTTAAAAACTCTTCTCCTTGCCCACTCTCTAGTATACAAGATTCTTTAGCAATGGCAGTTATTAACCCTACCTTATTAGAGTTCCTTGAAAAGGTAGGGCTTGTAGGTAGGAAAGATGAGCTCCTACCAATCTTCTGTGGAAGAATCAACATACAACAAACTCTAATGTTGCACACAAATTCATTCCATGAGATCGTAGAGTACATGGAGGCCGCTATCAAACCCTATAATGTAACATTGGATGGTATTGACTTCCTATAAACTACATGACCTATCTTTTCATGGATGACAAGACATTCTGTAATGCCTACAATGATTTTGTGAGCAATTGACTACTGTAGAATACTCAACACTCACCATTGATTAAGTGATGAACCTCAGGATTGGAAATGTCGGACCAAGCTTTTTGTCATGGGGTATGATAATTATTTACTTCTTGCATGAGTCTGAAGCAAAGGGAGGGCCGGCAACATTGAAGGGAATGCATAAAATAAGTGGTCACTTGGTAGTACAACTAGTTCAAGATGGTGAGATACCAAAAATCCAAGAGCCCTTAGATCCTACATTGAGAGCACCCTAGCGCTTTTGTTTGAGGCAAACGTTGAAGAACCAACTAAGGAGAACCGTGTACTAGAGGAGGAGGAGATCAACAATATCCTTCTTGAGCTTGATGTCAAACTCTTGAGAGCACCCTAGTGCTTGTGTTTGAGGCAAACGTTGAAGAACCAACTAAGGAGAACCGTGTGCTAGAGGAGGAGGAGATCAACAATATCCTTCTTGAGCTTGATGTCAAACCCTTGAGCCCTATCATCGTGGATGGGCAAGAGTTTTTATTTTTAGATGATATTCAGAAGGTTTTGTGCCTTAGGGAGAATGAAGCACTTTCAATCCTCGTCGCAAATACAATAGGATTGACTATAATGACTTCACAAAGTCTATGAAATACCTATCATATGGTGCCATTTGTTCTATTGAGGAGATAGATTCTTCTACTCTGGTCATGAGTGATCAAAGAAGCAAAGCCTTTCTATAGTCAGGTGTCTACACACAGGAGCTTGACAAGAACAGAAGACCGATTGGTGATGACTAAGAAACAGGTGGTTCCTTCACCTCTAGGCCCCAATATGTCTTGGGAAGCATCGACATCAGCAAGATTTAAGTCATTGAAAAATACGAAGAGTTAGTGGTAAATTTCTTTACATAGATTTTCTCCTACTACAATGTTAGATGTGGGAGCACAAACTCACAAACTCGTGGTTTGTAGATGTCATTGCATATTGACTCCTTTGCAGGGAGGAAAGGAGGAGCTCGAGGAAACAAGCACAAACAAGGCAGATTAGGGTTGCCCAAAGTAAAAGAAAGTTCTAGTTTTTTTGCAAGCTTTCCATTGGAGCTTGAAAGCAGTGATGTATTGTGAAAATAGATGCAATATGGCAAAGGAACATGTATGTGACAAGGATTAATGTATTGGCAACTCATGTGCAAGCCCTACATTGAATTTGGAGCCAAGTTGATGCATTTATGTGAGAGGAAAATCACTGGTTTTTGAAGCCTTCACAAAAACAGAGAAACGATGGTCATTATGGATGCAATTAGAGCTAGTTTTTTGCAAAACTCAGTCAATTAATGGATTGTGCACATGCCTTGGAGTGTCAAGTAACCATATACGCTCCCAAATACCACTACAAACAAACAAATTCACCTCTACAGCAGGCGACGCAGAGACTACTTGGCGTATGCCAGTTTATTTTGGATGCAATCAGTTTGATTTTCTACATCAAAAGTGAAGTTTGTTGAGTACTTTGGAGTATCTGGAACACTTATTAGAGTGTGGTTGAGCTGAGGAAGACTCGTTTACAGATTTGGACGTGTGGAAAAGGTACATTTATATTGAGCAAATATGCCAGACAACCCAGTACAAATTGTGGGTGAAAAGTTGGATAGGAAGAACTTCCAGGCATGGAAGTACAAGATTAAAAGCTTTCTGAAGGGAAAAGGTTTTTGGAACCTTGTTACAGGTGCGGAGCCAGAGCCGGAACTACCCCGACAACCTACACAGCAACAGGTTGTAGCTCATAAGCAATGGTCAGAAAGAGCATACAAAGTTTGGCATTACCTATCTATATGTATCTCGGATGCTATACTCATACATATACATGATGCTGAGAATCCCAAGGATGCATGGGATACATTGGTAAAGTTCTTTGATACAGACACTAGTGCTCGCAAGTCTCAGCGTTGAGAGACATATTCATAATGTGAAACAGAAAGGAAGGAGCATCCATGATTATGTACAAGAGATAAAGAAGTATGCAGATGCATTGGCAACAATCAATGCCCCCATGCCTGATGATGATTTGGTAGACATTGCCTTGCGTGGTCTTGGCAAGGAGTATAAGTCTTTTGATACATCTATCTCGGTTTGGAGTACAGGTTTACCAGATTTTGATGAGTTGGTTTCACTCTTGCTTGTTGAGGAAATCAAACTCAGTGACTCTTTTCATGATGCATCTACTAGCCATGATAATAATGGCAGGAATCAGGCTTTCTATTCACAAAGGGGATTTAGAGGCAGGGGGAGATTTGTATCACGTGGTCATGGTAATGGTCGTGGATGGCAAGATAGGTCACCACAATAGAATTTTCAGCCTACATATGGTGCTAGAGGTGGTCGTGGATATACACCTCAGAGAGACAGAGGTAATCCTCGTGGTAGAGGACGTTGGCAAGGCCAACAAACATCTATGCAAAATGTGGAATGCCATTACTGTGGGAAATTTGGTCATATGGCACGTGGTTGTTTCCGCAAACAAAATGATTTGAGAGGGGGTAGAGCACAACATGGTGGACATTATGCACATGGTGGAAATTGTGCAAGTGGTGGAAATTATGCATCAAGCAGTAATGATGGCAGCGCAAATCACTTGTTTGCCATGAAACATGTTGTGGGATCTATGATGACAAATGGTGAAAGCGATGACACTTGGTATATGGACTCTAGAGCATCAAACCATATGACTTGTCATTACGAATGGTTTGAGCATATGAAGCCTATGGATGTGAAAGGCTATGTGGAGACAGAAGATGATACCCAACATGCTATCACACATGTTGGAAGTGTACCATTGGTTATGCATAATGGTGAAACAAAGTCTATGGCAGATGTCTTGTATGTGCCTTCTATTTACAAAAAGTTTGGCCTCAGTTAGTCAAATGGTGGAACAGGGTTTATAGGTTTGTTTCAACAAGGAGCATGGTTGCTTCGTTGAGGATTTCAAAAATGGATGTAGAGTAATTGCCAAAGGAAAGAAAGAAGGCAGGTTATTTAAGTTGGATGCTGGGATTCCTGAGTTGAAATCAGGCATGTTCTCTAAAAGCCGAAATGTGGTACATGACATTGACATGTGGCATAAAAGGATTGGACATGTGAACATACAAAGGTTAAAGAACATGCAGGCAAGAGGCATTGTTAGTGGGCTGCCTAGATTCAAGTATGATGGGAATATGCATGTTTGTGATGCCTGTCAGTTTGGAAAGTAGGCAAGGTTGCCGTTTTTCCTAAAGAAGGTAACATGAGTAGCAGGCCACTTGAGATAGTTCATAGCGATGTATGGGGTCCTGCACAAAACCCATCCATTAAAGGCAGCTTGTATTATGTGACATTCATTGATGATTTCAGCAGAATGACTTGGATTTACTTTCTTAGAGAGAAAAGTGAAGTGTTGGGAAAGTTTATGGACTTTAAAGCTTTTGTAGGGAAGCAATATGGCTCTTGGATAAAATGTTTGAAGACAGATGGAGGTGGTGAATACACCTCACATGCTTTTGAGAATTTCTTGAGAAAGCATGGCATAAGAAGGCAGTTAACTTGCAGGTACGAAAACAAAAAAGAAGGAAGAGAGGGAATATTTTGGTGTGCAATCTGAGAAAAACATTTGGTAGGTTGGCTACATTTTGAGGTGCCGATGGAATCACACGATACACTCAAATGGTACTTTGGCAGGTGATCTAAAGACATTGAAGTGCATGCATGGATGTAAACATGGGGCAAACGCAAAATTCACATGCCTGTACTGCTAGACTAGAGTTGAAGGTGATAAAGGAAAAAATAAAGTTGATGCAAAGAAGGAGGAAAAGAAAGGAATGAATGTAAAGCAGATGGGAGAGAAACAGGGAAACACAAAGGCAAAAGGAGAAGGCAAAGCACACACCAAATCCAACGGGATCAAGAGACACAATGAAGGTCTTCCCTTGGATCGGCATGAAATTGATAAAGACTAGGGCCCAATTCTTTATATCCCTCTTCATCGTGTACATCCATCGTGTACATCCATGTACGCTACATGCAAGGTTAAGGATACTAGATAAGCTTCTCATGTTGCACGTCAACTATGCATGGAGTCGAAAGAGAGACACACGGAGTCTATTATTGCCAAATTAGAGGAGATTTTATCAAAAGTGTGCTTGCATGGAGGATCAATTACATTCACAAAGGATGCTAAGACATCTAGGCAAACACAAGATTGACATAGTAAAATTTGCATGGGTGGCTCAAAGGCAAGGCATCTCCTATCCAACTATGCAAATGTTGAAAGCCATATAGAGTTTGAGGTGTGGAAGAAAATATGCCTCGATTCTCTTGTTCCTCTACTTGATAAAGCAAGACTCACAAAGGAAGAGGTGAACACTTTCAAGAAGAGGATTGATTAGTTTATTATGGCCATGTTCAATGCATGGGGCGAAACTCATATTACACATTACATGGTATGAAAGATCTATAAGTCACTTATAGAGTGGTCATTTCTTATAAATAACTCTTGCTCTTTGTGTTGTCTCTGTACCAACTAATATTGCATTGCAAGTAGATCTAGTAAGATGCGCACGTTCAAATTCACGTAGGCAGTGTAGATATATATCTGGCTCAGAAACCTCATCAGCCAACCATTGATAACCCATCATCTCCTAACCGTCATTGTCTATTAGATGAGTTTTTTGTAGATGACCTCCTGAACCCCCCATCCTCCCTATTCCCATCGTCCCCATCTTTACAAAGTCCACCTCTATTCCAATCACCATAGTTGAGAAGCCCCTCATCCCCAACCCTATCATTCCCTCTCATCCTTACAAAGTCCACCTCTATTCCAATCACCATAGTTGAGAAGCCCCTCATCCCCAACCCTATCATTCCCTCTCACCGGAACTCTTTATAGAAAAGGCAAGGATGATATTCTTAGATATTTCCCTTGGGACGATGAATATCTCATGATCCAGGAACCACCTAGAGCAACATGGATTGCACTTGCCATAGTCCCAGTAAGTGCAACTGACACATAGGAAATCTTTCAAGGCATGGCTAACCTAGGGAACATCGAGGAGACAAGACAAGAATGGCTAGTGCTAACTCAAATTATAGGTCGAAGAGTGAAGATAAAAGCGGGTAAACATAAAGTGCCTTGAATGTTTGAGGAAGAGCACAAAGCTCACAGAGAGCAAGGAAGAGGAAAATGAAAGAATGCAAGCAATTAGAAGTAGCAACATGATAAGCATAGGAAGAAGAAGCCCACCAAGAAAAGTAGCGCCACAAGAAGGAAGAAGAAGGTTGCCGAATGGAGGAAGAGTAGAAGTGGAAGGAGGAGGAGGACGCCAGTGAAGCCCCACACCAAAGAAGAATGAAGTTTGAGAATGATAATGCCCCATGGGCTAATCAACTAAGGCCACCCCCACCACCAATCATTCTGCCAAGGGCAGAGAAGGCGAAGCGAGCTTGGGATCAAAGCACTCTAGGAGATACAAAAATATAAAAAAGCATAGATTCATTGATGCCGAATGCATCTTTCACAGGAGTAGTAAAAAAGGTCATGGACAAGGTAGGCATGGAAGACCACAAAGTCCAAGCAAATGCTATAATGGCACTTCAGGAGGTCAGATTTTAGTAGGGCTATTTGAGGACTCCATCTTGTGCCACATTCATGCCAAGTGGGTCACTCTAATGCCTAAGAATCTATAGTTAGCTAAGTGGCTGCGTCGATAGGTCTTTGAATCCTAGTACCATTTAGTCTTTGCAAATGTAATACAAAGATGGTTTGCTTGTAATCATTAGTTTGGCCATTTTGAGCCCAATAAGCACGAGGGAGGGTTGCAAGGGCTAGATTATGTAGTTAGGAGAGCCGAGTTGGTATGACATCACTTCTGGCTAGCCTTGCAACCCTCTCTGGTGCTTATTAGGCTTAAAATGGGCCAAACTAGCCTTTGTTTCATCAAAAATTATTGGGTTCTTCGTCAGGTACTCCATGGTCCTGGAAATGTGTAGAATTCAGGGATGTATACATGGTTTGACATACATAGGAGATATGTTTTAACATTGTAAGAGATGTGTACATTGTAAGGGATATGTTTTGACATTGTAAGGGATGTGTACATGGCATAGCATACACAATGATTACCTTCTTACATACATAAGAGATGTGTTCTGACGTACGTAAGGAATATGTTTTGACATTGGGGAGACACACACACAGGAGCAAACCCTAATGTATATTGCAAACCCTAACCATAGAGGGAAACCATTTCCCTTCTCACACAATGCATAAAGCCATAATCCATAATCTACAACACACACTATGTGTTGTGTCCACACACTGCTAACCCTAGCTAATGTCTACACACTATGACCAACTGGACGCGGTCATTTATGTCTCACACATGTTACTACCTAACATGCCAGCACATGGTGTAGCTGGCACAAGCTGACATCGAGCTTGAATCTCAACAGCCCCTCTCAAGCTCATGATGTACTGCCATAGATGAAGATGTAGATGAGCTTGGGCTATCAAAGCTCTCAACACCTCCCCCTCAAGCTCATCCCACGTACTCCCAACATAGTATGGAAGTACTCAAACTTCTCCTTGCTAAGTGGCTTTGTAAAGATGTCGGCCACCTGCTCTTCAGTCTTCACATACTGCAAATCCACTCAAATCCACTGTACCATCCAACACTTTCTCTCTCTGACAAAATGATAGTGGACCTCTATGTGTTTGGTCCGCCGCATGAAAAACTGGATTCTTGGCCAACTGTATGCTGCTCATGTTGTCACAATGAATGACAACCTTGCCATCAATAGGCTCACCCAAATCAGCCAAGAGACTCTTTAACCATACTCCTTCACATGTAGTAATGGCTGCACCCCTGTATTCAGCCTCTGTACGGGGGTGTAGCAAATGCACTTTCATCATCAATTGGTGTTTCTTGCACTAACTCATCTCGATTTGCATCCAATGGTGTCACAATTTCATCTTCAGATTCTCTTTAGCACATAGTTATCTATTTATCAATGTGTCAAGCTTACCCTCTCCAACTTGCGACCCTTGACCACTTGGCATTCATCCAACTTGATGATAAATACAACTGTTCTGCTGCATTCATTCCATGTCAATTCATAATACTTGATCATTGCCCATTGAACCATCACCAAGTCCAAGTAAATGTTATTAAACTCATTGTAATGAAAGGATGTTACATCCAAGGTAGGCATGGAATCTTCAACATATTGATAACCACCCAACATGGCACCTATATTGTGATTCTTAGATTGGTGTGCCATGCTAACACTGTAAGGAGTCAGCAGCAATAAACCCCTTGTGGCTAATTCCACCACTGTCACATGCATGCAATCTACTGAACTAATAAGATTCTTTAGTCCCTTGGTAAACCTATTGTGTAGCATGCCATGTAAACACCTATTTTTGGGATCATCGAGTATCTTGATGACATCTGCATTTTTAATGACGTACTTTAGGAGACTAGCTCTTGTTTGCATTGCTCCAATGCCGCATCCCATCATTTGATCGGTAAAATTTTTGCCAAACAAATCAAAGAAGCATCTTTAAGTAACCTACCAACATATTTAATAAAACTTCTAAAAAGAAATTAGAGATGGATCGTCATACCTTGTGGCCCATAGTCTTCTTTTTCTTGTAACACTACATTCAACCATTGTTGCTTCCTTTTTCTCTCTGTATATACCATTAGCATATTTTTTAAGTTTTCCAGGTGCTTTTGAAGATTTTGGACCGTTCTCTTTACAATGAAATTGTTGTTACATTGCTGAACTTTATCAACTTCTAGTGCTTTAATGTTTTTCTCCATGATAGTGTGTTCTCCTTCCATTGCCTTTATTCTAGAGCAGTTGTTAATGGATGAGCTATCATTTCATTTGTATTTCATTTTTAGTATTTAATCGAAGGGATATTTATTCGAGCAGTTGTTAATGGATGAGTTTTATGAGCTATCATTTCATTTGTATTTCCTTTTTAGTATTTAATCGAAGGGATATTTAATCAACAAGTGCCCGGTCATCATTGTATTCCTATAAAATAGTCATGTGGGATATGCAATGGGTGATGCTTCTAGCAATTATATGATCAGCCATTATCTTAATACGATATAATGTTTTATCCTTTATCTGTGTTCTGCTCTATGTTTTTTTCAATTTGTAATATGATATCTCTAGTAGTTAAAGTAAAAACATTAAGTGTTGATTACCCAGCAACACTTTTGGCGATCTTGTTGTTCATGGCATCTATGGTGGTCTAGTGTTCTTCACCTTTCTAATGGTTTCTTCGCATCTCCTGGTGATGGTGTTTGGTGTTCATGACATCCCAAAAGGAATGATGGACCCGACGTAATACACCAGCACTTACACCACGGGAGGAACGAGCGGCTCAACGAAGCCCTCGGTGCCTCCTTCTCTTCTGGATCCATGGCACATCTGTTCCACACAGGACTCAGAGGCTTCGACTCTTTTTCGGATTGCGAAATCGGAGGATGCACGATCGGACTCTACTGTACTCCACTTATATGGCAACCGTTCTCCAAATACGACGTGTCTGAGGCAAGCAGTATGACACTTGACGAACAACAAATTCCAAGAAGCAGTGGAGGATGAAGCTTTTCTGGTCCTCGAACCAGATACCCAGGCTATCGCGGCCAATCTCTTGGCTACTAGGGTGCTATTAGCTCAACTTTCTACGTCATGCTCTGTACAATAGCCACGGAGATTGCCACCTTTGCCTGGTATGGCACAACCCCTTCCTCATCCAGAGCGTATGAAGTACTCCATTTTTTTGGGAAAGAAGTCTAATGATCCGGATACTCATGTCAGCACGTTTAAATGCTGATGGTGCGCTAATAGCAACCAAAATCAACCGAATGAATATAAACGTAATGTTTTCGCATCAATGCTGGAATCTAAGGCAGGCGCTTGGCATGCGCAGTATGCAGATACGCATTTTTTGACATATGCAACCCTCCGTGTGATGCCTTTCTCTAGCGCTACCGCACTTCTAAGACCCACCTCCAAAGTTTTGGAGCGCCTTCGAGCGCTCCGGCAAAAGAAGGACATGGTAGAGGATTATGCAGCCCGCTTTCGCACACTACAAAGTTGGGTGACACCCGCTAATCTGTCGGCACACCGGAGGTCACTGGGGAATGTTTTGTGAAATGCCTTCAGTCAAAATTATGACAGGCCTTGGTAGCGTCGGTGGATTTGGCCAACACGATGTTTGATGATCTTGTAATGGCCGTAGTTCGAGTAGAATGCACATTGTCAGTGAAGGCTAAACAAAAGACTAAGAAGTCAAAGAAGAAGAAACAACAAAGCGATTCGAAATCTTCCATTTGAGGGAGATGATGCTACCACTTCAGCAAACGATGATTTGTAAAGTGATTCCGATCCGGAGGAGAAGCGCAAGTCCCGTAGAGCCGGAAGAGTGCAGAATCGGTAGAAGACAAACTGATTGTAGCTTGAGCCAAAATCCAAGGGGAAGCACCGGAAGCCCTAGGGGAGATAGTCCTTGTTTTGGGGGCGTGATATCTCTCCTCAAAGTACTTGTAGAGCTCTCGAGTTGCTAGAAGTGTCCTCTTGGGAAGAACGTCCTTATCTTAGGGGCTGTCATCTTTTCTTGTAGGCACTCCTAAGGCTATTGAGCCACTCGTCCTTAGTTCTTTGAATTGGGGGTAGGGTGTGGTTCGTAGCTAATACTTGCGGAGATTTAGGGACAAAGTTGGAGTCATTCAGCTTTGCATTTGAGCTACGTAGGTAATCTACCTCATTCTGCTTTATGAATGGTTTGATGGAGCCAAGAGTCCTGCTTAGGGGCTTGTATTGGTTCTTGATACTTGATATAGTTTAGAGTAGACAAGGGTCTATTGTCCTATACTAGAGTATTGGGCAGGCATAGATCTTTGATTTTCTTTGTGAATGTTAGAGAAGGTCTATTGTCCTATACTAGAGTATTGGGCAAGCATAGATCTTTGATTGTGTAAAGTATCCTTAATTAGGTACAAAAGGCATCCTTCATTGGGGTGCAATGTGCATGATAGTTTCGAAGTAGTTTTGTAGTCAGACCTTGCAAGATAGTTTTGAAGTAGTTTTGTGTTATGTGATGATCTTTTGTGTTTGTCAAGATAGTTTCGAAGTAGTTTGTCTGCTAATGTATGTTTTGTAATACGTGAGTGACTTTGTTGTTTTTTCATTTGTGTATTCATTGTGTATTCATTGTTATATGCTTGGTTGAATACGTTATTTGAGATGGAGGACCATGTTGGATCCAGTGATACCTCCAATAGAGTCCAAATTCCAAATAGTAGGAAAAAAAAGGCACCTGGGATAGAGTGGCAATATGCAATTAACGTTGGTGATCGATTCATAGATTGGGAGTGTAAGCTATGCCACGTAGTAAAATCAGGTGGGGCGCCTCGACTAAGGGAACACTTTTTAGGCGGAGCGAAGAAAAAGTCATGTACCCACCCCTCTGCACTTGCAGTAGCCAAACGTATAAGAGAAGAAATTCAAAAGAAAGATTCAAGAAAACATTACACTCCTACCGTTAATGTATCAAGGCAGCAACAAGAACACTGTTGTTCTAATCATCAAACTCCTGCTACATCGCCTGCTTGTACTCCAAACGTCAATGTGCAACCAGAAAGTAATCTACCCAGTGCATCTTCCTGCAAGTGAAACTTTGACGTAGGAAATATACCCATGCGTCAAACTTCATTGCAAGAAAGCCTACGTCAAGGTTAGCTCGATGATGCACAACTCGCCCTTGCTGAAGCGATTTACTTTTCTGGGAGTGCTATGATGATGGTGGACAGTGAGCATTGGAAGAGAGCATGGAAGAAAATTGGTGAGTTTGGACCAGGGTTTTCACTGCCTACGTACCATGCTATGCGAAATGATCTATTAGATAAATGTTATGCGCAAGTAAAAGAACGTGTACAAAGAATAATTCTTAGCAATATAGAGCTTTCTGGATGTAGTATAGTAAGTGATGGATGGTCTAATGTACAAAGAAAACCATTAATTAATATAATGGTTATTTCACCTAGAGGTGAGACTTTCATCCGTGCCGTGGATTCTGCTGGTTCAATCAAAACTAGGGCTTACATTGCTCAAGTCATTGGCTCTGTGATAGAGGAAGTGGGTGCCAAAAATGTAGTCCAAATCGTCATGGACAATGCAAAGAATTGCAAGAATGCATCCAAAATCCTAAAGCGACACTATCCACATGTTTTTTCGGTAGGCTGTAATACTCATAGTTTGAATCTTGTATTAAAAGATTGGTATAAAAGTGATGATACCAAATGGTTTGCCTCAATCGTCGACACTGCTCGCCAGCTTGTGAGATTCATGCTCAAGAGACAGAGAGTGTTAGATATTTTTCGACCTCGCATGTCAGTTATGTTAAGCTTCCAGCGGAGACTAGGTTTTGCACTCACTTTTACACTTTTGAGTCTCTTCTTCGAAATAAAGATGCAGTGTGCGAAACATTTACATGCATGGCATTTCATGACTAGGAGAGCACTCAACTTGAAAAAGTGAAAGAGAAAATCAAAGTCTTGAAGGCAGCGCTTACGAGAAGAAGTTGGTGGAACAGTGTGATGGATGCATACCATGTAATGATGCCTGTTATGTATGCCGTACGAAGTCTTGATCAAAGGGCGCCTAATCTCGGGAAAGCATGGATGCAATGGTGGACTGTCCAGCGGAGTTTGGAGTGTCTTGAGAAATTAGAGCATTCAGTGGTGGAAAAGCAATGGTGTGTACCATTCTCCAGTAGACAAAGAAAAGTCCTATTGAAGTACTTTCATGGATTGGAGCGCATTCACCACTACACAGTGCTGCTTACATGCTAGATCCTGAATATTGGAATATGGATTTGATGTCCAACGTTGAGGTGGTGCAAGATTTTTATAAAGTGGTAAACACTTTTTATAATGATGTTGATGATTGTGTAAAGTGCATAAAGGAGATGACCTCATTTCGATTGAAAGAGGGTTTATTTTCTAACTCCCTTGTTCAACAAATGGCTAAAGAGCAACCTACATGGAAGTGGTGGATGATGAATGGTGGTGAGCATTATGCTTTATTGCACAACCTTGCGATGAAGGTTCTAAGTCAGTGCTCTTCAAACTCAGGCTCAGAAAGAAACTGGAGCATGTACAAATATATTCACAGTTCTATTCGCAATCGACTTCTTGCAGATCGAGTGCTCAGATAAACTTGTTTACATGTATTGCAATGAAAAGATCTTGCGAGACATTGAAAGCGAAGAGTATGAAGAAGATATCCCAGTTGGATGTACGATTGTGATGATGTAGTAGACGAGAAATTTGATGTTGCGTGCACTACCCTTGAGATAGAAGACAATTTGGACATTGACTTAGATGAGCTTAATTTAGCAGACGAGAGGGTAAACGGTGAAAGAATTTTGGAGCAAGATACTGACATAGAGGAAGAAGTCATTTCATTAATTTCATAAAAGTACTTGTACAAATGATTGTATTTGGAGAAATTATCAATACAAAAGTAGGATTTATGTCTTTCTTAGCTTTCATCTTGAAATAAATTGTGAATTGCACTAGGAGTTGTATCTAAAGGTCCTGGTGGTTTATATTCGCTAGCCATGCCGAACACTGTATAAATACCTTGATTTATTGGGACACTGCACAATGCACATGTGGAAATATTTTGTATTTGCCTCACTAAACATATTAAGTGGTAGTAGTGTCCACAGGGTAGTATATATTGGCCGCTCCACCCATCGAATACTTTGTAACATACAGGACATTGGGGGGTGGAGGAACTAGTAGCCTCAGCAAAAACTCCCACAAGATCAGGATGTATCAAAAAATGAGAGATGTGGTTCCCTTGGCACACAGGAGCTATACTTGAAGAGATGATCTGTACATCTTGGCTGATCTTTGTGAGCTGCTCTTGAATCCGTCTATTGGCCGGGGGAGGAGTTGATGCTTGAGATAATCGTACAGCTTCTTTCTCCTTCTCTGCTAGCTGTGCCCCTAAGCTTTCTTTGACCTTGTTTAACTCCAATCCAGCGCCCTCCACCATGAGAACAAGTTCCTCCCTTGTGAATGTCACTGTCTCTTCACGTATGTCGTGGGTGTTGACAGTGGCCTCTCTGGAGGCGAAGTCCACTGGAGTTTCTAGGATAAATTGTGCATATAGCATCTTAGCAAAATAGAGTGGAGCGTCAACGTTATGGAGAGGACGACCGTACACCTCCAAGAAAATGCGCTCGGCATTAATTTTGATATCATTATGAGTGCAACGCGAAACCTTCCATCTTCCCTTCTTAATCTCGCCATCTAGACATGGCCATATTTCCTTTATTATCTCTTTAGTTACACGTTTATTTATGTCTTTCCATTGGGCATAAGTAGGATTTGTCCATTTCGACAACCTGCATGCTGTTCTCGTAGCTTCGCGGGCTGTCAGTCCATGTGCAAGGGCCTTCATTCGCTCATATGCCTTCTTGGCTAACTCTTGATGCTCGTTTGCTTGCGCTTCTGCCATATCTGCATAAACGAAAATGACTTTAGGATTTTAATGAACTATAAAGATCAACGTAAGATAAATTGACCATTACCCTCAAAAACTAAAAGTTTAACACCACGAGATAAGATATGTATTGCAAAGACTCAATGAGAAATATCCACTTGACTCAAAAAATACTTCAAATAATGCACGCACATCAAATTTTGAAGAGAAAACATAAACTTAAACACCACAAGAGGAGAGATATATTGCAAAGACTCAATGAGAAAATATTTCAAACAATAGGCATATATCAAATTTTGAAGAGAGACAAACAAAGAGCCATTCTTGAAACTTAATCTCCTGATACTGTATCATTACAAAATTGGGGTGAATGACACCGATAGCTCTACAAGAGGATGTTGTGCCCTCGTTAGGTCAGTATTTAGTGATCTAAAAAATTCCACTACTTGCAAAACAGATTTTTGCTTGTCGCGATTAGGCAGACACATCCAATTTTTGACTCTGTAAATAATAGTATCCATGGTAACTTTGTCATAGGAACTATTGTCCATCCACAACTCTTGTACTTTTTGCCAAAAGTCATATAAAATTTGTAATAAATACCCTAAAGCAAAAACATCAGATGCAAGAGTGTATGCATCTGCCAGAAACAGATCATAAATTTTCGGGGCTATCCACGGCCGTTTATTTCGCTCTCTGTCTACGTAGGAGACCGCCTGTGCCACCTTCTCAGGGTTCTTGTCTGCTTCAAATACAAAATTGAGAGACACCCATTTTTTGGGCACTCTCAGCAGTAACCCCCAATCGATAATACCTACGTGTGGCTTCAACTCTTTTGTAAAATCCAACACTACATTGAATGGATGTAGGTCGGTATGTACAATTCCTGCCAAATGTGTTGCCGCTAGGCCTTCCACCAGGGCATGCATAATATGTGGCATGGTTATTACTATTTATTTTATTTTAGAAAGTTCTAGATGACTTAAAGGAATATTATCGAGCGGGGGTTTTCTCCATCCTCGATCCAAATAGAAAATTGCTCTGGTGAACTCACTGAATCTGAAGGGGACCTTCAGAAGAGTATCACCAAGCGAGCCGCCATTATAGTATGGGAAAATAGTGATCCAAGGAGATTCTTTTGTGAAGGCAATACACCTGACAATTGATGCGAGAGAACCTGCATGCCCTGCTCTGCCTGGAAGCTCTCAAACTTGGCGCTACCTTCTCCTTTGTAGTGCTTTCCGCAAAAAGTAATGTGCTCTGGCAAAAATGATATACCTTTAACTGTATACTCTTTTACTATGCCAAAAATACCAGAGCCTACTGTTCGCCCTTCGAGCAGAGCCTCGTGCTGCGGGACGCCAATGAGGTGTGTGCACATAGAATTGTAGATTGTACGATTAATGGCACCCGTCCCACTCGCATCTGCCTGGCTAGACGTTGCAATGATGTCCTGGGCAATGCGCACTCTTTTGGGGAGTGACTCTGCATCCAGCGCCTTCATGCACTTGCTCTTGGCTCTTTGCTCGCTCCATACAGCGTCCCATAACTGTAGACGATGCATATTAGCTTCAGGCGGGGTAGCATCTCTAAGATCATTGCATGCTACACGCATGCTCCCCAAAATAGTTCGTGTTATATGTTGATGGTCGAAGTCTGCTATCTTTTGTCTATCAAGCAACTCAGCGTTGCCTCCACTTCGAAGTCGACGCTGTGCATTTTTCCATATCTGCTCTAATAGATCTCGCATGAGTATCTCAGACTCATTGATCTTTTTGACGACGTCTTCTGCACATTGTGACACTGCGATGACTGCTTCAATGCGAATTACTCGTAGAACGATTTTACGCTCTTCAGGGGAAATCATGTTGATCGTCTTCATAAATCTAGCAAATATCACTAAACACAACAAAAATAGAATATTAAACAACAGTACTGCAATCAACATCAAGCAATACATCATCAAACGTGAAAGAACAGCAACAAGTATATCATTACTTATCAATGATCAAACAAAAACGGAATATCAAATAATATTACTGAAATCAACATTATCCAATACATCATCAAACGTGAGACAACCGCAACAAGTGTATCATTACTTATCAATGATCAAACAAAAACGGAATATCAGACAATATTACTGAACTCAACATCATGCAATACATTATCGAACGTGAGACAACCGCAACAAGTACATCATTACTTATCATTACTTATCAAGTGTATACATGTTGCACTCCTCATCTACACACCTACCGTGACAGAGAGAGAGAGAGAGAGTTGTGAAGTGTATCATGAGAGAGAGAGAGAGAGGGGGGGGGAGGAAGAGAGAGAGGTGTGAAAAATAGAGAGAGAGGGAACATTAGATGACATTTTTAATAGTTTTGTGAGTTCCTAAAGAGAGAAAAATAATGTTTTGTATTCCTAAAGCACTCCTCATCTACACACCTATCGTGACAGAGAGAGAGAGAGAGAGAGAGAGAGAGAGAGAGAGAGAGAGAGAGAGAGAGAGAGTTGTGAAGTGTATCATGAGAGAGAGAGAGAGAGAGAGAGAGAGAGAGAGAGAGAATTGTGAAGTGTATCATGAGAGAGAGAGGGGGAGAAGGAGAGAGAGTTGTGACAGATAGAGAGAGAAGAAACATTAGATGACATTTTCAATAGTTTTGTGAGTTCCTAAAAAGAGGACAATAATATACTGTTTTATATTTTAAGAAAATAGAGGGAGAAACAGGAATTTATTAGGGATTATGTATATTTTAAGAGAAAAAAAAAGAACTCCTCATCTACACATCTATCGTGTTGTGAAGTGTATCATGAGAGAGAGAGAGAGAGAGAGAGAGAGAGAGAGAGAGAGAGTTGTGAAGTGTATCGAGAGAGAGAGAGAGTTGTAAAGTGTATCATGAGAGAGAGAGAGGGGGGGAGGAAGAGAGAGAAATATTCATTTTTTCGAGTCACGATATTATGAAATTAAACTTAAAGACAATATGATGTAAACTTTGATCCATGAAATACTCATGCCGCGTTACCAACCAAGTATCGCATGGATCACACACAATAAAAATAATACAAGTCAAATCAAGCAAATTTACGACATTTTTTCGACCGTGTTAACGATCAAATGCCGCAATATGCAAAAAACAATATATGCACTAGCGGACGACACCAACTTGCCACGTTAACGACAAAATGCCGCCCGATTCTATGGGAATACGAATAGGATACGGACATACACTGGCCGCGTTACCGACCATATGCCCGCATTTGACAAAGGGAAGGGAAGGGAAGGTGACATCGCCATAACGATACTATGCTTGCCACGTTACCGACTAGTACCGCTATGGCGTGCCATACTTACCATAGGACACAGACCAGCCGCGTTACCGACTAAGTGCCCCAGGATAAGCACTATTCCGAAGAATGGCCTTACACACACACCCCTCGTGTGGCGGACCACCCACATCCTGCCGCGCATTGCAACAATGGGCGGCTGCCCACACGAACACACACCCACACACACCCACACAAACACACACACCCACAACTGTCATTACCTGTGTATACTGTCAGCAATGAACTCCCAAAGAGTCCCCCGGGCCCAAATATATAGAAAATTGTAGCTCACCGGGCTAGATGACGACCCCGGCGGGACTCGCCGGGTTTTTAATTTCCCCGACGGGACCGCCGGGTATTGCAAAATCCCGGCGGGATTTTAGCCGGTTATCAGGGAACCTTCCACCGGCTTTTTTGGGAACATGTTAACACATGTTATTAACAAAAAAAACTTTGTGATCACGTGAATATAAAATCATTGCTTGGCAGCGGCAGCAATCTAGCCAATAATACTAGTTCAAACATAGTAGCACCAGCTCCATCGGGGCCAGAGCCTCTAAGATGGTTTGCGGGCTGGGGACAGGGTATTCCTCCACTTGGTGGCTACGAGTGTTTTTATTGCCAATGCCCTAGGCACCACAAGATGGATTGCCCTTTACAATAGAGGCGTCAGGCAGCAAGAGATTACTGGACAAAGGGAAGCGACACCACAACTAGTAGCCAATGTGGTGGTCATCGAACAAGACCAGCCAGTCAAGGATTATCTGGCCCTTATGGTCGTAAACGAAGTCCAAGCAAAGTCTAGTTTAACACCAATTGGTGAAATCACAATCTCAAAGGGTAAATCCCCGGCATGGCAAGAGCAACAGCAAGTCCGAGAGAAGGTGACAATGATGGTGCAAAAAGCGCAAGAAGGCGTTCTGGCCATGGCACCTCGATCAAAGGATGTCTCAGAAAGGAATGTGCAAGGTAGCGCATCATGACACACCATTGGAGAAACGGGACCTTGCAAGCTGTAGTACAGACAAGGTGCCGATGCTCGAATAGACGATCTCCCCAAATTCAAAACGGAACCAAGAGACACCGACTCGAGTAAATGACCCCACCTATGATCTGTGGGAGGATTTAGTTCAAATGACATTAAACATCACATTGGACCAATTGCATAGCCTAGTACCAAATTATCGGAAGCAGCTGTTGGAAAAGATGGTTAGATTGTCCAACACACCGTCGGTAAATCGGGTGGAAGTGGCCAACACATCAAAGGCATTCCGGCGGTACCGGATTGGGATCTAGCAATCCCAAAAGTCACCGTTCACAATGCTAGGATAGACAATTTATGGATTATTGCTAGACAGAGGATTCAGAATGAATATCCTTTCCGATGATATGCGTGGGAAGTTGATTCCCAAACTGGAGCCAACCCCGTTCTCAGTCAAAATGGCAGACCAACGCGAGTGAAACCTTTAGGTTTGGTCCATGGTATCAACATGGAACTTGCGAGATGCTAGTTTCCTACAGTGTTCGTGGTAATCAAGATGGAGGAAATAACAGGAGCTTATCCCATGCTACTTGGCAGACCTTGGCTCTACGAGAATGCAAAATCAAGCACAATTGGGGTACTAATCAGATTACTTTCTAAAAAGGTAAGAAGAAGATCCAAGTGAACGTTATGACCAAGGAAGTCTTGAAGGAGGTAGTTCGCATTTTATGGGCAGAAGGTCTTAATTATTTAGAAAGTGTCGAAGATGATGAGGAGGAAAGCATTCGAAGGGACAACCCTCATATGTTCTCCCTATTCAAGTTAGATGTCGAAAATGATGAGGAGGAAAGCATTCGAAGGGACAACCCTCATATGTTCTCCCTATTCAAGTTAGACATGGATGGCATTATTTCCTTGTATGAGGTCAAGGCATTAATGGTCCACCCTTCCCCAATCGATGAAAAGCTTGATTCGAATCTAGGAGCTATAGAAGAGGACACAGTGTCCGATGATCATTTGCTCAAGACCTTTTTGGTCGCACAGGCGGCATATGAACAGGAAATGCGGACTATGCACAAGGTCGAGGAAGATGACTTGGAGGATATGGAGCTAGGATCACACGAATAGTCCAAGTCAGCATGAAGCCAAGTATGAGCATTAAAGCAGAGCTGCAATGGTTGCTTTAGACATATGTGAATATCTTCACTTGGAATTACACAGACATAAAGGGGATTGATCCCCAGTTTTACTAGCACTAGATTAACTTAAAGGAGGATTCTATTCCAATCCTCCATCAGCGTTACCGGATTCATCTACCCAGTTGATAAGGCAAGTCAGATGTCCCCTATTGTGATCGTGCCAAAGAAGAACCGGAAGCTTCGGGTATGTGTACATTTCAATCTTTGAAGACTCTTTGACATCGTCTCCTGCACTCTCCAGGCCCTTGCCCACCTTGCTTGCTACCACGATGGTAGAGTTCGAAGGCCTACAAACCTTGGAGGGCATGTTAGTGCCTTCCCAAGAAGATTGGCTACTACAATAGGTTGGGGTGTACGATTTTATACACCTGCCATGGGAGTAGTGGGCAGAAAAACCCGGAGGCTCCCACACAGCAACATGAGGCGATTCCGCGGCCCAACGATGGCATGGAGGAGATTACACTAGAGCTGGTGGCTTCGGTGTTTCACCTCCTTTCTACTGGTGATGGCCCGGCATCTGCACAAATGAGTAAATGGAAAGGTGATTTGGAGCCAGCCTTGCATCATAGAAGGAGTTTTTAATTTCCTCTTGCCTGAGTGTTACTCGGAGATCTCTCCTGCACTTCCTGGTGGAGATGGTGGCTCTGACCCATTGTGCCACTTATGCTTACAAACGCATCGTTAGGTGGATGATTGCTACGAAAACTAGCAGTGTTGTTCCATTGGGCACGCTCCTCCATCAAAAACTTATCGCCAACATTAAGAAGACCATGGTGAATGCCAAGAGTAAGCTTGGCCCTTACTTAGCTACCCTCTTTCAGAGTGTCCAACCAACGGCGATGGCAGCCAAGGAGGAGACACATTTGATAGCTTCAAGGAAGGTTGCTCTGACCGTGAGGAGTCAACAATAATCAATGGCATCTAAGGTGTCTACAGTAAGCTCTGTAGTAAGTGAGGGTGGCGATGGAGTGGTGCCCCTCATCATCAATCTGGAGAGGACGATAAAGCCACTGGCAAGGAGCAACAGGAGATCACCAATGATTTGGGTGTGTTGCTTCCCTTGGCTAGTACAGGCTCCACAGGTTACCATCCAGTCATCTGGAGGCCTGTCAGAGTCTGATATATTAAGAAGATGGTGAAAGATGTTAAACCATCAACCGAGAAGGAACAACAGATTACAGCAATAGTGGTAACTTCAACAATTGTTGATCCTCCTACAATTCCCTCTAAAGCTATCGTGGGTGGCCAAGACTTCTGACCAGGGGGGAGAAGCGGAAGAACCTCCTCATCCTAAGTCTACTACAATTACTATATACCCTTTCCCCTAAACCTATCTCCCAAACCAAAGGTTAAGGCTGAACCACCTTCGATTTATCTTCATGAAGTGGCAGCTCCCCCACCGTTCCCTTCTTGTAAGCCCCTACGAGAATGGATAGGTTCCACCCTGGACTATCTTTGTGCTATGGGTGAGACCTCCTTACGTCTCCAAAATGAGGAGACCACTATGTCACATGAGGTACGATCTCTCTGCATGATGCACTCGATGGAACAATGGAGCATGCTGAGCAAAGTAGACAGCTAGAGCAGCAGCAGCAGGTGGTGTAACTGGATAGTGTCCGGTTAGTTAAAGATGACCTGAAGAATAGCCTGGCTACTGCCAATGCTACAAACACTGACCTCACCCTTCAACATGCTAATCTCTGGGCGCGGTGATGGAATTAAGAAGGCCGAGCTTACGGCACTCAACATGCATATGGAGCTCCAGAGACAGCCTATGATTGCCTAACACAAGAAGATGTCCGCGTGCAATAGGTTGTCCGGACCTACTTGGATATGGTCAACTCTTTGCACCAATTGGCTGATGCAAACAAAGTAGAGAAGCATGCTCTGTGGGCTAGAGTGGTTGCCCTCACTGCTATCCAGAATGATACGGAGGAAGACCTCTATGAGGTTACGCCGCCAACTAAATGGGATGAATGGCAATTGAAAGACCTAGCAGACATGTAGCATCTGTATGAGGATATGACTCAGCGATTACTGGCGGTCTTGGAGCACCCACCCATACACTCTTTCGCTTTGATACCTCATGGGTCACTCTGGAAAAATTTGGATGGTGGTGCCATTAAGAGGAGAGGTGTAGAGTTACAAGCCTTTGGTCTGTTGGGAACTAACTAGCTACTGCAGCATCGGATAATGTGGCAACTTCTCCTCCTCAGGAGCTTGTTGCGCTTCGACGACAACTGGCGGAGTTGACAACTGAGCTCCGGTCTCAGAAAGGCGAGGCCAAGCAATCAATGTCTGAGTTGGTGGTCCTCCGATCTCAATACGAGAATCTTACTCAGGAAAAAGATGACCTCGCTGATCAGATGGAGCAAAGCACAACTGACAATGCTACACAGATACGGTGCCTTCAGGAGGGTGAAGAGATGCCAAGCAAATGGCTCCTTGAGCAAGCCAAGAGGTGGAGACCCTCGAAAACTCTCTAACCCATGCAATGAATAGATCTGTTGTGTGCAGATGGCACACCGATGCACTGGCAACAAGCTCTTCAGGAGGAGAGGGAGCGGTCCAAACAGCTTGCTAATTTGCTCGACAAGGAGTGTACCTCTCATAATCGCATGTTGACCAAACATATCCCACCAGTTGCACCAGGCTCAGGAACTGCAGAAATTCATGCAAGTTGTGTTCGGGCAGCCGGATATATTACTTCCTTTGTCGATATTGTTAACCACACCTTTGCCCGGTTACCAGCTAATTGGAATGACATTAATTCATTCATTTTAAAGTATTCTCCTAGTGGTGCTGCTGTTGGAGGATCTGTTGTGGTGCTCCTCGACGGACCCCTCCCAAAAAATCTCCTTCACCCCGATGTACTCCCAGAGGAGATTCTTCTTCCCGCCCCATCAAATGACTACAGGGCATACATGTAGGGCCAGATGGCACAGTCACTTGGGATCATTATTGGCTCTGTGCTCTTGCATACATCCACAGCATTTTGCACGGGTGGTCTTTTCATTCTTCCTATTCTATAGACAACTTTGTGCGTTACAAGGATAAGTATCCCCAGGAGGCTCCTCTAGAGGAATTTTATCACATACCGAAAAATAAAAGGGGTCTTGGTTACCCGGATGCTAATGAAGATGCAAATCTTGCAGATAGCTGATGTGGGTTCTCTTCATCCTGGCAGCCAACCCACCGGGTGTGCCAAGTGTTAATGGATGAGTTGTATGAGCTCTCATTCCATTTTTATTTCCATTTATAGTATTAAAGCGAAGGGATATTACTCCAATCGGTGGGTGCCATTTCAGATCCATCATTGTATTCCTATAAAATAGTCTTGTGAAACGCAATGGGAAATGCTTAACAATTGTATGATCAGTGATTATCTTAATACAATATGATGTTTCAATCTTTACCTGTGTTTTTCTCTATAGTTCTTTCAATCTATAATGATATCTCCGGTAGTTAAAGTAAAAACATTAAGTGTTGATTACCCAGCAATAGCACTAAGCTCCTCATTTTGTTTGATTGTTTGTTGACTCAGTAGAATTAGATTCTCTTCTTGTGTAACCTTCTTTGGGATTCACCTACAACCAAAATGTAGCCTTTGACATTATCCAAGAAGACCATTGACTCCATCACCCAAAAAATTTAGAAATGAAGTAACATCTTGAAAGGGGGTGGAGTAGCCGAGAGAGGATCCATTGGGTACAGCCTACCATCTGTCCACAAATCAATGCTCTTCCTATTATCTATTCACATGCTTTCCAAGTCAGTATCTGTGTAAATCTGACCAGCTCTAGTACTCCAAAGACTTGCGTAATCATAGTCAATGCTCTCCCTATTGTCTACCCACATGTTTTCCAAGTTAGTAGCTGTGTAAATCTGACCACCTCTAGTACTCCAAAGGCTTGCGTACTCATAGTCAATGCTCTTCCTATTATCTACCCACATACTTTCCAAGTTAGTATCTATGTAAATCTGACCACCTCTAGTACTCCAAAGGCTTTCGTGCTCATAGTCAAGATTGACATACAACCTAAATTTAGGAGGCTTGTTAGTGATATTTTGGAGAGGTATTTTACACAGGAAGGAAGATAAGAATCACGGGAGTAGTCTCAAGGGAAGAAAAATGGCATGAAAAGTGTAGGGGAGAGTGCAAAATGCAAGGAGGAGAAGTTGCACAAGGAATGCCTTAGACGAGTGATGTGTAGATCAAGGAGGAGAGAAATCACACAAGAAAAAGCTTCATGGAAGTGTGCAGATTGTGTGGAAGAAAAGTGGCAAGAGGAAAAGACTTGGTGAGTGATGTGGGTGATGTAGATGAGAGGAGAGGTAGAGGTGCAGTTGTGGGGTGAGAGCATGCATGAGGGAGAGGTATGGAGGAGGGACATTAAGTGGAAGAGGGGAGGAGGAGGGGCATCTATGGGGGAGGAAGGGAGGAGGAGAGGAAGGAGAAGGAAGGAGAAAGAAGATCAAAGGAGTCAAAAGTTTGAAAATTTTTGAATTTTGAGTTTTGGGGGGATCAAAAAGTGAATCAAAGTGACTAATATATACATAAAAAAGTAATGATGAGTATGACTCTTACAAGTCACATCTCATAAGTAATAATGAGTTTATAAGTTACATTATGAAGCTATTATACCTATAAAAATATACAATAATAGTGACTAGTCAAAGTAAGTTGACACCTTAAGCAAAAATGCTTAAAATTCCTAATGACACCTCTTGAAGGGTCCCTAGAACATCTCAAACTTCATCTAATGCTAAATCTATAGAGATGGTCATGAAGCCTCTTGCTCTTGTTGAGATTGATCATAAATCGATCTCAATGATGGGCGATAGATCATCTAGATCTCATGTGGAGATACCATAGGGGCAGCTACAGTGCCAGATGAGAGTCATGATATTCTCAAATGGTTGTTTTGGCACACAAAAATTCCAAGAATGTAGTCCCACATGGTTTATCCCTCCTCCTATTTGAGATTATAGATCTGTATAATTGGGCTTCACTCTGGGCAAGAATCCTGGTATGAAAGTGTATCTCAAGACCTTGTGTAGGTGGCCTTTTCAAGTGGGTGTAGTGACCTAAACCATTGGCCTTCTTTGTCTTCAAGGCAAATCCCGAATGAGTATATCTTGGTGGGATCATCAATCCATCCCATGGTCTCACAAATTTGATCGAAGTTTTCTAAGCACTCGATAGGATCTCCAGTTCCATCAAATTTGGTCACCATCCTTGAGATGTGAATTGGCTTGGTTTTGCCCAACATCGAGCCTCTAGATGTTATGTTAGTTACAACCCCTTTCCCATTTTGAAGGCCATCCTCATCATGTCTTCTATGTATGGTGGTGGAACATAAGGAGGTGTGGTTGTGAAAGACTCTCTATTTTAGGGTACGGAATCTCTTGCCCTCTATTTCAGGGTATGGGATCTCTTATCCTATGGGGTTGGGCTACATAGTTTCCAATGGCACTTGTTCTCTACTAGCCTAGCCTCGAGGTTGTAGGCTCAATGTGGTTGAGGATACATTATGAGACTACTCTCAAGGATCCCTTTAGTTTGAGGTAGTTCTAGGCATGGCTCTTTAGCCTTCCCCATGTTCCTCGTTCAAACTAAGAAGAACTGGAACTTGGTTCTATGGTAAAGGCACTTCTATAATGGGCTCATGTGGAGATCTGTATTCATGTGTATGTAGAGTAGCAACTTTTGATTGGTTTGTATGCAATGGAAGAACTAATGTTAATATTCTTATACACTAGATTTGTAGCTACTTTAATAGTAAAGCTAGTGTTGATCTTGCATTTAATATGTGGTCATGTTGGGTATTTCAGAATCTAGTAAGTGTTCAGTGGTGTGTGAACATCCTCTTTTTAAGAGAACATAAGATGGATCCTCGTCGGTAATGCATTGTACATGGTGCAAGTATTGCCATTATACAATCATTGTCTGTGATGTGCAACAACTCTCTCTTGTGTGTGTCCTCTATCACATCTCTCCCTCTCCCTCTCTCTCTCTTCCACCCCATCCATGTCTATGCACCAAGTCACCTTGGCTTGATCTCTCCTTACACTCGCTCTCTCTCTCTCTTGGCTAGAACCGTGTTCACCTACTATAGGTCAGATGAGCTAGCATAGCAAAGTATTTTTGTTTTGAGAGAGAGTTTTGTTAATGTCTTCTGGGGGGGTAATGATGATACAATAATATGCATGATTACACTGGTGTGGGTGCGATGCATAAGGCATTCCCTATAGCCTAAACAAGTCATATTGAAAATGAAATAAAAATAAAAATTGTGAGGCATATCTAGAAAACATTCATGGGGGGGGAGCTGCGGTGCGCCGCCGGGGCGAAAATCACCGCACCCCATGAAATATTTTTTTTAAAAAGCTTGGATTAAAGCTTAATAAAGTCTTAATGAAAATTTTGTTTTTTTCATTAAAAAAATAGTTTTTTGTTTTAAAAAAAAACTTTTGAAATCTTTTCAAAGCTTGGAAAAAAACTGCAAAAAAAAAGAGAGGAGAAAATACGAAATTTGGGAAAAAATTTCTCTGGATATTTCTGAAAATTATTTTCTTGGAATCTCTTGGCTTTCCGCATTCCCAGAAAACCTTTTGGCTTTCCGAATTCCGAAAAATCTTTTGACCTTTCGGATTCCGGAAACTTTTGATCTTTCACATTCTGATTTTTTTGTCTTTTCATTTTCCCGAAACTGTTGGCTTTCCGTATTCCGAGAAAATCGTTGATTGGGATTCCAAAATTTTTTGACCGTTCGTATTCTAATGTGTTCGAGGTTAATTAAAATTTTCAAAAAAATCTTAAAAATTAGTAAAAATTTAGACAAAGGTTATTTTAAATTTTTGGAAAATGTGGGGTTGGTGTTTGGCATGTGGTGTGTCCATTCAGGAACCCGTGACCATTCAAATTCCTTTAAAAATATATTTTTTGACCCAAAAATTTAGGAAATCCATTAAAATTAAAAAATTTCATTGGATTTGAGAATTGTCGGACGGAATTGGAAATTTCATGAAAGATGGGATTCTCAGGAAAAATTAGGAATTTTCTAGAAATTATTTTTAGAAATCCTAAAAAAATTAGTATTTATAAAATATCAATGTTATTTTGGTAAATTAAATTGATAAAAAAATTTTGGAAAAATATACGTTTGGAATGCCATAAGATAGGTTCGGTGAAATTCAAATTTATCGTATTTTGAAGCCCTATAAAATTAGGAAAAAATCATGATAATTTTTTTTCTCGAGAATTTAATATTTTTGAGGCTTATTAATGTTGAAGTACATTTTCTCGTACTGACATTAGATAGATGAGGGTTATTCGCATATTATTAATATGATTATAGCTTGTATTAGTAGATCTTTCTATTTGGATTAATTCTAAACGATGTTTTCATGATTTTTTGCCATTGTTTAGCCATTCTTTTTGGACATGTTCCATACTTTTGATGGCTATAATCTGCGTTCAAAGTGTGTTTCACCTTTGACACTTTTCCGTGATAATTTATTTTGCACTTATTTAAGTGTGGTCTATGCTTAATTTCTTAAGCCTAAGATAAATTCTATTCATGGGTTAGTTGATCTATTTGTTTTGGTGGATTTTATTGGATGTTTTTCAAGTTTTATATGAACTCATCAGGTTGTTTTGCCTAGGGGTTTTTTATTGAGTGTCACAGACATGTGTTTCACTTGCTTACTTTGGAGTTTTGTATAAACAACAACACATTCATATACTCCGGATTGATGACTTGGCCACCAATTTTAATGCTTCTTTTGGTATGATTAATATCCGTTAGATGGTATGCATTGATTTTTATGATCAGGTTCTGCCCAAGGGGTTTTTCATTATGTGTGCATATACTAGGAGGCTAACCCACATTAGGCTTGTGAGCATGGGAGCATGGGAACAAGCTCTAGTGGAGCATGGGTTAGGACTAACCTTAAGGTGTTAAGGTTAGGGTCAGGCAGCATCCAAGGGTCACACATGGGAAATGGAGAGTAAAGAGTCACCTGAGGACCCTCCCATATAATAGGGGCATGAGGCACACTCAAGGGAGACTAAGGCTATGTTATCTTGAGGTTAGGTTATGATATAATGTTCTCTTGTATAGAGGACTCATCAGGTTCTGCCCAAGGGGTTTTTCATTATGTGTGCATATACTAGGAGGCTAACCCACATTAGGCTTGTGAGCTTGTGAGCATGGGTGCATGGGAACAAGCTCTAGTGGAGCATGGGTTAGGACTAACCTTAAGGGTTAAGGTTAGGGTCAGGCATCCAAGGGTCACACATGGAAAATTGAGAGCAGAGTCACTTGAGGGCCCTCCTATATAATAGGGGCATGGGGCACACTCAAGGGAGGGTAAGGCTATGTTATCTTAAGGCTAGGTTATGATATGATGTTCTCTTATATAGAGGATTATATCTACTCACCTTCCATTTCACACTATAGCTACATGCTACTGGATTGGAGTTATACCTCTTGATGGCATGGGACATCAAGGTAAAGGTATGATATACTTCATTATAATTCATGTGTGCAGCCCTTGGGCTCGGGGGTGCATGTTTATGCATATCAATTATCTAGAGAGATCTTAGGATTTTAACACAAATTCCATCATTGGAAGATACTTTTC
The DNA here is from genome assembly GCF_041138505.1 of Cibotium barometz. Taxonomy (NCBI): domain Eukaryota; kingdom Viridiplantae; phylum Streptophyta; class Polypodiopsida; order Cyatheales; family Cibotiaceae; genus Cibotium; species Cibotium barometz. Next base: position 40,602,524 of record NC_141094.1, read on the forward strand.
CCAATTTGATGCTTTTCCAAAGACATATGCACAAAGCATATCCTCTATAATCTGATTTTTATACACTTTGTTTGCCCATCAGACTACGGATGATCAAAGGAATTCATACTCAAAGTAGTTTCCTCGTTGTTAACCATTCAGAATAAAATAGAGGTTAAAATTAGGTGGAAAGATAGGAAAATTGAGGATTCGACTTGGGAGTCAGTTGAGAATGTTCAGCGCATATTTCTTTCTTTTCATTGCAAGAGTGCAATGTTTTGAGAGAGGGGAAGTATGTTATATGCACATTATGTGTGTATATACTAGGAGGCTAACCCAAATTAGGCTTGTGAGCATGGGAGCATGGGAACAAGCTCTAGTGGAGCATGGGTTAGGACTAACCTTAAGGGTTAAGGTTAGGGTCAGGCATCCAAGGGTCACACATGGGAAATGGAGAGTCAAGAGTCACATGAGGGCCCTCCTATATAATAGGGGCATGGGGCACACTCAAGGGAGGCTAAGGCTATGTTATCTTGAGGCTAGGTTATGATATGATGTTCTCTTGTATAGAGGATTATATCTACTCACCTACCATTTCACACTATAGCTACATGCTAATGGATTGGAGTTATACCTCTTGATGGTATGGGACATCAAGGTATGGGACATCAAGGTAAAGGTATGATGTACTTCATTATAATTCATGTGTGCATCTCTTAAGCTCGGGGCTGGTCAAGTGGATGAGTTTATGCCTGATTTATGCATGTTTATGCATAACAATTATCTAGAGAGATCTTAGGGTTTTAACAGTGAGTGGTATCAGAGAAATCTCTAGTTAATTATTGTTATTTTTTCTTTCTTATTCCAATTTTGGTATTTTTTTAAGTAAATTTTAATATTTACTAAAAAATGCTATTTTGTTGATTTGTGTTGTTGATTTGCACATGGATCATCGATATGGTAGTTGGAACATGTGTTTCTTCTATTCAATGGATGAATCGACGTTGCGGGGGAATTTCGTGAGTTTAATGCTATTTTTTATGGTTTAAAATAAGCATTAATGGAATTGTTTACCAAAATACCACATATTTTACCACGGATAATTTTGGTAGAATGATTTTCCTGAATTTTTATAATTTTTAAAATTTTTTTCTAATTTTTTAGAAATTTTTAGAGCATTTTTATGGAGAAAAATATATTTTTAATGCATTCTGCGGGTTTTCCATGGGTATGCTTTCGATTTTCTGCCAATTTTTTGCTGAAAAGCAATGTGGGGCAGTCAATTGATGCACGGAATGCTCTCCCGTGTGTGTGTTGTTGCCATATACATAGGCAGTGATGTGTGTGAACACACTTAGGACCGCCTGGGCACTTTTTCCCTCTTTAGGAGGTTTTTTCCCCTAGCTTGTATATACACCCATCATTCTAGGGCTAACTTATCTTTTTGTACATTGACACAATCTAATACTTTGTGTTGTGTGCATTCTTGCTTCTTGTTCTCCAAGCTTTGTGTGCTTTCCTGCAACTCTAATTCCAATAATTGGTATCAGAACATGCATCGGCTCCTAGGGCTACACCGCCAGCACCCTCCGACTCACGTTCTCCGATTGAGGCGTTCTTAGAAATTGGATCTGAGTTCGTTTCGGGCTCCGTTTTAGTATTTCAAGTTCTGCACAGGTGTTTTCGCGTTATTTTGTGCAGAAATTTTGACAGTGCAGTTTTCTGCAAAACAGACATACGTATTCTATTATGGGCCGTGCTACATAGCATGAGTTGTTTTCTGTTCAGTCTTTGCTTCATTACAGGTAGCTTTTGCATCAGTTTCAGTCAGTGGCCATGGCTGATAACAGCAATGATGTATTTTGCATGTTGTCTGCTGATGACAAATTGGATGGAGACAGCAACTACCCACTTTGGGCATACATGATGCAACATGTTTTGGTTGCAAAAGGAGTGTGGAACAAGGGTATGGATGTATGTCCAGGTTCTGTGGATGTAGGATCTGTTGAGGATGTTGCAGGTTCTAGCAGCTCTACTGTTGCTACTATTTTACCCACTGCTGAACAAGCTCATTGGGATGGCAAAGATGTGCAGGCTCATGCCTTGATTGCACTTTCTGTCAGACGTAACATCACCCCACATATTCGTTCAGCTAAAACAGCAAAACAGGCTTGGGATATTCTAGCTGGTTTGTATGCAGGTCGTAATAACGAGGCAAAAATCTCTTACCTGCGTAAAGAGCTAGAATCGAAGATTATGCAGGAAGATGATGACATGAATGTTTTTCTTGCTGAGATTAAAGATCTCAAGGAACAGTTGAGTTTTGCAGGTGAGATTATTCCAGATCATGACTGTTCTTGATGCTTTATCTGAGTCATATCAGACTTTTGCTTCCACGTGGAGACTTGTTACTGAGAGGACAGACCTGATGTTGTCAAGTATGATACTTTAGTCAACAAGCTCTTGCAAGAAGCGCAGTCCAGGAAAAACATGGCCAGGCAGCATGCAGTTGATCAGGCATTTATTGCTGCCCAGCAGAGAAGAAGTGGTAAGGCTGCCCCTTCCACTGTTTCTTCTCCTATTAGTAGGTCTGCAACTTCTTCTCCTTCCACAGTTATTAGCAACAAGAAGTCTGAGAAGGCTCTTGATAAAGGCAAGAAAAAGACCAGGTGCAACTATTGTAAGGCAAATGACCATGTCATTAAGAATTACCCTAAACTAAAGGCTAAAGAGGCAAAGAAGAAAGAGTCAAATGCAGCCACAATAGCGGATGCTTCTACAAATGCAAATTCTGCAAATGTTATGCAAGATACAGAATGGGCGTTTAGCGTGTATTGCCAGTATGACCCATCTGTACATGATGCATGTTTGGCAGTTTCTGTTGACTCTCATGTTTGGTAGTGTGACAGTGGTGCTACAAAGCACATTACCTCGCATCGTGATATGTTCACTTCTCTTGAGGCTGTCCCTAATGGGAATACTGTCACATGTGCCAATAATGCTTCTTACCTCGCATCGTGATATGTTCACTTCTCTTGAGGCTGTCCCTAATGGGAATACTATCACATGTGCTAATAATGCTTCTTACCCAATGATGGGCATTGGTAAAATTATGCTTACTGCTGCAAATGGCAGCGCTTTCACACTTTCAGATGCTTTGTATGTGCCAAGGATAAAGAAGAATCTATTGTCTGTCTCTGCGCTTGCTAGACTTGGACTTGTAGTCAAATTTGTGGATGACAAATGTACTGTTCATGATTTGACTTCTGGTGATACGATTATTGTATATGGCACCTTGTTTCGTGGACTGTATAGGCTCAATTCTTATGACAAGTGTGTGGAAGATTCAGCAAATGCAGTTTCTGATGAAAAGGCAGTTTCAGATGCAAAACTATGGCATGCTCATTTTGGTCATCTGAACTTTGCTAGTTTGCTGCGTTTGCAGAAATTTAATATGGTTGCTGCATTGCCCCCTCTTGAGGCACCATTGAAACATGTTTGTGAAGGCTGTATTTTGGGCAAAATGTAGCGTTCTGCGTTTCCAAAGGATGGTTCTGTGCGGGCCACTCGCAAATTGTAACTTGTACATAGTGATGTATGTGGGCCTATGCAAACTCCTTCATTTGGTAAACACTTGTACTTCGTGACTTTCATTGATGATTACTCAAGGCATGCATGGGTATATCCACTTAAGGCAAAGTCCGAAGTGTTTTTATGCTTCAAACAGTTTTTGCTTATGGTTGAAAATGTATCCAATTGTCATGTGGGCACCCTCCGTTGTTCTGATCGAGGGGGGGAGTACATGTCTAAAGAGTTTGATGCATTTCTGGCTAGTTGTGGAATAAAACACCAATGTACAGTGCCGTATACCCCTTAGCAAAATGGTGTTGCTGAGAGAAAAAACAGGTCACTTATGGAGATGGCACGATGTATGGTCAAGATCCAAGCTTTGCCACCTGCGTTTTGGCTTGAGGCTGTCATGTGTGCTGCTGCATATGTACTCAATAGGTGTCCCACTAAGGCCTTGCAGTCTATTACTCCATACGAAGCTTGGCATGGCAGGAAGCCTTCTATTGGTCACTTGCGTGTCTTTGGTTGCTTGGCCTATGCTTTAGTGCCAGTGCAACAACGCAGAAAATTGGATGATAAGGCTGTCAAATGCATTTTTGTTGGTTACAGTGCTGAGAGCAAGGGTTACAAATTGTATCATCCGCAGTCAAAGCGTATCTTGATTAGTCGAGATGTTGTTTTTGTGGAAGATGCTGTGCAGCCTTTGTTATCATGTACCAAAGAGACAGGTGTGAGCTCACGGGATGTATTTGATACGTTGTTGCCTCTCTTTACAGGTGGGAATTCAAATGTAAGTCCTAATGAGGCAAATATTCAGCCTATGCAGATTTCAAACGACATCATAGATCAGCCTATTTCTGATGCAGATTTACAGGACGTAATTTATGAAGATAGGGCTGAAAATGAGCAAGCTAGAGCTATGCCTAAATGGCTGGTGCAAACCTTGCGTGATAGTAAAATTGATGCACCTATGTCTAGTCATACTCGTTCAGGTTTTCAGCATGCCTCTTATGCATCAGATTGTTATGCTTTGGCTGTGTCTAGTATGTGTGAAGAGGAAGAACCTCTTTCATTTGATGAGGCACAAAAATCAGAAAATTGGTTGGCTGCAATGCAAAGTGAATATGATGCTATAATGAAGAATGGTACGTGGTCTTTGTGTGATTTGCCTATTGGTAAAAAGGCCATTGGATGTAAGTGGGTTTTTAAGTTAAAACGAAAGCCAGATGGCAGTGTTGATCGCTATAAGGCTAGACTTGTTGCAAAGGGTTATGCTCAAGAAAAGGGCATTGATTTTGATGAGACCTTTGCTCCCACTTGTCGTATGACTACCATTCATAGCATTTGTGCATTGGCAGCTCATAATGGTTGGAATGTACATCAGTTGAACATAAAGACTACGTTCTTGAATGGAGATTTGCATGAGGAGGTGTATGTATCGCAGCCTCATGGTTTTGTTCAAAGAGGGCGGGAAAACAAAGTGTGCAGGTTGAAAAAGGCTTTATATGGTTTAAAGCAAGCTCCACGAGCTTGGTATGAAAAGATACATGCATATTTGACTGCACATGGTTTTCAGAATAGTCCAACAGAAAGCACTTTGTATGTTAAATATGTGGATGATGTACATCTAATCATTGCTCTCTATGTCGATGACATGCTGCTCACAAGACCAAATGAAAGTCATATTGCTGATTTTAAGGCTGATTTGAATGCCTCTTTTGAGATGTCAGATTTGGGACATTTGCATCATTATTTGGGGATACAATTTAAGCAGTGTGATGGAGGTATTGCTTTGTGTCAGACAAAGTATATTGAGACATTGTTGCGGAGATTTGGCCTTGAAGATTGCAAGCCTATTGCTACTCCAATGGAGACAGGTTTGAAATGGAGTCTTCATGATGCTGGAGATCACTTTGATGTCACACTCTATCAGACAGCTGTTGGTTGCCTCATTTATGAATTACGAGGCCGGACATTCAGTTTGCAGTCTCACAGGTGAGCAGGTTTATGCATAGCCCAGGGTCTTAGCATTGGAAGGCAGTAAAACACATCTTTCGCTACTTGAGTGGCACCATACATCTTGGGTTGTTTTATCCCAAGGGGGGATCGTTGCCGCCAGATTTACATGCTTTTTCGGACTCAAATTGGGCTGGTTGCTATGACACAAGAGTGTCCACAAGTGGTTTTTGTTTCATGCTCTTGATAGCTCATGCATATCTTGGTTGAGCAAGAAGCAATCTACTGTGGCCACTTCTAGTTGTGAAGCTGAGTACAGGGCAGCTTTCACAGCTACGGTTGAGTGTGTGTGGCTCAAACGGCTTATGGCTGACTTGGGTGTGTTGGACAGGAATCTGCCACCTCTATCTTCACTGACAGTCAGAGCGCATAATTTTAAAAATCCATTAAAATTATAAATTTTCATTGGATTTAAGAATTGTCGAGCAGAATTGGAAATTTTGTGAATGATGGGATTCTCAAGAAAAATTAGAAATTTTCTAGAAACTATTTTTAGAAAACCTAGAAATTGATATTTTTAAAATATCAATGGTATTTTACCAAATCTAAATTTTTAAAAAGTTTTTGGAAAAATATAGGTTTGGAATCCCATAAGATAGGTTTGGTGGAATTCAAATTTATCATATTTTGAGGCCCTTAAAAATTAGGAAAAATTAGGAAATAAATCATGATATTTCTTTCTCTCAAGAATTTAATATTTTTGAGGGTTATTTAATGTTGAAGTATGTTTTCTCGTGTGCTGACATTAGATAGATGCGGGTTATTCGCATATTATTAATACGATTATACCTCGTATTAATAGTTATTTCTGTTTGGATTATTTCTGAACGATGTTTTCATGATTTTTTACCATTGTTTAGCCATTCTTTTTGGACATGTTCCATACTTTTGATGGCTATAATTTGCATTCAAAGTGTGTCTCACCTTTGACACTTGTACATGATAATTTATTTTGCACTTGTTTAAGTGTGGTCTATGCTTAATTTCTTAAGCCTAAGATAAATTCTATCATGGGTTACTTGATCTGTTTGTTTTGGTGGATTTTATTAAATGTTTTTCAAGTTTTATTTGGACTTATTAGGTTTTGCCCAACCAAGGGGTTTTTCATTATGTGTGCATATACTAGGAGGCTAACCCACATTAGTCTTGTGAGCATGGGAGCATGGGAACAAGCTCTAGTGGAGCATGGATTAGGACTAACCTTAAGGGTTAAGGTTAGGGTCAGGCATCCAAGGGTCACACATGGGAAATGGAGAGTCAAGAGTCACTTGAGGGCCCTCCTATATAATAGGGACATGGGGCACACTCAAGGGAGGCTAAGGCTATGTTATCTTGAGGTTAGGTTATGATATGATGTTCTCTTGTATATAGAGGATTATATCTACTCACCTACCATTTCACACTATAGCTACATGCTACTGGATTGGAGTTATACCTCTTGATGGTATGGGACATCAAGGTAAAGGTATGATGTACTTCATTATAATTCATGTGTGCATTCCTTGGGCTCAGAGAGGAGGTGGTCGGGTGGATGAGTTTATACCTGATTTATCCATGTTTATGCATAACAATTATCTAGAGAGATCTTAGGGTTTTAAAAGTGGTATCAGAGCAATCTCTAGTTAATAGTTGTTATTTTGTCTTTCTTATTATAATTTTTAGTATTTTTTAAAGTAAATTTTAATATTTACTAAATAAAATATTATTTATTGATTTATGTTGATGATTTGCACATGGATCGTTGATATGGTGGTTGGAATGCGTGTTTCTTCTATTCAATGGATGAATCGACGTTGCGGGAGAATTTCGTGAGTTTAATGCTATTTTTTCTTATTTTTTATAAAATAAGCATTAATGAAAATTTTTACAGAAATACCGTACATTTTATTGCGGATATTTTTTTTGTAGAATGAATTCCTTGCATTTCTATAATTTTTAGGTATTTGTTTCTAATTTTTTAGAAATTGTTTGAGCGTTTTTATGAAAAGAATGTATTTTCTATACATTTTTACGGGTTTTTTAGCAGGTATGCTATTAAATTTCTATCGATTTTCTGCTAAAATGCAGTAGGGGGTAGCATGTTGATGCATGGAATGCTCTCCCGTGTGCGTGGGACCTTCTTTGCCTCTCTCAATTCTGAATTTTTCTTCTATTTCTTCTCTCGCCCATATGAACGCCTCTTAATAGGCACAAGTGGATTAATTTTTAATCATAATTAACTTTTAATTATAATTAATCAAATGTTAATCCTCTCTGTGATATAACAGAGGAGGGGTGGTGAGAGAAGTGAATATTTTGAAGAGTAAGGAGAGAGGAGAGTGGAGAGGGAGACCATCCTCTCCCACAGATATGGGTGCACGCGCGAGGGGGGCTGCGCAGCAGCCGTCGGGCGAAAAAATGTCCCCCCCTTGAAAATTATTTTATAAGCTTTTGAATAAAGCTTAATTAAGCTTTATTTAAGTTTTTGAATTTAAAAAAGTGTTTTTTTATTCCACAAAAGCTTGAAAAGAAAGTCAGAAAAAAGAGAAATTTTAAAATCTGAGAAAAAACAATTCTCTTTGGAAAAATTTTTTCTTGGTGCCTCTTGGCGGGAAACCTTTTGGCTTTCAGAATTCCAAAAACTCTTTTGACCTTTCGGATTCCGGAAACTTTTGACCGTTTACATTCTGATTTTTTGTCTTTTCATTTTCCCGAAACTGTTGGCTTTCTGTATTCTGGATTCTGAAATTTTTTGACCGTTCGTATTCTAAAGCGTTTGGGGTTAATTAAAATTTTTTAAAAATTCCTAAAACTTAGTGAAAAATTATACAAAGGTTATTTTAAATTTTTATAAAATGTGGAGTTGGTGTTTGGCATGTGGTGTGTCCAATCGAGCACTTGTAACCATTCAAATTTCTTTAAAAATATATTTTTTGACCCAGAAAGAAAATTAGAAAATCTATTAAAATTAAAAATTTTCATTGGATTTGAGAATTATCAGGCAGAATTGAAAATTTCGTGAACGATGGGATTCTCAAGCAAAATTAGGAATTTTCTAGAAATTATTTTTAGAAATCCTGAAAAATTGGTATTTATAAAATATCAATGTTATTTTGGTAAATTAAATTGCTAAATTTTTTTTAAAAAAATATAGCTTTGGAATGACATAAGATAGGTTTGGTGAAATTCAAATTTATCGTATTTTGAGACTCTATAAAATTAGAAAAAATAAGAAAAAAATCATGATAATTCTTTTTCTCGAGAATTTAATATTTTGGAGGGCTATTTAATATTGAAGTATGTTTTCTCGCGCTGACATTAGATAGATGCGGGTTATTCGTATATTATTAATACGATTATACCTCGTATTAGTAGATATTTTTATTTGGATTAATTCTAAACGATGTTTTCATGATTTTTTGTCATTGTTTAATCATTCTTTTTGGACATGTTCCATACTTTTGGTGGCTATAATCTGCGTTCAAAGTGTGTTTCACCTTTGACACTTTTTTGTGATAATTTATTTTGCACTTATTTAAGTGTTGTCTATGCTTAATTTCTTAAGCCTAAGATAAATTCTATCATGAGTTAGTTGATCTGTTTGTTTTGGTGGATTTTATTGGATGTTTTCCAAGTTTTATATGGACTCGTCAGGTTTTGCCTAGATCACTTGTGTCTAGGGGTTTTTTATTGAGTGTTACACACATGTGTTTCACTTGCTTACTTTGGGTTTTGCTTGAACAACAACACGTTCATATACTCTGGATTGATGAGTTGTCCCTACCAGTTTTAATACTTCTTTTGGCATGATTAATGTCCATTAGGTGGTGTGCATTGATTTTTATGATCAACTCTGGTTTTCATGGATTTGAGAAGCTTCAATGCTTTTATCCATGGTTTTATAAAGATCTTTTGATCTCTTGGATAATTTCATGTGCTTTGAAGATAGCATTTGCCTTCGTTTTTTGCACATAATTTTGGAGTATATTCCTTGTACTCCTGTACATATTCAAACTTGGATACCTAGTTGCTTATGTATCTAGGTGAGTTATTTTTCTACCCTAGCTTTATTATGTTTATTGGGTAGTTATCATTAGAAAGGCGCCAATAATTTAATTTCTTTTCTAATGATGTACTCAAAAAGAGTTATTCCTTGATGTGGTCTCGGGTATATAGAGACAGGTTTTAGTATATGAAAGTCTAGGATAAGGCCATCATATTCCTTTTATATAGGATTTTATTCATATTTCCTAGACGGCATACTAGGAAATAGGGAGTTTCAAATTGGTAAGGTATGTATGGGTGGTATCATGGTGGTATGGGACGCTAGCGATCCCTCACATATATTATCTTATGGGATAATTTGGGCTCAAGATTGTTGCTTTGCTAGCATGTTGACCTCAACATTCAAAGACAATCTCATTTTCTGAATTCATTTAAAATTGTTGTGTGGGCATTCTCTAGATAAACTTCTTTTTATCTATAGCTTGCATGTTTTGATGAGGGTAATCTATTCGTCATATTCACTTGTTAAAATCTTTTTCTTTAGAGTTCAATGAGTTTATCTTGTTGTGTTCGGATTAAGAAAATTTGGATTCTTCCTTTGTTGGCATTTCTTTCTCTAGTTCTGTACTTTAGGTGATTTATACACTCCACTTGATGGTTTACGGATAAACATATTTGACTCATCGAGATGTTGATATGGGTAACTCGAGACGCCGATAATTCCATGTGCAGATGTGGGTACGTCGGGCCACCGATGGATACCTGGTTCCTGTTGTTATAATGTCATGTTTTCCTACTTTATTCCAAATTGTTTACAACAAGGAAACTACTTTGAGTATGAGTTCCTCTGATCATCCGTAGTCTGATGGGCAAACAGAGCGTGTGAATCAAGCTGTAGATCGTGCATATGTTCCATGTGCAGATGTGGGTATGTCGGACCACCGATGGATACCTGGTTCCTGTTGTTATAATGCCATGTTTTTCTACTTTATTCCGAATGGTTTACAACAAGGAAACTACTTTGAGTATGAGTTCCTCTGATCATCCGTAGTCTGATGGGCAAACAGAGCATGTGAATCAGACTGTAGATCGTGCATATGTTTCTGACAAATCATCAAATTGGGAAAAGTATTTGCCTACTATGATAGAATTTGCCTATAAAATAGTTCTAAACATACAGCTATTGGTTTTAGTCCGTTCGTGCTTATCTATAGATATCAACCCAGGGCACCTATTAATGTTGGTCTTAAGGACATTGAGCTTGATGCATCGAGGGATTTCTTGCATGATATGCAAGAAATACTGATCGAAGCTCTAGATTCTATCAAGAGTGCTCAAGATTGGGCACGGTTCTATGCTGATAGAGGATGATCAACTTCGTTTTTTGAACCAGGAGCGTTGGTTTATTTAAAAGTTCCTAAAGATTCTCAGACTTTGTCAAAAGGAAAATGCCCGAATTTATCTCCTAGATATTGTGGTCCATTTCAATTTATACATTGGATTGGCACGGTTGCGTAAGACACAAGTGATCTAGGCAGAACCTAATGAGTCCAAATAAAAGTTGGAAAACATCCAATAAAATCCACCAAAACAAACAGATCAACTAACCCATAATAGAATTTATCTTAGGCTTGAGAAATTAAGCATAGACCACACTTAAATGAGTGCAAAATAAATTATCATGTACAAGTGTCAAAGGTGAGACACACTTTGAATGCAAATTATAGACATCAAAAGTATGGAACATGTCCAAAAAGAATGGCTAAACAATGGTAAAAAATCATAAAAACATCATTCATAAATAATCCAAACAGAAATAACTATTAATACGAGGTATAATCATATTAATAATATGCGAATAACCCCCATCTATCTAATGTCAGCATGAGAAAACATACTTTAACATTAAATAACCCTTGAAAATATTAAATTCTCGAGAAAAAGAATTATCATGATTTTTTTCTAATTTTTTCTAATTTTCTAGGGCCTTAAAATATGATAAATTTGAATTCCACCAAACCTATCTTATGGCATTCCAAACCCATATTTTTCCAAAAACCTTTTAGAAATCTAGATTTGCCAAAATACCATTGATATTTTAAAAATATCAATTTCTAGGTTTTTTAAAAATAATTTCTAGAAAATTCCTAATTTTTCCTGGGAATCCCATCATTTGCGAAATTTCCAAAGGAATTTGAATGGTCACGGGCACCCGAATGGACACACCACATGCCAAACACCAACCCCACATTTTCCAAAAATTTAAAATAACCTTTCTCTAATTTTTCACTAATTTTCAAGAATTTTTTGAAATTTTTAATTTACCCCGAACATATAAGAATACAAATGGTCAAAAAATTTCATATTCCAATGGTCTTTCCGGAATATGGAAAGCCAACAGTTTCGGGAAAATGAAAAGACAAAAAAATCGGAATGTGAAAGGTCAAAAGTTTCCGGAATCCAAAAGCTCAAAAGATTTTTCGGAATTCGGAAAGCCAAAAGGTTTCCTGGGGAATGCGGAAAGCCAAAAATTTTCAAGAAAATAATTTTCAGAAATATCAAGAGAATTTTTTTCCAAATTTTGTATTTTCTTCTCTTTTTTCCAACTTTTTTCCAAGCTTTGAAAATATTTTTTGGGAATTTAAAAAAACTCTATTTTTATATAAATTTAAGCTTTAAATAAAGCTTTATTACCATAACCTTCAAGGTTGTATAAAAAAATGAATTTCATGGGGGGGGGGGGGGGGGGAATTTCGCCCAGCAGTCTATAGCATGCCCCTCCCCCCCGCCGGCCCGTGCGCAATTACCAGAGCTGAGAGAGAGAGAGAGAGAGAGAGAGACTTCTCTTTCCACTTTCCTCTCTCCTTCTACTTCAATCAATCCTTCACTCTCCACCCCCTCCTTCTCTATTAATAGAGAGGAGGAATTAAATAAACCTTAATCATAATTAAAGTTTAATTATGATTAATATTTAATTGCCTAATAAGAGGCGTTCACGGTGGGAGAGAAAAATAGAAGAGAGAAATCTGATTTGAGAGACGAAGAGGATCCACGCACATAGGTGAGCATTCCATGCGTCAATTGACTGCCCCACACTGCTTTTCAGCAAAAAATTGGCAGAAAATTGAAAGCATACTCGCCGAAAACCCGCAAAATGCATTAAAAATACATTTCTTTCCATTAAAAATGCTCTAAAATTTTAGGAAAAATTCCCAAAAATTATAGACATTCAGGGAATTCATTCTACCAAAAATATTCGTAGTAAAATATGTGGTATTTTGGTAAGAATTTCCATTAATGCTTATTTTAAACCACAAAAAGTAAGAAAAAATAGCATTAAACTCACAGAATTTCCTTGCAACATCGATTCATCCATTGAATAGAATAAACACACGTTCCAACCACCATATCGATGATCCATGTGCAAATCATCAACACAAATCAATAAAATAATATTTTTATTTAGTAAATATTAAAATTTACTTCAAAAAATACCAAAAATTACAATAAGAAAGAAAAAATAACAACAATTAACTAGAGATTGCTCTGATACCACTGTTTAAACCCTAAGATCTCTCTAGATAATTGTTATGCATAAACACACATAAATTAAGCATAAACTCATCCACCCAACCACCCCCAAGCCCAAGGGATGCACACATGAATTATAATGAAGTACATCATACCTTTACCTTGATGTCCCATACCATCAAGAGGTATAACTCCAATCCAGTAGCATGTAGCTATAGTGTGAAATGGTAGGTGAGTAGATATAATCCTCTATACAAGAGAACATCATATCATAACCTAGCCTCAAGATAACATAGCCTTAGCCTCCCTTGAGTGCGCCCCATGCCCCTATTATATAGGAGGGCCCTCAAGTGACTCTTGACTCTCCATTTCCCATGTGTGACCCTTGAAAGCCTGACCCTAACCTTAACCCTTAAGGTTAGTCCTAACCCATGCTCTACTAGAGCTTGTTCCCATGCTCCACTAGAGCTTGTTCCCATGTGTGACCCTTGGATGCCTGACCCTAACCTTAACCCTTAAGGTTAGTCCTAACCCATGCTCCACTAGAGCTTGTTCCCATGCTCCCATGCTTACAAGCCTAATGTGGGTTAGCCTCCTAGTATATACACACATAATGTGCATATAACATACTTCACCTCTCTCAAAACATTGCACTCTTGCAATGAAAAGAAGGAGAACTGCACTAAATAATCTCAACCGACTCCCAAGTCGAATCCTCTATTTCTCTATTTTTGCACCTAATTTTAACCTCAAGGATTAGTCAACTACAAAGTTTCCTTTCCCTGAATTCAAGTACCTTATCAGGTTCATGTGGAACATAGAATAATTCTTCGACTTTAATGAGTTCTTGAGGAGTAACTATGTTATCCTCACCTCCCAATTTTCCTTTCAATCTATTGATATAAAAGACTGGATGAACTCTAATATGTGGAGGTAGTTTAAGTTCATACGTAACCATGCCAATCCGATGTATAAAATCGACATGGACCACAATATCTAGGAGATAAATTCGAGCATTTTCTTTTTGACAAAGTCTAAGAATCTTTAGGAACTTTTAAATAAACCAACGCTCCTGGTTCAAAAGACCAAGTTGAGCGTCCTCTATCAGCATAGAACCGTGCACTATCCTGAGCACTCCTAATAGAATCCCGAGCTTCGGTCAGCATTTCCTGCATATCACGCAAGAAATCCCTCGATACATCAAGCTCGATGTCCTTAAGACCGACATCAATAGGTGCCCTGGGTTGATACCCATACATAAGCATAAACGGACTAAAACCAATAGCCGTATGTTTAAAACTGTTATAGGTAAATTCCATCATTGAAAGATATTTTTCCCAATTTTATGCTTTTTGAGAGACATATACATGAAGCATATCATCTACAATCTTATTCATACGCACTGTTTTCCCATCAGACTGCAGATGATCAAAGGAACTCATACTTAAAGTAGTTTCCTCGTTGTAAACCATTCAGAATAAAGTAGGAAAACATGGCATTATAACAGCAGGAACCAGGTATCCATCGGCGGCCCGATGTACCCCACATCTGTTCATGGAATATTTGGCATCCCGAGTTACTCCATATCAACATAGAGAGTCATCAACGTCTCGAGAGATGAGTCACATATGTCCATCTGTAAACCATCAGGTTGACTGTATAAATCACCTAAAGTATGGAACTAGAGAAAGAAATGCCAATAAAGAAAAAATCCAAATTACCTTAATCCGAACACAATAAGATAAACTCGTTGAACTCTAAAGAAAGAGATTTCAACAAGTGAAAATGTTACACTCATCAATACATGCAGGCTATAGATAAAAGAAGTTTATCTAGAGAATGCCCACACAATAACTTTAAATGAATTGAGAAAATGAGATTGTCTTTGAATGTTGAGGTCAACATGCTAAGTGATGTAAGCAAAGCAACAATCTTGAGCCCAAATTATCCCATAAGATAATATATGTGAGGGATCGCTAGCGTCCCATACCACCATAATACCACCCATACATACCTTATCAATTTGAAACTTCCTAGTATGTCATCTAGGAAAAATGAATAAAATCATAGAAAAGGAATAAGATGGCCTTATCCCAGACTTTCACATACTAAAACCCATCTCTAAATACCTGAGACTATCATATCATAACCTAGCGTCAAGATAACGTAGCCTTAGCCTCCCTTGAGTGTGCCCCATGCCCCTATCATATAGGAGGGCCCTCAAGTGACTCTTGACTCTCCATTTTCCATATGTGACCCTTGGATGCCTAACCCTAACCTTAAGCCTTAAGGTTAGTCCTAACCCATGCTCCACTAGAGCTTGTTCCCATGCTTCCATGCTCACAAGCCTAATGTAGTATATGCGAATAACCTGCATCTATCTAATGTCAGCACGAGAAAACGTACTTCAACATTAAATAACCTAACCCTAACCTTAAGCCTTAAGGTTAGTCCTAACCCATGCTCCACTAGAGCTTGTTCCCATGCTTCCATGCTCCACTAGAGCTTGTTCCCATGCTTCCATGCTCACAAGCCTAATGTAGTATATGCGAATAACCTGCATCTATCTAATGTCAGCACGAGAAAACGTACTTCAACATTAAATAACCCTCGAAAATATTAAATTCTTGAGAAAAAGAATTATCACGATTTTTTCCTAATTATTCCTAATTTTATAGGTCTTCAAAATTTGATAATTTTGAATTCCACCAAACCTATCTTATGGCATTCCAAAACTATATTTTTTCCAAAAAAAAAATTAGCAATTAAATTTACCAAAATACCATTGATATTTTATAAATAAAAATTTTTCAAGATTTCTAAAAATAATTTCTAGAAAATTTCTAATTTTTTCTGAGAATCCCATCGTTCACAAAATTTCCAATTCCGCCCAACAATTCTTAAATCCAATGAAAATTTTTAATTTTAATGGATTTTCTAATTTTTTGGGTCAAAAATATGTATTTTAAAGAAATTTGAATGGTCACGGGTGCCCGAATGGACACACAACATGCCAAACACCTACCACACATTTTCCAAAAATTTAAAATATGAAAGGTACTCAACCAAATACATACAAGGGTTCTCTATAGTGTGAACCCAACTAAATGAGCTAGCGCTATAACTATGCCAGTCTCTGGCTGTCACACAGCGTGTCATCCCACTGGCCGCATATCACCCAAGATCTCACCAACCATGCGAGTGGTGTAAGTGTGGGGCCTATCTCCCAGGCGGGTCATCAGTGTCCACCGCCTCACTAGACGAGCTCGATATCTCAACACTCCCCCTCGAGCTCAACTCCATCTCATGTACACCAAGTGAAGCTCTGAATCTGCGGAGCTTCTCTGTACCCAATGCTGTCTAATTTTTCACTAATTTTCAAGAATTTTTTAAAATTTTTAATTAACCCCGAACACAATAAAATACGAACGATCAAAAAATTTTGGAATCCCAATGGTTTTCCCAAAATACAGAAAGCCAACAATTTCAGGAAAATGAAAAGACATAAAAAAATCAGAATGTGAAAGGTCAAAAGTTTTCGAAATCCGAAAGGTCAAAAGATTTTCTGGAATTCAAAAAGCCAAAAGGTTTCCCGCCCCGCGAATGCGGAAAGCGAATAGATTCCAAGAAAATAATTTTCAGAAATATCCAGAGAAAGTTTTTCCCAAATTTCATATTTTCGCCTCTTTTTTCTTGCTTTTTTCCAAGCTTTGAAAAGATTTCAAAAGCTTTTTTTTACCAAAAAAATACTTTTTTTAAAAAAAACTTGGATTAAAGCTTAATAAAGTATGATATGTCAAAGTTTGAGAGGATTATAGAGTAGTCTCAAGGCCTTGTTAGGTGAAAAACATGAGGGGATCGAAACTCACGAATCAACATAAGATTAAAAATAGTCCTTCATCCTTGAGGAGGAGTGTGTGAGTGTCCTTGAGGAGGAGTGTGTGAGTGTCCCGATGTAGAATCTCATGGCGGGTGGTCTCTTCTATTGAGCTCAGGATCTTTGATGTGTTTTCAAAGTGTGTCATGTTTGAAGGTGTTCAATAGTAGCTAGGTTTTGGATGTCAAGATGGAAGCTTTTATGAGGTTGTAATATCTCTATGCATTCCTTGTTCTAGTGCACTTTTGTCTCCTTGTCACTTGACTCTTGGGCCAGGTGCTAGACATTATTCTAGAAGAAAGACAGATAGATGCAAGGAGTGTTTGACACTAGTTCTCTTCTTGCCTCCTTTGTCCTTCATGAGTTGTTCTAAGGCATTAGACAAAGAGGTTATGCCTTGCATTATTGAAGGATGGGGTGCTCGGTTTGGATGCCATGCATATCGCATTCTGTACGGGTTCATAGATCTCGATTCTCAAGAGTGGATGGTACCTGTCCTCCCTGTCTTGATGCAGGGCCTATGTGATGACACTTAGAGTTCACAAATACGTTCCTCCTTAGTTGTGTCTCTAGATACTGTGTGGACCATCTCTTCCCAACTAACACCGTACGTTTAGGCAGTCCCAAAATCTCTAAGAGTTTCTAGTGCTGTGTCATACTCTGAGTTTTCTATGAGTAGACATTGGTCTAGGATTTACATGCCTAGTTTCATCTTGGAGGCATGTGCAATGTCACCACTCGTGTCTTGTATTACCTACATATTTCTAGCTTGGGACTAGTTTTGGATACATTGAGTTTCCTGGGCCATTAATCGTTGTGTGCCAACCGCAAAGTCTCTTTTTTTCTCTAGCAGCCTGAATTAGTGTCTCTATTGCCTGCACTTCTAATATGCCGTCAAGCATAAGCACTTTTGTGAGGGAGATGGGTCAATGGGTAGAGTAACATCAGGTGCAATAGAAGTTGCTTGGCTAACGATATATCAACATGGATGCTTCCTCTTTGCAACGAGGCTACACCTAGTGTTACTCTGGAGTCAACCTCAACTCCTCCAGTGATGGGCTGGTATGTGTTATGTAGTGGTTCAGAGGTAGCAGCAGAGCAGGCAAAGCCGAACCCCTGAGATAACTCACCATATGACCAAATAGGCTGGAAGTTGGTCTAGTTGACAGGACTGAGGCAGGGCTTTCTCTCCCTAAATCTTGAGAGCCTTACATTGAGTCAAGTTTAGACAAGGTGTCATGGGTGCTATGTCTAAGACCTTGTACTATGCTAAATTGGGTTTCCAACTGAAGCTCCAAAGCCTAAAGTAGGCTGGTAAATCCTTTACTCATTAAAGGGATCCGATGTTCTCTAAATTGTCCTCTAAAACACGTCCAAACCGTTAAGTGCATGTGACTTAGGGCTCATCGTGGGCAAAGTAATTGCATGGCCTTCTTTTGGGTTAGGAAAACTTATCTAAAGTGGGTTTCAGACATTTGTGAACACTTTGGGAAGGGTTGTGTATGCACTTTTTCAGGATATCCACCAGTTTATGCAAATTTTAAATGTTTTGGGTTGTTTTACAAGGTGTACCAACGTAATCCCCATAGTTTTAAATGGGTATCTAGAGAGTTTGTGCATGCGCTTTTCCAAAATTTTCCATATTTTTTTAGTTGCCAAGTGAACTATTTCATTTCTTTTTCCAAATTTTTAATTTTTTTCCTCTATTTTTTATTTTTTACTTTTTGCGATTTCAGTTTCAGTTTCATAGATTACCCAAAGGGGGGGGGGGGGATATCAAGATTTTTGGATTTTTTCTATAATCTTAGGATCTAAGCCTACACGCATTAATAAATGTGGCACAACTAGTGGGGCAAATTATAGAGTTGATCCACATTATTAGCACTAACCTGAAAATGCATAAAACATGCAAAACACAAAAATTAATCCATTTTACAAATCTTAGCCAAATCCTTGTTTTTATCCCAATTTCTCCGTACAAGAATTCAAAGTTGGAATAAACCCCATGCCTAGAAAATCAATTTTCATGTCTATTTAACCAAATTGATTCGATTTCATGCCCGGATTACTCTTTTTTGTGCAAAAATAAAAATGAACAAAAAAAAACAAAAAAATGTAAAAATTGACCAAAATAGGAATTCTAGAAATTAAAAGATAGTTTTAAGGGTAACAAGAAAAACTAAACATGGATTTCTTAAGATAACAAGAATATGCAATAGAAAACAAGTTTTCTGAGATTTTCTTTCTACTCTATTCTTGAAAAGACCAGAAATATAATACAATTAAAACATTCACAAGCATTCAAAATGCAATGTGGCTATGTGGTAGGGCTAGTCCCTAGCAAGGTGGCACCATTTGTGGTAACTCCTTGTGTCATGGGAAGGGCGTAGGAAACTACTCATCATTTGGGTCGTTTTGCCTACCACCCTCGAGAGCACGTGGAAGCTCAATCAAATCAGAGAAGAAGAGCACTCTTTTGAATTAGCATAAGAGAATACCATACAATGAGAGGTTGGCTTTCCTTTTTCCTTATCTTCTTCGTTTCTAAGGTTTACACCATTTGGGTAGACCATTTTAAGAATAAGGTTCTCGGGCTCTCTAACCCACCTAGGCTAGTGTAAATACTCCTCCAAAGGTAGTAACCTAAACTCCTTGATCCCGTGGTATGCCTTTCATAGATAAGCGATGAGCACACACACAAAATGAATTTCAGCCATTTTGGTGCATGTGGCCCAAAGAAGGTGAAAACAATACGGTGGTGACCCCAGCATCGACATCATAGAGGTCTCCAGCACAAGGGTTAAAGATTAGAACGTACGTAGTGAGTTCTTGTGAACGTGCATGGCCAGAGTTAGAAAAGTGCATGGGCAGGTGTCTATTTGAGTTAAGAACATACGTTCAAAAGTGAGAACATGCATTCCCATATTGGCATTTGTGTACATGATTCTGATAGGGCCTACCACTTGCAATGGTGGAAGTCTAGGCCAATGGGGACTACTTCTTTAGGAGGAAACTTATATTGATACATTCATTGATGATTACAGTCAATATGGCTCGTCTTACCCTATGAAAGGAAAATAGAGGTATTTTCTCATTTTTAACACTTTGTTGCTACGTCTGCCTCTTGGCCAATGCAGACTACTTCTATAGGAGGAAATTTATATTGTCACATTCATTGATAATTATAGCAAATATGGCTGGTCTTATCCTATGAAAAGAAAATCAGAGGTATTTTCTCATTTTCAACACTTTGTTGCTACCCCTGCCTCTAGAACCAATATCTGACCAGATTCTTCATTGCTAGATGCAATGACGAAGGACTCCATGGGAAGTCAAAGTTGGCATTCCATGGGTCATCATAGCCAATATATTCTTGGATGTGATAGGTGATGACTTTATTCCAACCCCACCAAAGCGCCACCACCTCCTAGGGAAGGATCACTACATATTTCCTACACTAGCAAGTCCAAGCTCACCTTCAAGTGAGTACGGGCTACGTGAGCAAGAAGTGTGAATATCACATGACATAACAAGCCTCACATATCCCCTACACCGGTAGATCCAAGCCCACCTTTGAGTGCATACAAGATAACTGAGCATGAAGCATGAATGTCACACAAGGGACATAGCAGGCCTCATAGCTTCTTATCCTCGAAAGTCCGAGTCTCAATAAATTCTCTCTTAAAGGAAGTTCTCAACTTTGGAGAGACTTATCCGACTAAATGAATGGGAATTTAAGAGCCCACACAAGTAAAATTAAACTTCAAGATAAGGAAGATGAATCGTGCACTCTCCTTCCATACCTAAGAAAAAATGATAAGCAAAATTGCCCACGAACAATCTGGGAAGGCACTACTCGAAAGTAATGAAATAAACGCCATGTTAATTGTTGTTCCTAAAGGATTGATGGTATTTGCAAGCTTGGATGTGGTGGTGTTGGTGTCAACATAATCACCAAAGATTGTTGGGATGCTTGGGGAATCCCACCACTCGTCTCGACACAAGTCTCATGGTGAAGCTTATTCGATGGGAGCACAACTACACCTTTGGGTTCCTTCAAGATGATGCAAAGATTAAGACCTATGGGCTTAGCTTCTACCACACATTCATGGTGATGGATTTTTTAGAAGAAGGCCATACACCCTCGGAAGGCCTTAAATGAGAGACACAAGGCTAGTTCACAAATGGGAACCAATCATATTTACACGCAACAAGGGTAACCAGTCCTTGAAAGTAACCCTCAAAACAAGGAAGACTCATCCCATGGGTCAAGGCATTCTCGCCAATGAGTCAGACACAACTACTCAAACTACTTCAATTACAAAGCATGCAACGGAGAAGCTTACACCACATTGATTGATATATATAGATCTTGTAACAAGATGTTGGAAGGTGAAGATGGGGACCAAGAAGGGTACACGCAACAAGGGTAACCAGTCCTTGAAAGTAACCCTCAAAACAAGGAAGACTCATCCCATGGGTCAAGGCATTCTCGCCAATGTCAGACTCAACTACTCGAACTGCTTCAATTACAAAGCTTGCAACGGAGAAGCTTTCACCACATTGATTGATATATATAGATCTTGTAACAAGATGTTGGAAGGTGAAGATGGGGACCAAGAATATGAGCCCCCATCTTGGTGGAGTGTGTCGACTTTGAGTATTAGATACACATTTTGGCAACCATGGACACTCTTCCCATGGAAGTTAGGGACAAGGTTTACATGATTGGACATTGTTGAAATCACATCCATATTCGTGCTTGTTGCATTTGAAACAAAACCAGCAATGGAACCGACTCATCTCCTTGAGCTCGAGTTCCCCCAACCTAGCTATAGTGCCAACCTTGGTTGGGGGCTAGCCACAATGTGTTATCTTGCAAGATGTGAACCTTATAAGGCCACCCACCACTCACACCATCCACAGCAACCATTACTACAGTAAATTCCCAATCTATGACCATCAATTGTTTTAAGCAAAGTTTATTGGTGGATCTAAACCTATGTCATCCAAGTTTTATATGACCTCTCCAGGTACATTGAAAGAGAGCAACATCCTTGGGAGGGGATGGATCGCGACCACAGATTGCATCATCAGCTCTAGTGAAAGAGGATTGCACAACTATCGAGCTCCCCTTTGAAATGGTTATTGTACCCTTGGTAGGCACCTTGAACCTATCAACATCCCAAGCCTCATCCTCCACTTATAAAACCACCACTTTCAGGAACCTATAACACTAAACAATTATCTCGCCTCACCACATCAACCACCCCCTAAAACCATCATGGACATCCAAAACCTCACCCAATGTGAAGACAAAGACCTCCCCCCAAACCTCAACCTTAGAAATCTTTCAAGGAGGTCACCAAGAAGGAATGGGTACCATAGCTAGCTAGGGCAAGTATGACACCCATAAAAGGACCTAGCAACAGCCACCATATTTAGCCTAAATCCCAACCGTGAGAAGAGATCTACCAAGAGAAAACCCAAGCAATAGAGTTTTACCCCCAGACCACCCCGAGCCCCAATGGATCCTCATTAAGCTGCTAAAAGCCCACGTCTTCTACAAAGGGAACCCACGTCTTCTACAAAGGGAACCCATCCGTTTGGGTCCCAAGAAACTCGCTATCTGCACAAACCCCAAAGAAAAAAAGATCCAAGGGATGGCCGTAGTACCTAGTACCACCTCAAAATTTGACGCTTCATTGGGTCCCAACCAAGCCGCTAGAAGTACAAGGCTTCCACGAAGGGAACCCCCACACCTGGCTATCACGATCAAAGAAACCTGTGCCTTGAACCCCACAAATGCCACTTCAAATATCAAATCCAAGTGGGTGTGGAGACCCAAAGCCATGCCTATGACACCAACTCTAAAGCCTAAGAAGCAGGAATAGAGAGCAGTGGCTTCAACCTCAACTCTCATGTGCCGACACCAAAAAAGTTGCAAGATCCCATGCACTCCAAGCAGCAAGAGGCCACACCTTACCCATGTACAGTGGCCCTACCTATCCTTGTTCCCATCGAAAAAGAGCCACCCATGGTGACAAACCCCAAGGAGAACCATGCACACACTTATGTGGCACCGCCAACCCCAAGGCTCAAAAAGATCACCATGACCCTACAACACCTATGTTCGCCAATGCCAACAACACCAACTTGCAAGCTAGAACTGGAATGACATAGCTTGCTTTCGTCATGGATGGGAAAACAATTCTCTGTGGTGAACCCTAGCCCATCTGTACATATGTAACGTAGCCTCCCACCCCCCCGTGTACTTCCTTCACTGGGAATTACAAAAAACGTGAAGAACCAAAAGTATATCAAGAAACACGCATGTGCACACACATTTACAACACTTGCACACCTACACGTGCACACACCTTTACACATACACACACTCGCCATTTGCATTTGCACTTACACATAACTACACTCACCCCTACACGCGCACACATACACCCCCCATTTACATTATGTGTGCAGACCCCATCCACACATACACACGTGCACGCACATTTACACATGCACACATGTGCGCATACACCCTTACACATCACAAACCCAACACATTTACACACGCACACATGTGCGCATACACCCTTACACATCACAAACCCAACACATTTGCACACGCACACATGTGCGCATACAACCTTACACATCACAAACTCAACCATCCATATGCACTTTTGCATTCATGTGCATGCACCGTGTGCAAATACAAGCCTCGTATGTACACCCTTACGCGTGCGCTACACCTCATTTGCTCACACATCTATACCCTGTAGAAGTAGGCGCACGTGCATACCACCCGCGTACACACTTGTTGCACCCCCTTTACACCTTTGTACCCACCCATGCACATATGTATTCATACATGTGTGCACTCCCCTTTGCATAATTACACATTCCCACGCACCCCATTTGCATGCATATTTGCAACTCCAACCCCACAAGTACACATTCACCCACACGTGCGCATACACCCACAATCACACGTGCATGTATGTGCGCAAACACCATCCACTCGTGCACATGCACCCCACGCTCCTTTTGCATATACATATTCACCCGTGTGCACACTCACCTGCACATGCATTCACCCGTGTGCATACATTCATGCATTCACATGCACCCTACCTTTGCACATTCATGCACATGCACACTCCCTACACATTTTTACACACATTTACACATGCACCCCATACACTTGCACGTGTACATGCACATATATTCGCCCCTCCACATCTCGCGCACATGCGCTCCCATTCACATTGCCTGCATGGACCACGACTAAGTCACATTTACACGTGCATGCACTCCCATTTTCATCCACGTGCGTGAACCCGCATTTGCAACCACACGTACATTGTAGCATGCAAAGCATTGGCAAAACAATCACCATATTGACGGAGAAAATTCAGGTTGTTAGCATTAAGTTTATTCACACACATGCTATCATGTCAAGTACATCGTTTACAAAGATCAAGTACGAGAAGACAATACATGCACTCTCTTAAAAGAGTGAGATATAGAAATAATAATTTGCTACATTTAGGGAACTCTTCACATTATAAAAGGAAGGGTAGAGATGAGGCAAAGGATCTTGAAATCGTTTACAAAGATCAAGTACGAGAAGACAATACATGCACTCTCTTAAAAGAGTGAGCTATAGAAATAATAATTTGCTACATTTAGGGAACTCTTCACATTATAAAAGGAAGGGTAGAGATGAGGCAAAGGATCTTGAAATCACCTATGATAAAAATACAAGGCTCAATGTAGAAAAAAAGGTATTATTGAGACTCCGAAGCTATTAAAGCAAAAAGAAGAAGATAGAGCTCAAAATGACACTTTCAATATCGAGTCTTTCTAGAACAAAAATATAAAAGCATTATAGATTTTGAAGGTATCAAATGAAGCACTTTATGAGGTCATCTTCTCTTTCATCACCTTCTACACAAAAAAACAAAATATAAAATACCCCATTCTTGAAATGATTTACCTTAAAATGGATTTGGGATTTAGAGTAAGCGTTTATTTTTGTGGGAGGAGAAGGTGATATTCTACAATCTTCAAAAAAAAGAAAAATTTACACATCCTTAGTGAATACATTATTAAAAGACTTATGGCATAGAACATCTCATGTTTAAAAGAGAAATGCCATCTCTTTAATATGGACATCGTCTATGACATTTTCAAAAAAGTCTCTCTTTACGATTTGATAATATTGTAGAAAATCAATTTTGTAAATTTGTGTATAATGTTTCATAAACTGTTAAAAATATTCCGTATCTTTATGAAATGCATTGCAATGTTACAAACTATAATCATATTTTCCTTTTACATAGACAAATGGGTATCACATGAAAACATAAAGTAAGATGAGAGGGCGGAAAAAACATATAAATTGTATATTTGAGACGAAAGATATAAAGCACTGAGATAGAAATTCGAGCTTGACTACTAATTTGATTCACAAATCAGCTGTGGAATTTAAAGAAATTTCTTTAAATTTTTTCCAATTAATAAATGTGAAGACTAGTAACCAAACATGTAAGAGGTTGGGCATGAAAAATAAGCAGGAGACTAGTGCTTTCATTAGAGGCAAGGCACATGACTAGTGTGCTTGGATAGCGGTTTTGTGGCAAGTGGGGATAAAAACTATTTGCTAATGCAAAGTACTTTTAGCCTTAAGAGTGTTAGAAATAGATATCAAAGAGTAATATAAGTTAATCAAATTGAAGGGTAGTGCACATACAAACAATGCAAAAGACATGTGCATTAGCAAAAGATTGTCATGTAATAATAGCACAAAAGGAACGCCCAGTCTTGTATAAAGACCTCTTGCATATTAGTAAGCACTGACCCAATCCAGAAACAACACCCCCCCTCCCTCTTTCCCCACCCCATGTAAACTTCCTCGGGAGGCAATCTCCCCTCTTATTTTTCTACTATAGCTCTGAGAGCAGTCAGCTCGAAAGGGTTCCCCCCTCCTATTTTTGTGCTATACCTCATTCAAGGGTTGTACACATCAATCCACTTGAGAGCTTCGTCGTACTCCACCTATGCGGATGTTCTTCTTTTACGACGAATGCAGGAATAAACATCAAACTGGTAATTTGACGAAACATGCACATGGCTTTTGTGTGCCCTGGCAATGCAATCAAGCAGCACTAAAGTTCTTCTAGGTTTTAACGCTTGGAGATCATTTTACTTGACCAATGCTCAACTCATTTGTGCTCAGCACCCAAAAAAATTCCAGCACAAACTAATAAGCTTCTAAATTTAAAAACTGGAAGTTCGTACTAAATTCCCATGCACATCTCAAATGTACCCACACCAAAGAATCTCAGCATGCAAGACCATTATTTTAGGGACATAAGCGGCACCAAAGAATCTCAACATGTAAGACCAATCTTATAGGCACAACTAAAATGTTGCAGCAAATCTGTGCCGACCAGTTGATGAGGATTCGGAAGACTGAGGTTCATGTATGCCTTGTTGACAGAGACGCATGATAATGACATTGTTGAAACTTTTTAAATATACTTACAGGTCTTGGAAGTTGTAGGCAACTCAATAAAGGCTTCTGTAACGGTATGAATGCATGATTCATTGAACAACATTTCCCACAATTCTTCCACAAACTCTCTTTGACAAAGCCATTGCCGGGCAAAGGAGGCTGACACTTTTTAGGCACTACCATCTCAGACCCTGCCAATGTTACTTTGGTTCTTTCGGTTGACAGAGGAAACATTTGAATTACGAGGCTACTCACCCACAATCATATGTGGACAAAGACATAAGCCATAACTTGATGCCTAGAGGGTGGTCAACCAGATATGTACAGTGATGCCATTTTGCTAAGAGCGCATCAACCCTTCATAGGAGGTGGCAGGCAGCACATGCCGAGATGTTTCCTTCAAAATGAGCCACTTTGTGAATATTGTAAAATATTTTATCATCCTTAAAAATACATGAAAACTCCACTAGAAAATATACTTCTACCACTAGAAGCAACTGAGGAGGATATCATATGCAATAAGGTTATCTTCAATAATTGCAGTTATGACTCCTCTTTCCTTCCAATGCTTTGAAAAATTAGATGCTCCATGTTTGTAATGGTACTTTGCCCAGCTTGACTATGCATTGACAAGCAGACTCTGCATCCTTACTTAAGGAATGTGGATACCTAGTGTCTCAAGTCAAATGACTTCAAAGCCTGAGAATGCAACATAGAACCATCTGGCATGAACAGCCCACTTGGTCTAGGCAGCAATAAGCCCCTGCTGGAGATCATATCTTGTGGTGACTCTGCCTTTGTTTCCACAGCCTTTGTCCTTTTCACATACTCAAAGAACTCAGAAACCTGCCTCGCATAACTGAGAACAACAAACCAAACAAGTAAGACATCTTACATTTATATGCAATGAAGGCACGGCTGAGGTAGAATCCAAAAGGAGAGGCGGCATACTCTGCTTTTGCCTCAAAATCCCTTGTAAAATCGATATTCGCCTCGCAGTCCAAGATCAGAGCAGGTACCTATAGCAGAAATCCTTGAACAAGTTCAAGATCGAGCATGCACAGATAGAGCGACCAGGCGAGCATGTCAAAAACATGGAGAGCGAGTCTATGTAATACACCATTGCTCACCTTTTGAAGGGAAGAATGGACATGTTCACCTTCAAGGTAATAGACACGATCTTGAAGTGTTGGCGGAAGGGGTTCAATCAGTTGAGGTGGTGGAGTCACTGAGAAGATCCCTTCACTGTTGCTGCTTGCTGGAAAGAGCCACTGCTCGTGTTTCTCGTGCAAACCCCTCAGATAATCAAGAGTGACACCTTGTTCCTCGGGCCTTTTCCGCATTTGTAATCGTCTGTGGCAAGTGTCAGGGCTGGCCCTGAGGTAGATAAACCCATCAGGAACTAGCCCTGGAAGGACAGAGACAACAGGGTTAAACCAGGAGTCATAGATACTAATTTCCATTTCATTCATCCACTTCGCCTCATGGACAGCACGCACAAATACCTACATACAAGAACATCTTACATTAAAAACACTTCATAGCCATTGCTTCTGACTACCTACGACAAACTAAGATTTACTTACCATTCGATCACTAAAGACGCTTCTTTCCATCAGCCGAAGCGGTTTTACACCTCCAGCTGACTCCTGTTCTTGCATCAACCTGGTGATAAAGACATAGTTCTGAAATGTGTATGCATATCTTTGGGGCTCAGCATAGAAGGCATCCAGTATGTTGAAATGCTCAGGGCCAACATCTTGCCATTTAGAAACAGGCTCTGGCACAATCTCCACAAGATCCCTTAATTCAATTGCTTCATTTGTCACCTTATGAAGAAAGGTCGTCTTGCCAACGCTTATGTTGCCTTCAATACAAAACGTTAACCTCTTCTTTGCAGCAGTATCTAAATTTGAACTTTCTTGTGATTTCAATTCGCTCTCTACCGTGTCCTTTATGTAGGTTGTAATGCTCATTGCATGATGCTTATGTAGTATACCAACAGATCCTTGTAGATACTGAATCATTTTGTCGTTTCCATCACCACGAAACTGCAACAATGTATCCAAAATACTCTCTCAACAATGTATCCAAAATACTCTCTCTCTCTCTCTCTCTCTCTCTCTCTCTCTCTCTCTCTCCATTCTTAGCTGTCCGGCCCACTATGAGACACGGGGGAGATTCCATTGCCTTTTCCGAGGGGTTTTGTCCACTCGCACAGGTGAAAGAGGCCTGGGCATGTACTTGCTGGAGCTCAGATATCATAGGGATGTAGTATTGAGACAGCATACTGAGAGGCAGACCCGGCATGATACTTCTCAAAGGGCTATTACAGATTTCTTTAGTCTACATGCATTCACATCAGAGCCAAGCACCCGCACTAGCGGTCCGGCCTGCGTGCCAAAGGGGTCCTCAATCATAGAGCTTGATCTATTTTGCGGACCAGACGCCCCCAACCCAAATAATCACAACCCTCCACCCAACAGATACAAATCCAGAAAGCTCTTCAATGCCATGACATGCTTACATTACAGAGGCCTGATATTCTCTTGGCCATCAGATCAGTATCTCCCAAGGCAGGCATTACCATTAGTTGATCATGGCTAGTTTACCTCATATACGTTTGAGTTTAGCAGAGGGATTAAAGCTCTAGGCCAGCCCTTATTGGCATATATTACATGATTGTAGTGCCACATGTGAACAAGGCATCTAGGGGCACTTTTTCCCTTTCCGTTTTTCCCCCTAGCACACATGGTTGTTAGAAGTCATCTCCTGTCTAGATTTATACACCAGGGCCTTTGTTGTGGGTGTACCCGCCCTTATCAGGTGTTTTATCATTTTTCCTCACTCCCCACATTTTTCCCCTATTTTTTCCCATTTTTCTGAGGCTTGGGAGGCAGCCCTGAGGCGGCTGGAGGATCAGTAGCTGGCCGACTGCCTGGACATCAGTCGTGGACCTCTGTGATGCTGGCCGACTGGATGTATGCAGTCGTGGGCTTGATCTGCTGCTGGCCGACTGTTGATGCAGTCGTGGAGGCCTCTTCAGCAGGCCGACTGCCTATCTAGGGGCATATAAATAGGCCCCCAGTCCCCATACCTTATTTGTATCATTCGGGATCTTCTTGTGTATATCAGAGCAGAGTTACACGCCTACATCTCTCTCTCTCTTGTGCTGTTTTTTCTGCCTGCGTTTTTGCTCGTCTTGGGATTTGTGTGAGCAAGAGGGGGACTGTTTTGTGGCTGATTGGTGGACTGTTTTGGGCTGATCGGGAAGAGAAGGTGCAAGAGGAAGGCGGGCTGATTTGTTGGACAGCCACTTGCAGGTTTTAGTTCTTCTTTGTTCCCACCCACCCACCCTTTTCAGAGTACATCCCCGCTATGGCAGATCTGTTTGAGATGGCCGAGAGACATGTGAAGATTCCGACACTCCCCACGTTCCCGGTGGACCGTCAGTTGGACGGAAGCAACTACGGCATATGGAAGGTGATGATGGAATCTGTTCTGGAGTCCTACGACCTCGCCGATTTCATCGTTGTTGGTGTTCCACGGCCGGAAGTATAGAGGAAGGGGAGTTACTGTCGATCCGAAAGGGCCCGGAGGCCCAGACACAGATGTGGGATCGTGTCAACGCCAGGGTCCGTTCGTTTATTTTCCTCAACTGCACACCACAGGTAATCAATCATGTAAAGCATATGACGCTGGCCAGAGGTATATGGCAGCATTTGGCCTCACTTTACAACAGGGTATCGCCCATGAAGAGGATTTCCTTGGAAGTACAGATGCAAGTTATGAGCCCAAGTCGTCGACGATGCGGGAGCATATTAACAAGCTGCAGGCTCTTCAGCAGGAAGTTCTTCAGGCTGGGAAGGAGATATCGTCAGAGGACATGGCCATCAAGTTGCTGTCGCACTTGCCCTCTTCGTACTCAACATTTTACTCCTCTTTGATTACCAGTGGTTGGCAGGCTCACCACCATCACGTGGGAGGAGCTTGTGCCCATGGTCCTGGACCAGGAGGAACGATTCACGAACCCCCCTCAGGGTGGAGGTTCGGAGGCCTTTACTGGCCAACGGTCGAAAGGCCGTAACTCGAGCAAAGGGAAGGCTTCATCGGAGAAGTCTTCTGAGAAGAAGTCCGACGCTGACCGCGAGAAACTGAAGGCAGAGAGGACCTGTAATGATTGTGGCGAGAAAGGCCACTATTGGAGGCAGTGTCCCAAGTGGAAGACCGAGAAGGGTGAAGATTCCTCAACAGCAATCATGAAGACTCCGGCTTTTGTGCACCTGGAGGTGGTGGACACCGATGTTTCATTTTCTTCAGGCAGGGAGGAGATTGGAGGACTCTCCGCAACGGATACTTGGGAGTGGATTCTCGATAGTGGTGCTTCTAGGCACATGACTCCTTCCCGTTCCGGTTTACAGGATCTCTGCAGGCTTTCTGGTCATATTCTTACTGGTGATACATCCACTATCCCAGTTCACAGTGAGGGCAGGATGGAGATAGTTCCTGATGGCAGAAGGGGGAAGCATTCCTCCCAGGTGTTGTATGTTCCGGCACTGGGTTTTCATCTGTTGTCAGTGCATCAAGTTTGCAAGACTGGCGTACGGGTGGAGTTTGATGAGCATTTTGTTGCTCTCCGGGACAAAGCAACAAGCCAAGTGGTTTGGAAAGGCGGAGTGGAGAATGGAGTTTACAGGCTTTCAACACTCTCTCTCCCAGGTCCCCAGGATTGTGATGAGTGGCAGTCTGGTAATGGCTACTCAAGTGTGGATACGTTGCAGGTGCGGGCTTTCCGAGACCAGGTGGTGGATAGCTTGCCAGTAGATGGCAGCAGTTGGCAGGAACTTTCCAGTACTGATGTTGGTAGTTCTTGTGTTCGTCAGTCAGAGGAAGCTGAACAGGTCACTCATGCTCTGATGTCTCGTAGTGTTCGGAGCATAGAACCTCCAATTGATGAGGATGTTCTTTCCACGGGGACCTTCCAGAAAGCCAGGCAGGTGGCAGGTGCTTACTTGCAAAAGGAGGTGATTTCTCCAGGCTTTGTGGTTCCGGATTCAGAGGGGGTGGTTGACAGGTTTCATCAGGCTTCCAGGACTTGTTTGTGCACCGTAACAGGTGTTGATCCTTGTGAGCAGTGTGATGTCTCTATGACTCAGAAGCTGTATGGTTCATTGATCTGGTTGATGGACACCAGATTGGACGGGAGCTTCCTGATGAGGCGGTTGAGCTCATGGTTGCGGATGACTCTTTGGGAGGCAGGATTGTGTTTCCTGTGGTTTCTGCGGCATGCGAAGGATCATGGACTCTTGTACACAGGAGGGGGATTGTTGGATGGAGTCCGACTCCACAGTTGGAGTGACTCGGTTTGGGGAGGAGATCCGGACACGAGGGGATCTACTTCAGGCCCAGGAGCAGTTTTACGGAGCAGTTGGAGACAGTCTTCTTTTGCCTTGTCGAGAACAGAGGCAGAGTACCGGGCTGTTTGTGATGCTATTTGTGAGGTGGTGACGATGCAGAGGTTGCATTGCAGGTTTGGGCTTCCACTGGAGGAACCCATGGTCATCCAGAGGCACTTTGTTCGTGAACAGATCGTTGCTGATGACATCTTGCTGGAGTTCTGTTCTCGACGGAGGACAGTACGGTGGACCTCTTCACGAAGTCGCTCTCTCAAGATTTGCTCAGGCGGCACCCCAGCTCCCAGTGGTTGGTTTCACAGCCAGGAGCTGAGAGGGGGTGTTAGAAGTCATCTCCTGTCTAGATTTATACACCAGGGCCTTTGTTGTGGGTGTGCCCGCCCTTATCAGGTGTTTTATCATTTTTCCTCACTCCCCGCATTTTTCCCCTATTTTTTTCCATTTTTCTGAGGCTTGGGAGGCAGCCCTGAGGCGGCTGGAGGATCAGTAGCTGGCCGACTACCTGGACATCAGTCGTGGACCTCTGTGATGCTGGCCGACTGGATGTATGCAGTCGTGGGCTTGATCTGCTGCTGGCCGACTGTTGATGCAGTCGTGGAGGCCTCTTCAGCAGGCCGACTGCCTATCTGGGGGCATATAAATAGGCCCCCAGTCCCCATACCTTATTTGTATCATTCGAGATCTTCTTGTGTATATCAGAGCAGAGTTACACGCCTACATCTCTCTCTCTCTTGTGCTGTTTTTTTTGCCTGCATTTTTGCTCGTGTTCCCAGATCTGGTCATCATCTCCGCTGCGTATTCTGACAATGGTGTGAAAGGACAGCTTTTTATTATTGTTATACTTTGATATTATATGTGGGTTGACTTCTCAGCTCCACACACATTCCAATGCAATCCACACCTTTGCATCTCCATCCATCACCATCTCAGTGATCTCTGTGTACTATATACTTCTGTGTGTAGCTGCAGCTCTCCTGGGCCAACACTGGTATCAGAGCCCTGCCCTCGCCATGTCTGTTGTCACAATGCTCGTTTGGGGAGCTCTGGTTCGCCACCCAGTCTTGCCACACTGCTCTGGTTCACCAACCAATGCTTGCTGACCACCCAACGGTGGACCAACATACGAAGCCTGCCAGGTGACAGACCTGCCTGAGTTTCTGCATATGGCCCAAAGTTGCGCACGTGGTGGACACACTTCACGCAGTGGTGCAAGCAATAGATGCTCTTTCCCAAAGTCCATCAGGTGTTGGCTGAGCCACTGCGGTTGTAAGCTCCACACTAGGCCCGCTGGCGAGGAACACCCACGCCATCACTCCGCTCAGCCCACCACGAGGGGGGGGGGGCCTGTCATCCCGCCCGCACATTTGTCGTCTGTTCGCCGCCACGCTGGGGTTGTTCTTTAGCAGGGTGCCTTCTTGACCTTGGGCTTTGCCTCTCCAGGCCTCTCCAGGAGTCTTTGTGATCCGACAGCTCCCCGTCGCTTCCCTGACATGCGACCTTCACGATTGGGTGTTGCCTCTTCGTCTTGCTTCAGGCCCGCACCTCTTCCATCGTTGTTCCTCTTTCGTGACAGCCGGGCTCAACCAGCATCTCTCTTTGCCAACGCTGTCAGTCGGCGGGCTCCCGTCCTCTCTCCAACATCTCACAGGCATTTTTTTGGATTTCTGCTTTTGGGGATTTTGTGAATTACATGCTTCATTGCAAAATTCAAGGTGCAAGATTCTATCAAATTTGGGGCTTTTTTTGAAGTTTGTACTTAATTGCACAATTAGAGCTACAAGGTACACAGAATTTTGGGGCTTTTGTGATTTATGTGCAATTGACACACAATTGAGCCCATTGGTGCATATAAATTTGGGGCTTTTCATTATAAAGGCCTTGTTTGGATATTTGTGCAGTGAATGTGCAAGGATTTGCATTGCAAGTGTCATTAGGACACTCCAAACACTTATTACAGCCTTGCATTTAGAGAAAAAAGTTTGCTCGGGAACTTGTGATTGCTTGGTATAGTACTCCGGTGCATTGGAATTTTGCCAACATGTGTTTTTTCCAGCACACTTGGTTGCAAGTGTTTGCATATCTCTCAGCAGAGAGATTTCAGCAGTATGGCTATGAATGCAACTGATATATTAGGGGTTTTGTCCCAATAGGACAAACTGGATGCCAGTAATTACTCCCTGTCGAGTTTCATGGTCCAAAACCTTCTTGTGGCCAAAGGTTTATGGGGTTATGTATCAGGTGGAGATGTACGCCCTACAGACACCACACCTAACACACTTGGCTGTGGTGCTCAACAAGCAGCAACACCTGCTCCTCGCTCAGATGAGAAGAAGAGATGGGATACTCGTGATGCCCAAGCGATGGCTTTGATTTACTTTGTCATAAAGCGAGCAACAAGAAAGTTGCAGCTACACACAAAACTACACAATACACAGAGATCACAGAGTTGGTGATGGATGGTGATACAAAGGTGTGGATTGCATTGGAATGTGTGTGGTGCGTGCATGAAACACTGGCAGTACTCTGACTGTCAGTGAGTATGATAGTGCATGTCTATTGACATTCACAAAGATCAACCATTAATCTCCTCAGCCATACACAATCTACTATGGTTGTAAAGGCTGCCCTGTACTCAACCTCACAAGTAGATGTGGCAACAATGGGTTGCTTTTTGCTCAGCCATGATATGCATGAATTCCTCAAAACAAAACAATTCCCACTGGTGGATCGTGTGTCATAGTCACCAGCCCAGTCTGAATCACTGTAAGCATGTAACTACAAGATGTCTCCCCTAGGATATACCAAAGAAAAATCCAAGGTGCCCTGAAGATGGCGGAAGATCCGCTTCACTACTTTGCCAATGCTTTGTACCTGGGATGTGCATAAATTTGCTACATTAGGAAACACTAAACTGAATATGTGGATGTGTGTTGCATAAGTATACGAGGCAGCCTATCGCTTGGCTGTAACCACTCATATCAAAAGGCTCTCCATCATACATGCTCAATTTGTGCCCTGGTTCCATTGGAGTAAAGATGGGCTTACAATCCTGAAACCCAAACTTGTGCAACCGCTTTTGAATGTAGTTTGATTGCTATACATATATCCCAACATCTGCCTGCACAAATTGTATGCCCAAATAGTAGTATGTCTTTTCTCATACCAAGCTCCGAGAGCTTGTTTGAGACCATAAAGTGCTTTTCGAAGCCTGCACACTTTGTTTTTATGACTAGGCATTTCAAAAGCAATGGGCCGATTTACATAAACCACTTCTTGCAAATCCCCATTGAGAAAAGCTGATTTAATGTCCAACTAATGCACTTTCCATCCATGATGGGCAGCCAATGCAACAACACATCTAACTGTGGCCATACGAGAAGTAGGTGCGAAAGTCTCATCATAATCAATGCCTTTTTTCTAGGCATACCCTTTGGCCACAAGCCTGGCCTTGTACTTCTCATTTTGAATGGCTTGCACCCAATGCGTTGTTAACAGACATCTCCTGTCTGTACATTACACCAGGGTCTCTGTTGTAGGTGTGCCCGCCCATTTCAGGTGTTCCCCCATTTTTCCTCACTTTCCATAGTATTTTCCCATTTTTGCTAGGTGTGGGAGGACTGTTTTCTGGCTGTCGGTTGTATCTACTGCTGGCCAACTGCTCTGGTGCTACCCGACCTGACACTCAATGCTGGCCGGCTACATGTATTCTAGCCGACTGAGCTTTTTGCTGGTCGTGAGCAGTCAAGGCTTCTGTCAGCCTGTTGTGGGCTGTACGACCAGCAGCCTAGGGCCATATATATTTGGCCCTACCTCCCACACATGTTTTGTATCATATTCGGGATTTTCTTGTGTATATAGAGTAGAGTTACACATCTTCTCTCTCCCTCTCTCATCTACGTTTTGCTCTCTACAGTAGTTGTCTTCATTTCCGCTATGTATTTTGACATGGTATCAGAACCCCAAGTGGCTTGAAGTTTGGAGACAGTGGGACCTCGAGGATTTGCTGATTTGTGGTGCTAATTGGAGATTGCTTGGGCTGTTCGGGACTTGGAGATCGGGTAGAAGGCGGCCATCACCGTTGGACAACCACCTTGCATACTATTTGCAGCCTCTTCGTCTTTTTTTTTCCCAGCCACCCTCCCTTCACAAGACCTTGTGAACCCTTGAGATGGCTGAGAAGCACGTGAAAATCCCTACACTCCCCACGTTCCTAATGGATCGACAATTGGACAGGAACAACTACGGCATATGGAAGGTAATGATGGAGTCTGTCTTGGAGTCTTATGACTCGGTTGATTTCATTGTGGTTGGTGTTCCAGGGCCGGAGTTGGAGGACAAGGAGTTGTTACCCTCTACTCGGAAAGAACGGGAGGCTCAGGCACAGTTGTGGGATCGTGTCAATGCTCGTGTGCGTTCTTTCATCTTCCTTAATTGCACACCACAAGTGATTAATCATATAAAGCATATGCGCTGGCCAGAGGGATTTGGCAACATTTGGCTTCTCTGTATAGAATTTGGCTTCTCTGTATAACAGGGTATCACCCATGAAGCGGATCGCCTTGGAAGTGCAGATGCGGGTGATGAAACCTGCAAAGCCTTCGACAATGCGGGCACATCAACAAGTTGCAGGCTCTTCAGCAAGAGGTTCTTCAGGCTAGGAAAGAGATATCTTCAGAGTTGTTGTCTCATTTGCCCTCTCAGTACTCAGCATTTTACTCCTCTTTGATCACCAGTGGCAAGCTCAGCACCATCACATGGGAGGAGTTTGTGCCTATGGTCTTGGACCAAGAAGAGCGTTTTACGAACCCTCCACAAGGCAGAGGTTCTTAGGCCTTGACTGACCAACAGTCAAAAGGTCGTACAACAACAACAGTGAGGGAAAAGGGAAGTCTTAATCGGAGAAGTCTTCTGAGAAGAAGCCCGATTCAGACCGTGAGAAATTGAAGGCCGAGCGGACCTGTAACGATTGTGGCGAGAAAGGCCACTATTGGAGAAAATGTCCTAAGCGGAATACCGGGAAGAGTGTTGATTCTTCAGCTTCAACTGCAAAGACTCACGCCTTAGTGCACGTGGAGATTTTGGACCCAGATGCTTCATCTTCTTTGAGCAAGGAGGCAGTTGCCTTCACTGCCAAGGATACTCGAGAGTGGATTCTTGATAGTGATGCTTCCAGGCACATGACTCTGTCCCATGAGTTCTTACAGGATCTTAAATGACAGTCAGGTCGCATTTTCATTGGTGACAATTCCACTATACCGATTCATAGTGAGGACAGGATGGAGATTATTCCCGATGGCAAAGGGGGGAAGCAACTCGTGATCTTTACGTCCCAGCACTTGGTTTTCATCTACTGTCAGTGCATGAGGTTTGTAAGACTGGCTTCCGGGTGGTGTTCGAGGAGCATTCTGTTGCTCTACAAGACAAAGAAATAGGCCAAGTTGTTTGGGAAGGCGGAGCGGAGAACGGTATCTACAAACTCTCAGCACTCTCTTCTCTGACAGGCACTCAAATCGATGACTTGTGGCACTTCCATTTTGGCCACTTGAATGTGGATGCACTGCGGCGGACTTTTCGGGGCCAAATGGTGGATGGCTTGCCAGATATTGGCAGCAGGCAAGGACGCTATAGTTCTTGCATCCGTGGTAAGCAGCACAGGGAATCTTTTTCGAAGCAGGCTTCTAGGAGGGCTTCGAAACCTTTGAAGTTGATACACACTGACTTGTGTGGACCTATGCAGACCCCATCCTTGGGAGGTTCTTTGTATTTTATGCACTTGTTGATGATTGTAGCAGATTCACATGGGTCTATTTCCTTTCCCAAAAGGACCAAGCTTTTGCTCAGTTCAAGGAGTGGCATGTTATGGTGGAGAAAGAGTCTAGATTGCAAATAAAGACTCTTCAGGCTGACCAAGGAGGCTGACAAAGGAGGAGAGTTCTCTTCCAATGCGTTTGTGCGGTTTTATGCGGAACATGGCATCAAGCGGGAGCTGGCCAATACAGGTTCGCCTTCAGAGAATGGAGTGGTTGAGCATAAGAACCGGACTATGGTGGAGATAGCAAGGACGATGCTAGAGCATCGTGATCTTCCTCGTCCACTTTGGGGAGAGGCTGTGGCTACGGCTGTCCATATCCTCAATCGATCTCCAACGACTTCAGTACCAAAGATGACTCCATTTGAGGCTTATTTTGCAAGAAACTAGATGTCCCCCATTTTCGTGTGTTTGGGAGTGATGTCTATGTTCACATTCCAAAGAAGCAGAGGGGGAAGCTTGACTTGAAGTCCTAGAAGCTTGTATTTGTGGGATATAACTCTCTTTCCAAAGGATACAGGTTGTATGACCCAGAGCGGAACAAGGTTGTTGTCAGCAGAGATGTTGTCTTTGATGAGCATGTTCCATCTTCCACTCTTGATGAGCCGCCACTTCTTGGAGACCCAAATGAGTCTGATGATGATTCCCAGTCTATTGTTCCAACTGGACAGCCTCAGTCAGTTGTAGAGGTTGAGCCCGCAACTGGAGTTGAGCCCCCACAGCAGCAGGAGGCTCCGTGTTCTGTTCAAGTACCCAGGCGGTTATTAGACACCCTTCGGGAGTCCGGTGTTACTACAGAGCTTCCCTCCGAGTGGACCACAGAGAACGAACCTCGAAGATCGCATAAAGTTCGTGACAAAAGCCATTCAACGGAGCTCTTATAGGTAAACTATGCTTTGATGTCTCGTATCATGCGGGACAAAGAGCCCACTTCCGTAAAGGAAGCTCTTTCTCAAGATACTTGGAGCAAAGCCATGCAAGTGGAACTCGATGCCATTGAGAAGAATAAAACTTGGGAGTTAGCTCCAAGGCCGTCAAAACGGTCAGTCATTGGTGTCAAGTGGGTCTTTAAGACCAAGTACACATCAGCTGGTGGGTCGATGGATAAACACAAAGCCAGACTTGTGGCTAAGGGTGATGCTCAACGGCATGGCATCGACTATGAGGATACCTTTGCACCGACAGTGAGGATGACCACGATTCGGACCGTTCTCAAGAGGTGTATGTTGAGCAACCTCAAGGCTTTGAGGTTCCAAGATCAAAGGAGATGGTTTACAGGCTACAGAAAGCCTTGTATGGTCTTAAGCAAGCTCTCAGGGCTTGGAATCAGAAGATTGTTTTGTATCATATTCGAGATTTTCTTGTGTATATAGAGCAGAGTTACACAGCTTCTCTCTCCCTCTCTCATTTGCATTTTGCTCTCTACAGCAGTTGTCTTCATTTCCGTTGTGCATTCTAACATGCGCATCCTTATGAGCCTCTTCAAATGAATCTAGCTCATCTGCATCACAAAGAGTACTCATGCAAGCAACATCTGCATGTTCTCTTGCAGCAAATTCAACGTCTACTGTCCAAAACCTTTTGTGTGGAAGGATTATAGAGACAATACCCTTTACTACCACTGTTGTAACCCACAAATATGCACTTAGTAGCTTTGTCATCAAGCTTACCTCACACTTGCTGAGGTACATGTGCATAAGCAATACATCCAAAAACTCTAAAGTGATCAACTTTAGGTTTTCTTTCGTACTAGGCCTCATATGGCATTACGGTTTTCAATGCTTTGGTAGGGCATCTATTTAAAACATGTGTAGCACACATGATTGCCTCCATCTAGAATTTGTGAGGCAAGCCTTTCCCTTTGACCATGCATCTAGCCATTTCCATCAATGACCTATCTTTCTCTCAGCAACCCCATTTTGCGGAGGAGAGTATGGCATCGTGCATTGATGCTTTCTACCCTTTTCTACCAAAAAGGCTTTGAAAGCAATAGACATGTATTTCCCCCCTCCATCTGTCAAAGGGACTGCACTTTGCAACTTGTTTGATTTTCAGTCTATGCCACATAATGCTGAAAACATGCAAATACATCATATTTTGCCTTCATGGGATATACCCAAGCAAATTTGGAGTAGTCATCGATAAAGCTTACAAAGTATACATGCTTCCCAATCGATGGTGTCCACATAGGACCACACACATCACTGTGCACAAGCTGTAATTTCCACACAGCCCTTGTTGATCCATCTTTTGGGAATGCATTTTTGTGCATTTTACCCAATATGCAAAAGCATCAAACAGTGTAGGACATGCGTCGTATAGAGCTGCCACCAAAACATGCCCAAACCTAGAATGCCACAATTCTGCCTCTTGCATAGCAAGTGTTAGAGTAGAAACCACATGAGCATCATGCTCTCTCTTGCCAAACCTATTAAGCTGGTATAGCCCATGGTACAATGCGCCAGATGTGACTAATGTATAGCCACTCATGGTCTCTGACTGTGCACCCGTCATCCTCAAAGTTCGCTGCATTTTCTCTTTTAGCAAAAGAGGAGACTAACATTAAACTCTTCTTAATCCCATGAACATACAATACATTTGGAAGACATAAGTCCGTGCAATCTGCTCTTGTGAGGATCACCTCACCAACTCCCTTGACTAGATAAAAAGAATTGTTTGCACATGTTACCGTTTTGCCCTCTAAGCTTCTTAAACAAATTCCTTTGTGACGTTGTGTGTTTAGAAGCACCACTGTCAAAGTACCATGTGTCAAGACTTTCATGTGGAAAACAGGACAAGTCAACCTCTACCAGTTCTTGAGATATAAGTACATTATCCTCAGCTCCCACTTTCTCCTTGAGTCTACTCGCATGAAAAACTAGATGAACTTTTACATTAGGATACAATTCTAATTTCTAATCTATAAGCCACCTCATCAATCCTTTTTAGGATCTGATAAGGTCCACAATACCTAGGGGACAGCTTCCAACCTTCCCCGTCTGTAACGTCTCCGAACTCTTGGGTATCCATAGATAAACAAGCATTCCCACTCCCTCGACGAACGCTTCCTATCAACATAAAGCCATGCTCTATCCTAAGCACTCTTGATAGATTCCCATGCACTGACTAGCATCTCTTGCATATCTGCTAAGAAATCTCTACCCACATCAATCTTTATACCCTTAAGTCTTGATACAATTACCGGAGATCTAGGTTGGTAACCGTACATCAACAAAAACGGATTGTAACTAGTAGCTGAATGCTTAGCACTATTGTAGGCAAACTCGACCATTGGGATGTATTGCAAATCACGCACATACTCATCCACTGAAAAAATTCCAACTTTTGTCCAGAGGATGGATGGTAACACCACTTTCCCATAGATAACCTCAAAGTGAGTTTTGCCAATGGAAGACTACTCCGTATTGTTGTATGCAAACTCCACTAAGGACAAATACTTTTTCCACGTGCTCTTTTGGTTTACCACATAGTGTTGGAGTAAATCAAGTATGGCTGAATTTGCAACTACAGTCTAGCCATCAATTTCCCAATGGTAAGCTTTGTGCCCATATTATCAAATAGGGCTCTCCAAAACAAACAAGGTTATGGGATCCTTGTCTGCCACAACGGACTTGGGCATTCCATGATGCTTAAAAACTTGCGAGAGAAAGATCCTAACCATATGATCGGATTTTACAATCTTTCTCACGGGTATAAAATGGTCTATCCACAATAGTCCATATTGCATCATTGCCAAACTCTATAAGAGGTAGACCCATAATGAGCAGCATGTTAATGGTCTTGCACTTAAGCTCACCCATCTCCGAATCACCGCAATCACTGCCCATGGCTCTTGTGGCACCTTGGATCCCTCATACTCAGAGGTGGGAGCTCATTAGCAGCATCGCTGCCTGGCACAACTGTGGACGCAGTGCAGTGAAGCCATCTAGGACAGAAGCACCCCAGCTGCAAAGACCATCCACTCTATCCGGACAAACCACCTCCATACCCTTTGGGAAAGATACCTCTGCAAGTTGTGAGAATGTGAGCTACAAGTTTTCAAGGAATAGAAAGAAAAGCATGACCAGCCAACATCCCCGTAGAAAATGAGCGACAGCCCACGTAAACATACCACGATAACCCAGGATATGAGAAATAACACAAGCGGACAATAAACTTCATTGTACAGTATACCCCTTTGGGGGGATGTGATTTACTCGTGAGCGGATGCTCTCTTTTTACTAATAGGAGGAACTTTTCTGGAGAAAAAACAAATTAAATTTGATGTAAAAGATAGCTCTGCAAATTGTGAGAATGTGAGCTACACGTTTTCACGGGAATAGAAAGGAAAGCATGACCAGCCAACA
Organism: Cibotium barometz; assembly: GCF_041138505.1. Taxonomy (NCBI): domain Eukaryota; kingdom Viridiplantae; phylum Streptophyta; class Polypodiopsida; order Cyatheales; family Cibotiaceae; genus Cibotium; species Cibotium barometz. The sequence goes on from NC_141094.1 coordinate 40,644,597, forward strand.
TCCCCATTAAAAATGTGTGACAGCCCAAGTGAACATTCCACAATAACCCAGGATATGAGCAGCCATGATGCATACTCCAAGGAGACAAGACTGCAACCTTTGGACATCAATGGTGTTCAAAACACTTCAGTATCATGAAAGAGGAACCCAAAACAGGGAGGCAACCTCAACATAACCTTGGATGAATTTAAGTAGTATCTACAGCTCAATGTGCTTATGGTAAGACTGTACTACCATCTTTACAACAGCATGGCAAGCTTTACATGTACAGACAAGGGCATTGGACAACCCTTGCAAGACCTTTCGATGATCTACAAACATTCAACGTGCCAGGCATCTAGAAATAAGCTTATTACAGTCTGCCACCAAGCTGATCCGGTATGCAAGCATGCAACTGGATTTATTTATTTTTTTGTCCAGCCTGCTCACTCCCTATTGATTGCTGCCCTCGTCTGAAGCAACCTACCAGCACCTAACTCATACAGTAGTTACCATAATGTATGATCTCCCCAAAAACATCCCCTGCAGCAAGCTGTACAATTACTGAGCATATTGTATATATTTACTGTGAGACCCCCTCAACAAAGCATTCCAAACACGCAAGGCATGGGGGAGCATACCTTGTCCAAATAGAGTTGCTTGAGCTCTGCAACCTTTCCGATTCCCTTAGCCACGAGCTTCTCCATGTTGCGAGGGCCTATACCAGGTACTGTGAGAAGGTCTGGGATTCTCCCTTGCGAATGGCGACTGAATAAGCCTCTCCTTCTCTCTGTCAGGCTCCTAATGGCCCCGGATTTCTTTGGCATGCTATTTTCCTTGGAAACCCTAGCGTCAGAAGAAGAAGCTTCTGCTGCGGCCTTGGCATCACCCTCGTTGCAAGGCAGGGCGGCCGTGGAGTCTGCAACACTGATATCTTCTTCTCCTCCTCCTCCTCCTCTTTCTTCTTCTTCTTCTTCTTCTTCTTCTTCTTCTTCATGGTCTGCTCTTTCTTCTTCTTTCTCTTCCTGCGCCCATGTGTTTGGGGTTACAGCCGGCCGATCGTTTGTACCTCCATGGCAGAAACATCTCTGCAATGCGGAGTAGCACCCCCTCTGATGCAGTAGGAGGCTGCCGCTGGGCGGCTCCTTTCTCACAGGCTTAACCAGGGTTAGGGTTAGAACTCTAGAGCTTAGAAGAGGTTTCGTCAAATTGCGGGATATGTTGGTAGGAGAGCTACAGCGACTACCGCAGCTGTCGATGCTGCTGTTATTCAGAGCTGCAGAGAGCCTGTTGAAAGAGGCCGAGTTGGAAGAAGAAGAAGAAGAAGAAGAAGAAATAACGGCATGGGAGTGATGGCAGCAGATTGCAGGAGGCGACATGGGGGGCCTCAAACCGAGCCTCCACAAGGGCTGCACAGGCACTCGCATGAGGTAGAGATGATGGAGGGGGGGAGGGGCGGGGGGGGCGGGGAGGGAAAAGAGACAGGGAAGGGCATGGGGCAGCTCCAAGGCCTTCGTCTCCCACTTCCTATTTTCATCCAAGAGGGAAGAGAGTGCCAGTGTTCACAATACCTCCAGAGCTTACAGAAACAACACACTTTTAAAAATTTCGGTGCACTCACCACTTTGGCATATAAATTTGAAGAGTTGAAGTGGCTAATGTCATACTCAAAATTGTTTTTCTTTTAACAACTCGCAAGTGTAGAGTGACAGGGTACCTCAATTGGGGCGAGTTGGTGTAGCCTGATGGCGTACCTGAGTTGGGACGAGTTGGAGCCCGATGGCTGAGAGCCATGGTTTGAAGCCCTCACCCATCCTCAAAAAAAAAAAAGAGTAGCTAGCAGGGCTCAAAAGTGGAACACCCTAACCACTACTACCCTACAACATCAGTGGTGGTTAACTAATGTTATTGCAACACCTCAACAAAAACATAACATTTTGCATTGTCATCATGATTTTACTAGCCTCTACCCTAGGCTAGGCCTGCTCCCATTTCCTCTTTCTTCATCAAAAACTTCCCCTCTTCTAGAAAAGAGATTGCATATAAGATGTACTAAATATTCTGGAACTCTCAAACCCAAAAAGATCCCACTGAATGAAATCGTATAAGTAGCTGATGTCACATGGCACTCATATATGACACTCCAACCTTCTTGTATTCTCTTCTTATTAGTCCTCCCCTGAGCACTTGAATCACTTCAATTATGTTTGCTTTGTACTTTCCCTATGTTTCCTTTATGCTTTCTCTGTATTATGTTTCCTTTATGCTTTCTCTGTGTTTCCTTTTTGCTTTCTCTGTGTTTCCTTTCTGCTTTCTCTACGTTTCCTTTATGCTTTCTCTGTGTTGTGTTGCTTTCCCCAATGAGGAGACTTATATCCACAACTTGATCATTCAGTCATTCACTTCTTGTATGATTTTAGCTTCTCTAAGGCTTTTCTTATTGCCACATTTCTCATGCTCAACTTGGATGTGCATGAGAAATGGTTGGTTGTTTCCAGCTATCCATTTGGCCCTCAATAAGAAAAGCCTTAGCTTCTCTAAGGCTTTTCTTATTGCCACATTTCTCATGCTCAACTTGGATGTGCATGAGAAATGGTTGGTTGTTTCCAGCTATCCATTTGGCCCTCATCATTTGCTTGAATTCGAGCTACCATTAGCTCCTCGACCTTTCTCCTTATGCATTGAACAACTCTACACTACATAGATAGGTACCTCATCCTCTACACTACATAGACAGGTACCTAATCCTTTACACTCCATAAGCTTGTACCTCATCCTCTATAAAAGTGGGTTCTCAAATAGTCTTAAGAGTGGTTGCACAAATAAGCCAAGCTTTCCTTTGTGGTCACTTTGGAAGACCTCCGATTGCTTGACAAAGTGAATGGTTTGTTTACCCACTCTAAACAAACTGACAATTTGCAAGAAGAAAGTGTTGTAGTCCACATGCAACTTCAAGAAGAAAGTGTTGTAGTCCACATGCAGCTTCAAGAAGTAGAAGATTGACTTATGATTCTAGAAAGCAATCCAAGCCTTGTAGTGGGATCCCGATGAAGAAAGAGATGCAACAAGATTTACACGAAACCACCCTAGTAGCATCAAGAAGGTGGTCAAGGAAGATTTGAGAGAAATACCAAATTAGAAGTCACAACATCTCTTTGGATTTGTATGGGCGGTTTACCTGATACATGGTATATGGATGGAGACTAGGAGGGGTACTTAGGTGAGCAACTACATCATGCAGCAGTGCTAATGATCAGGAGCTAGTATTTTCCTTAATTTTTAGACAAAAGTAACTATGCACACTTAGCATTACAAAAATGATATGATTAGAGCCCTAAAAAATCACACAAACTTAAGGGTACAAAGATATGCATTGTTGAGGAACTCACCCCAATGCAACTCAAGCAGAAGAATACGAAATTAGCCAAAGTTAAAGGAGTTTGCAAGTGGGCAATCTATTATGAAGGTAGAGTGCTTATTGAGGACTTCCAAAACCTAGAGAGAAACCCAAGACAAAACCCAAAAAAGACCAATAGATTTTTAGTGGAGGTGATTATAATTAATACTTGACATTACAGATTTACAAGTAGATTAGTAAGATGTTTTCATGTACGTTTTTTCTTTTATGAGCCATATAAATTTTAGCACTAAATTGTTGGAATTAGGGTTGCAGGAATGCACACACAACTTCAAGAAGATGAGGAAGCTTGAGCACAACACAGTAGTGTATTATGAGTGCCAAAAATGAAAGATAACAAGCCCTAGAAGATAATGGGCGTATATACAATGCACGGGGGAAAAAACCTCCTAGTGAGGGAAAAAGTGCCCCGGCGGTCCTAAGTGTATTCACACACATCACTACTATAATATGGTAACAAATCCCCCCTGGAGTGATGCGGTGAACAAGAGCTAGCACTCATGTATAGGGAAGTGTCTAGCTATGTGGACGAATCCACAAAAGGGAGTAAGCCCAAAGCTTTGCGAAAAGCTTCGAACTTCTCACGAGGCAGAGCCTTTGTGAAAAGGTCTGCAAGGTTATCCTGTGTTGGCACATAAGCCAAACTGATCTCTCCTGCAGAGAGTCTCTCCCTGACATAATGGTAGTGCACCTCAATGTGCTTCGTACGAGCATGGAACACTGGGTTCCGCGCAACTGCCAATGCGCTCTGACTGTCAGTGAAGATGGTGGTGGCAGATGGCTGCCCAACACCCAAATCAGCCATAAGGCGTCTGAGCCACACACACTCAACCGTAGCTGTGAAAGCTGCCCTGTACTCAGCTTCACAACTAGAAGTGGCCACAGTAGGCTGCTTCTTGCTCAACCATGATATGCATGAGCTTCCAAGCATGAAGCAAAAACCACTTGTGGACACGCGTGTGTCATAACAACCAGCCCAGTCAGAATCTGAAAAAACATGTAAATCTGGCGGCAATGATCCCCCCTTGGGATAAAACAACCCAAGATGCCGAGTACCACTCAAATAGCGAAAGATACGCTTCACTGCCTGCCAATGCTTAATGCCTGGGCTATGCATAAATCTGCTCACCTGTGAGACTGCAAACTGAATGTCTGGCCTCGTAATGCATACATAAATGAGGCAACCAACAGCTGTCTGATAGAGTGTGACATCAAAGTGATCTCCAGCATCATGAAGACTCAACTTCAAACCTGTCTCCATTGGAGTAGCAATAGGCTTGCAGTCTTCAAGGCCAAATCTCCGCAACAATGTTTCAATATACTTTGTCTGACACAAAGCAATACCTCCATCACACTGCTTAAATTGTATCCCCAAATAATGATGCAAATGCCCCAAATCTGACATCTCAAAAGAGGCATTCAAATCAGCCTTAAAATCAGCAATATGACTCTCATTTGGTCCTGTGAGCAGCATGTCATCGACATAGAGAGCAATGATTAGATGTACACCATCCACACGTTTAACATACAAAGTGCTTTCTGTTGGACTATTCTGAAACCCATGTGCAGTCAAATATGCATGTATTTTTTCATACCAAGCTCGTGGAGCTTGCTTTAAACCATATAAAGCCTTTTTTAACCTGCACACTTTGTTTTCCTGCCCTCTTTGAACAAAACCACGAGGCTGCGATACATACACCTCCTCATGCAAATCTCCATTTAAGAACGCAGTCTTTATGTCCAGCTGATGTACATTCCAACCATTATGAGCTGCTAATGCACAGATGCTACGAACAGTGGTCATACGACATGTGGGAGCAAAAGTCTCATCAAAATCAATGCCCTTCTTTTGAGCATAACCTTTTGCAACAAGCCTAGCCTTATGGCGATCCACTGTGCCATCAGGCTTACGCTTCAATTTGTATACCCACTTAGTGCCAATGGCCTTCTTGCCAGGGGGCAAGTCACATAAAGACCATGTACTATTCTTCATAATAGCATCGTATTCTGCTTGCATAGCAGCCATCCAATTTTCTGAACTTTGTGCCTCATCAAATGAAACAGGCTCACTTTCATCGCACATACTAGAAACAGCCAATGCATAACAATCTGACGCATAAGAGGCACCATGAGAGCCAGAACGAGTGCGACTAGACAAAGGGGCATCCAACTTGCTGTCACGCAAAGTCTGCACCAGCCATCTAGGCATATTCCTAGAGCCCTCAATCTCTAACACTTCGAACTTTGCCTTCAAAGGATATACCCATGCATGCCTGGTAAAATCATCAATGAAAGTCACGAAGTAAAGGTAGTTTCCAAATGATGGAGTTTGCATGGGACCACAAACATCACTGTGAACAAGCTGCAATCTGCGTTCAGCTCTCACTGATCCATCTTTGGGAAAGGAAGTACGCTGCATTTTACCCAATATGCAGCCCTCACAAACATGCTTGACAGGTGCCTCAAGCTTAGGCAAAGAAGATACCATTTCAGATTTCTGCAGGCGCAGCAAACTTGCAAAATTCAGATGACCAAAACGTGCATGCCACAGTTTTGCATTTGAAATAGCCTGCGTATCCATAATAGCACATGCTGAATCCTCTACACATTTGCCATCCATATTGAGCTTATACAGCCCTCGACATAGTGAACCAGATGCTACAATGATGTCACCACAAGAGAGATCATGAACAGTACATCTGTCATCCACAAATTTTACAACCAAACCTGTTTTGGCAAATGCGGAGACTGACAGCAGATTCTTTTTGATCCCTGGCATATACAATGCATCAAAAAGTGTAAAGGTGTTGCCATTTGCAACATTCAGCACAATCTGTCCAACTCCTTCAACGGGATAAGAGGAGTTATTGGCACAAGTGACAGTATTCCCTGTGGGAGCAGACTCAAGGAAAGTGAATAAACTGCGCTGCGAGGTGATATGCTTAGTGGCACCACTGTCAAAGTACCATACATCTGAATCTACTGCAGACATACATGTGTCATGCAAAGATGGGTCATAACTGCACTGCGCATTGAATGCCCATTCTGTATCTAGCACAACATTAGCAGATTCATTGTTAGAAGGAGAGGCATCTGCAACAGCCATACCAGCCTCTTTCTTCTTAGCCTCTTTCGCAGCCAGCTTAGGACACGCTTTGATGACATGATCATTTCCCTTACAGTACTTGCAAAATGTCTTCTGTTTGTCACCCTTCTTCTCATCTTTGTCTTCCTTCTTTGGTTGCGCAGCATTTGCAGATTTCTGCTTACTAGAAGAAAAGCCAGCTTTACCTTTCCCGCTTCTCTGACTAGCAACGAAAGCTTGATCTGCGACACGCATAATATTCCTGTTTTGCCTTGACTGGTCTTCTTGCAGCAAAACAGAAACTAACTCCTCAAATGATAAGGCATTGGGATTGCCTTTCATCATCAAGCGAAGAGTGGAAGCAAAACCCTGATAAGAATCTGGTAGACCATTCAAAACAGTCTGCACAAGTGAACTGTCTGACAGGATTTCATCTGCAGAAATGAGCTGCTCTTTGAAATCCTTGATCTTTGTAAAAAAGCTATCCATAGAATCACCTTCGTTCATATGCTCACTCTCCAACTGTTTTCGGAGATAAGCAACACGAGCCTCATTTCTTGCCTGATACAATGTGGCAAGTACATCCCAAGCATCCTTAGAAGTCCTGCAGGAGCGAATATGTGGGATAATGGTACGTTTGACAGACAGCGCAATCAAGGCATGAGCCTGCGCATCTCTACCATCCCAACGAATCTGCTCTGCTGAAAGTGGTGGTTCTCGAACAGCTGCTACAGCACTTGTGCCTGCACCATCATCAACAGTACCTGTTTCTGATGTATTTGCAGCATTCCCAGCCACAATAGGACGTGCATCAATACCCTGCACAATGTTCCATAACCCCTTTGCTACCAATACATGTCGCATCATATATGCCCACAATGGATAGTTGGTGCCATCCAACTTATCCTCCGCAGCCAACATGCGGAATACATCATTGTTGTCAGCCATGGCCAATGACTGTACTACTAGATGTAAATGCTGTCTGTAAGAGGTAAACCTGTATAAAATCGACCTGTGCTATGTAGCACAGCCCAAAACAGACGAATGGGCACCTGTCCTGCAGATTTTAATCTTGACAGAAAATCTGCACAGTAGGACGATTTTGCCTGCGCAGTACTTGGAATGCAAAAACGGAGGGCGAAATGACTTCAGATCAAAATTCTGAAACGAACAAGCCCTACGGGCTATCCCACGGCATATACTAACCTGCAGACGCTCGTGAAACCTCGTCGCAATCGGAGGAGATGAAGCGGCAGGTGCCGGTGATGCTGCCCGGGAGGAGGAAGCCTGCTCTGATACCAATTGTTGGAATTAGGGTTGCAGGAATGCACACACAACTTCAAGAAGATGAGGAAGCTTGAGCACAACACAGTAGTGTATTATGAGTGCCAAAAATGAAAGATAACAAGCCCTAGAAGATAATGGGCGTATATACAATGCACGGGGGAAAAAACCTCCTAGTGAGGGAAAAAGTGCCCCGGCGGTCCTAAGTGTGTTCACACACATCACTACTATAATATGGTAACATAAATCAACATGGTTTTTCAATTATGTATTTTTCTCATGTGCTATTTTGGCGTTCTGACGTTAATATTACTTTCTTTCTTTCTTTCTTTAAGCATTAATATTACTTGCTCAATAATCCTTGTAATATTCTTTGATCTGCCATTCTACCTCAAAAAGGTGCTAGCTTCAACTTCTTTAGTTTGAGCATTCATAGGTGTTGAACACATGCCGCTCTATTAAGGAAACCTTCTATTATGATCTCCTTGCACTTCACAACTACCGTTGGAACTACATTGTCATGAATTTGGTGGAATTTTTGGCCAACACCTCGGGGTCATCTAGTAGTTCCCTCTCCTATTCTTTAGCCATGCCCTTTTCTTCCTAAAACTTATATACATTTTGAACTAAGGCTCTTTGTTTACTGTGACAGCTTAAGATTTTTAAATTGTTCCCAAATCTCCCTGTCTTGCCTAGCTTTTTTGGCTCAACTCTACACTCATTTGTTGTCTTTTCTTGGACAAATTGAATCCTCCTACTGAGATGAACTGTCATTGCTCAACATCCTACTTATTTTTTTTATTTTGAGTTTTAGGTGCCATTTCTTTACTTGTACCCTTAGACTCCTTTAGTATTTTGGAATGGATTTTTCTATTGACATTTTGATTGGTTCTGCACTCTCTAAATTTCTTGAAATTTTCTTTCTTGGGCTTTTCATTATTTTTGGTTGAGATTGTTTGCTTTCCCATTTATTGCCATTTCTTTTGGAGAATATCCCTTTTTGTTTTTCACTGTTTTCTTCTACCTAAACTTGTTCAATTCTCTTTTCTTTGTTTTCCTTGTCCTTGTTGATGGATGTCCTCCACACTTCTCTCTTGTTTCCTTTCAAGGCTTGTTTCGATCTAATTCCTTGCCTTGGTCTTTGGTGTCCACCCTACTTTTGGTGTCATACCCATCTCCTCTTTCTTCCTCAAGAGCTTCCCATCTTCTTTGAGCTCTTTTGGCCACACATTCCTCCCCTCTCCATTATCCGGGACGTTGTTCTTGCTTTAGATGTATTCTTTCTACTCCTATAATGTTATCCTAGTGGCCATATTCTATCGCTAATTTAACACTTCCTACCTTGTGCATATGCTATCTTAAGGATTTCTATTAATTCTTTCCTAACATGTTCTAACTTGGGTGTATATGTCTTATAATACTAATTTTTCTATGAGAGCTTTAATTCAGAATAACCTTTGAGTAAAATCCATTCTCTCTACGAGTGGCTATTAACTTGATAGCATATTTTCCTTGGTGTTTCGATGAATGTGCTCCCCAACAAGATCGCCAAATGTGGATGCTATAATTTTCACCTCACTTTCGAGAATCGGTTTGTCTTGACTTTTCCTTGAAAGGAGTGATCATTGAGACTATCACTCAGAGCTTAACAATGCGAGCTATCCACCTCCCTACTCTTAGTTGAGAATCTCGGTGGAAGATAGGGACCACTGCCCTAGGTTGCTAAGTCTAAACTGGTTATTCTCTACTCTTGCTCTCGCTTAGATGAATGTTCTTGCTTTTTATCAGTTTAGAATGTGTTAATGACACGGATCATGTAAAACATAGAAAGTATAGAAGCATGAAAGATATATTTTGTATTAAAGTCTCCTGAAGAAAACAAGCATGAAGATGTACTTTATATTAAAGTATCCCGAAGAAAACAAAGAAATTTTGTAATAGCCTATTCATAGAAAAAAGATTGCATAAAGTTTTACAAAAATTCTGAAAATATTGAATCCAAAAAGACCCGGCCGAATGAAATCATACAAGTATTTATAATGGCACTTATATAGATTTTCTCCAACCTTCTTGGATCCTCTTCTTATTGGTCCTCCCCTAACACTTGGATCTTCAGTTATGTTTCCTTTTTGCTTCTTGTGTGTTCCCTTTATGCTCTCTCTATGTTCCCTTTATGCTCTCTCTATGTTTCCTTTATGTCCTCTCTATGTTTCCTTTATGCTTTCTCTGTGTTTCCTTTGTGTTGCTTTCCTTGGTGAGGAGACTTATATCCACCACTTGATCATTCAGTCACCTTCTTTCAGTTGCTTGTTGTATGCTTTCGGCTTCTCCAAGGCTTTTCTTGCTGCCACTTCCTTGTGCACACAACTTGGTTGTGCATGAGGAATGGTTGGTTGTTTCCAACTATCCATATGGCCCTTGATCATTTACTTGAATTCGAGCTGCCATCAACTATTCGACCTCTCTCCTTATGCTTTCAACAACTCTACACTACATGGATAGGAGTGTGATTTTTGAGGGAGCTTGGTGGAGGGAACTTTTCTTGGCTGTCCACTCTCTCTACTTGAACTATCTCTCTCTAACTATTGCCACCACCATCTCTGCCCACCATCGCAGAGCCCAGCCTAGCCCACCCTCCCTCTCTCTCCTCTCCACCCTCCTCCCTCTCTCGTTCTCCTTGTCCCACCACCGCCCATCCCATACTACCCTCTTTGTCCTTCTCCCCCCCTCTTCCCTCCCTTTCACTCTCCCACCCTCTCTCAATCTCCTTCTCTCACACTCCCTCTCTCCCTTTCCCTCTCCCACCCTCCCTCTCTCTCATCTCTCCCACCCACCCTCCCTCTCTCTCCTCTCTCCCTTCCTTTCTCTCTCCCACCCACCCACCCACCCTCTCTCTCTTTCTGCCACCCACCCTCCCTCTCTCTCCTTCTCCCACCCTCCCTCTCTCTCCTCTCTCTCCCTCCCTTTCGCTCTCCCACCCTCCCTTCTCTCCTTCTCCCACCATCTTCCCTCTCTCTCTCCTTGTCCCACCACTGCCCAGCCCACACTACCCTCTCTCTTCTTCTCCCACCCTCTTCCTTGCCCCTCTCTCTTCCCTTCTTTTCACTCTCCCACCCTCCCTCTCTCTCCTCTCCCTCTCTCCCTTTCTCTCTCCCACCCTCCCTCTCTCTCCTCTCTCCCTTCATTTCTCTCTCCCACCCTCCCTCTCTCTCATCTCTCCCACCCTCCCTCTCTCTCCTCTCTCCCTTCCTTTCTCTCTCCCACCCTTCCTCTCTCTCCTTTCTCTCCCTCCCTTTTTCTCTCCCACCCTCCCTTCTCTCCTTCTCCCACCCTCTTCCCTCTCTCTCTGCTTGTCCCAACACCGCCCAGCCCACACTACCCTCTCTCTCCTTCTCCAACCCTCTTCCCTCCCTTTCAATCTCCCACCCTCTCTCTCTCTCCTTGTCCCACCCTCCCTATACATAATCTCTTCATCCAGATGTTATTGCATCTGAATGTTATTATATGTAATTGTGATTGCATCTGAATGTTATTACATGTGGATGTTATTGCATCTGAATGTTATTACATGTGGATGTTATTGCATCTGAATGTTATTATATGTGCTTATGATTGCATCTGAATGTTATTATATGTGCTTGTGATTGCATGGTACTCCATGCCTTTTACACGTGATTTCATAGCATTTAAAGTCTTTGCATGTGACGATATATCTTTGCATGTGAGCACAATTAACAAGGTGAATAATTTCAAGATTTATACATACAAGCTATCTACTATGCCTTGCGTAAGAAGCAATGAAGAATGTAAATTTGTTAAGGTCAATAATTATTTGAGAGGAAGAGAGAGTGAGAGAGATAAGAACATGACGTTGCTATTCAAAACATATAATAAACCAAGAATTTGATATAATTAATCATAAAATTAACAAACCCATAATTAATACAAAAGACATGGTGATCTATAGTTGAAACCACTTTATTCAAAAAACATGGGCTACTGTAATCTAACGTTGTTTAAAACTGAAAACATACTATAACTACCTACGGATCCTATACCTATACACTTTTTTTGGCTACTTTATTCTTTAACTCCTCCCATAAGGGCTTCTCCGTCTCTTCAAAAATATATCCAAAACTTCGCCAAGTACCTATGGCGCTTCCAATCTTCATGTTCCACACAAACAAATCTCCAGAATCAATAGGCTCATCTGTTAGCATCTTTGTCTAGATATTTTGGGCCTTTGCCATGATTTTGAGATGTTATGTTGCATCTCCGCCCATTTTGTTGCATAAATCTTCGCAAACCCTTTCCAGGGTTTCCTTCCGAGTACAGCTAGGGCCATTAGAGGTGAACAAAGGTAGTTGATGATCGTGAGGGTTGTAAGGAAGAGAACAATAGAGAGGTAGAGAAATACAATGAGAGGGCGAGGGAGACAACAAGAGGGAGAGGAAGGAAACAAGATTTGGAAGTGAGGATTAGAGTAAGAGGAAGGGGTCAAATTTATAGATACACAAAGCAAAAAGCAAAAAGGTACTTTGCATGATTACCCACTAAATTTAGAAAAGTAGATCCTTGGCTTTTCCCTAAATTTTGAAAAGTGCATGCATGGCTTTTTCCTAAATTTAGAAAAGTAGATGCATGTCTATCCACTTTTTTTTTGAAAAAGTAGATGAATGGAATGAACATATTTAAGGCATTGACATATAACCATATTAATTGTCCGGTTAAAACATTAAAAAAATGAAAAGTAAATAGTCATACATTTTATTATTGCAACATGAAGGATCTTTTCAAAACTACAGTACAATGTCATCAACAGTACTAGGTCCTTTTCACATTGTTCTCCTGCTGTTGAACATTCTCATTAGGTCCTCCTTTTTTAGAGTGGGTTGATGTATAAACATATTATGGTTTGCATCTAACCCAAAGATATGTAAATATACAAAGTAAAGGTGCTTACATGCACAATATGGTCATCCAGCACCTACCTTGATTTGAAAATTGGAACATGTGCATGATGAATTCTTTCCCATAGTCACCTGGTAATTTTCATTGCACACTAGTGATTTCTTAGTCTCAATTACAAAAACTTCCATGTGCCCAACTTTAATGACCAAATGCGATGTACTTGAAATTACCGAATCTATTCGCTTGGCTGACATATTTGATATGCCACTTCTGTACCTTGTTGACCGTTGGCCTACATCATTTGCTTCCTGACACTGTCCCTTTTGCAACATAAACCCACCAAACTCCAGTTCTCAAATCTCATCCACAGTTAGGTTTGTACCTCATCCCACTGGGGGGCTAAATAACCGGGGGTCTAGCACAGATGGTGTTACATACTCTCCAAGTATGATCCACACTGCTATTATAAAACCACATATATTGGTGTCTTTGCCCCCCCCAAACCATTCCCTCATACCATAGAAAGAAGGAGCTAAAACACCTTGCTTGCAGTTCTTGATGCAACTGGTGTCTTTGCCCCCCCAAGCCATTCCCTTCATACCATAGAAAGAAGGAGCTAAAAAACACCTAGCTTGCAGTTCTTGATGCCATCTTGTCCACCTAATCATCATTTGCAAGCTACCTTGCTGTGTAGAGATGTTCGACATATAGCCCACATTGAATCGTGTATGTCACTCTCCATAATTTCTTGTAACTGTGCTTCAGCAGTTGTCTCTCCCTTTGCATTTTTTTGACCACCTGTGGTTAAAGGAATAGTGGGTGGAAAGCTTAATCTCCTACCTTGTTTCTTGCATGGCTAGTTTTCTGTGGCATACTTTGGATGATGTGATGAGTTATCTTCCTCAAGATTTATAACTATGGGTTTTTGACACCGGCTAATAGTAATGTTATCACCAAAAAAGTTTGGTTGCTCGTGCATTGGTGTGCCACTCATTGCTTCCCCACTAATCTATTAGTGCTTGACGGACTTGGTGATTTTGATGTTTTGGCCTTCACCATCAACTTTGTTATTGTAGGGCTTGCTCCGTGATATTTGCCTGACATGAATGCATGCTTCTTTGTGGATTGCAAGAGGATATTAGCGAGGTCTGAAACAGCTGCATCATATAAAGAGATGGTTCCCCTGAAACCCTCTCTTGCTAACCAACTTGCATGTTTCATTTCTGCTAGATTAGTGGTCGGCATGTGTGGCACACAAGCATCGTCGACATCCTACAATAGGAAATTAAGTTAATTGTTGCATCATCCAACTGCATTCTATAACCAGATAGTTAAGTTAAAAATTTAGATTCAAAATACAAGCTATTCTTTTCGAGAACCAAGAAAACAATACTTACCCCTACAAGATGTTTCCTCCAATGGGGATATCTAGTATGCCACCAACTAAGCTAACAATCCATGGCTGGTAAGTTTGCATCAGCAACTTTACCGTTCATCCACCACACGATCTAATGTGTCTTACTTTAAAAGTGCCTCTTCCTCACTCAATGCACTATGCCACTGATGACATAGTCGCTTGTGCTCTTCCTGAAAATTCCTAACTACATATTGTACTGTATGGATGTTCAAGCTTTGTTTCCAATGAAAAAGACACGAACGCTCATGATCTTCCAATATATTCTTTGGTCCATTATTATAGACAGTCCTAACTGCCCTCCAGTTGTCTCCAGCCTCATTAGCCATGAAGCCATGAAGCCAAAAAATCTGGCCTAGAGAAGTCTTTTGAGACCACAACATTGTTAATCCTCTCCCAAAAATGCACTTATGCCACTGTATCCTCCTCGTTCATTTCACAAGTTGCAATCGTCACATGAGCTCTTATAGGCTACATGCCATTATATACGATAATTGAAAAAGTACTAAAAACAAGATCAAATTTTTTAAAGAACTTAACAAGACCAAACTCTACCTTAGATCATATACATGTGTAGCCATTGTTGTCCATCCTTGCACATGCCTGACATGATCAAAACAAACCCAAGCCTTCCTTAAATCCTCGTCTCCTGTTTGGCGCATATACGGTTCACCAGATCTAAACCCGCCGATGTAGGCCTTGTGGTTGACATTTTAAACACATAACACTGGTCTGACTTATACAAAGCTTGCCCAGGAAAATGACTACCATGGAAGAACTCAAAAGCACATTGTCTCTTCAATTCTAAGATACTTGACTCTGCTCCTTGCATTGAACTGTTGAGCTTAGAAGCACACACCATCCTCCTGAATCTACAAGAGAATTGGACCAATTAACAAACTATGTAAACGTTTATTCACAAGAATTACCAAACGATTAAAATCAATATGAAAATAACATTACCTTGACATTGAATTAGGGGATGCATGTGTTCCAGTAATAGTGAAAACTAAATGTTGCTAATATTTGATTCATTCTTCGTATGCTTCCTAGACAACTGCATCCAATATGAGTTGTTTGGTGATATCCATTTGTACCTTCCTTGGACCACTTGTAGCAACCTTTGAAACTACCTCTTGCACAAGTTTTCTCATCTTTTGCAATGCCTGCCTTGATGTGCTCCTTTGCACCTCATGCAAATGTTTCCCTTGATGTATCATTAATCTTGACATATGTGGATCAGCAGGCATTTAATAGTACACCGTAGCACTACACATTCTTCTATATATAGGTTTGTTCTTATAGTAGAAACAAGCTAGTGATCCATATCCATCCGTTGTTAAGCCCAAAGAGGGAAGTTTCTGTGTGAGCTTTCCTATTATGTGAAAAATTACGAAGTTCTAATAAATACTTTTATAAATCAAAGTTTATTGAAACTAAGCAAAGACAATAAGCTTACCAATCCATGATGTTGTATTCGGTGTGCTGTTCATAGTTTTGCTTTGCTTCCCAGGAAACGTCACATGACTCTCTCTACAGGTTTCACCCAACAATGGCCATCATGTGCTTGCTCCATTCCTTGCATTGGAGAGGCTGAAGGATCATGTACATTTGGCAACTCAAAAGCCACATTACCATTATAGATTTGAGGAATCTCTTCTACTTTCTTAATATGTGTGCTTGCTAATAACAATCTACGAAGAACACCAGCATGAGATTCCTCAAACAATAAGTATTTGACCACACTCTTCTGAAGTGGTGTACTTGTGGGAGAATCTCCTATTGTAAGGTCAATAATAACTTCTTTTGGGGTGCTTGCTGTGGTGTTGCTTGACTCTCCTATTATTGGAATAACAAGGTATTTTGTTGTTATATCTTTATCAAAGATATAACATGGTTTCTCTCCAGCGGGTTTAGTTGACTGGATATGTATAAGTTGTTCTACACCATCATCTTGTGGTTTGATTACAAAAACTTTCAATCCAGAGTGAGGACATAATATTCCATCAAAATCATCAGCTTTAGTCATATAATAACGACCCTGTTCTAACAATAGGATCACTCTCCAAACCCCCCACAAAAATATGAAAAGAAGTGCTCTCCATGGCAAGAAAAGCTCTCAGAAAACTAGCTCAAAAACATATAAGCTCTAAAAAAACCATCTCACAAACTCACGTGCATAACACACTTGGATGCCACGTAGACATTTCTGTACAGAGAAGGTGCAGGACCTGGGATGGTGAACTGGTCCCATGTGAGCCCAGTCTGAGCCCACCAGTCCGAGCCCCCAGTCCGAGCCCCCCAGGGATCCATCTCAGTCATCCGAGGTCAGGTGTGCATTGTCCTGCTGCACAGGAGTCTAAGGTCAGGTGTGCACTGTCCTACACATGAAACAATGCTAGTCCATGCTGTGAGTCTCCCTTTGGAATGATGTTAGTGTCTTTGTGTATCTGGTATGGTATCAGATGCCAGATCACTGTGAGTAGTTAGTGTTTAGAACAAGGGGCCAGCCCATAGGGCTACCCCGGGTCTTAGTGTGGGTATGGGAATGGTGTGAAACCACCCCCATGAGGGCCAGGAAGGCCCAGGCTGAAACCACCAGACGTGGAGGGGCTGTAGGACAGCCCTAGGGCAAGCAAAAGGCAGATTCCAGGAGTTTACAGCCTTTGCATGGCTGTAGGGCAAGTATGGGGCAGCCCATACAGGCTGCCCAGCCCTAGGAATGATTGCAAAAGCCTTGCCCAGCCCTTTAGAATCAGGCGCATCACTTTCAGCCTGTTAGGAAAAAAACGCAGCATTTAATGTGAATTAATTCAACATTTTATGCTGAATTTCTGGTCGTGGAAGCATTTAAAGCTAACTGCTGTAGTACTGGCCGACTGCTCATGATGGGGTAGAATAAATAGAATTGCCAAAAATTCCATTCATTCATCTCATTTCTCCACCAAGAGCTCAAGCATAAGAGGCTAGACAAGCCAAGAGAGTGCTAAGTAAAGGGGTTAAGAATTTTAGGTCAAGGGCAAGGATTTCCCAGCCAAGAAAAGGTCTAAGATTTCTGTATTTTCTTTCAGATTTCACATCATTCTAATAAAGCAAATACACCATCCGTGGTGGGGGCCCTACAGAGGGTAATTGGGACCCAATACTGTGTCCTCTCCATCTCTCCCTCCCTCTCTCTCTCTCTCTCTCTCTCTCTCTCTCTCTCTCTCTCTCTCTTTTCTGCACCTCCTTTCAGTTTGTGCGTTAATTTCCATCGCGAAGAGTGCTGAATTCTGAGTATTGAAGTTACCGATTCTTCTCTGAAGCTTCCACATGTTACAGTGGTATCAGAGCCTACTTTAAATACAAAGATTTTTTCTCGCTCGTGTGGTGGGTTTTTTAGATGCCGGTGGACTACCCCTTTCGGAGTGACTACTGTGCCTCGAAGGACGGTTAGTTTTTAGCCTCACGAAGCATCCGGACGTCTCCCACACAGATAGTGGATGGTCAGATTATTGCGTTCCGGAAAGGAAGTGCATTTTCCTGCTATGGCGAACTTCGACGACGAGAGAGACCAAGAACCATGGGACCAGAGTGCACCAGGCAGCCCACCAGCTGGGGCACCAGGCTTGAGTGTTCCAGCAGATGATGCGAGCAATCGCAGAATAGACAGCCAAGTTGGATGAGCAAAAGGCGCAGATCTTGGCTCTGGAAGAGCGTACCCGTTCTCCAGCGTCGCGTTTTCCATCTCCTCCTCCCTCTCCTTCCGTATCCCAGATACCAGATCCTCGACATAGGGACCCTCACTCGCGGGGCCACAGTCGCAGCAGCCAAGCTCTTTGCTTGAGTTGCAAATGCGTGCATTCGAGATCCGACAACGAGACGATGAAGCCATGTGATGCGTGGAACACGAGCGTTACCTCAAAGCATTGGACGCCAGATTGACACCGGCGGCACCCTCGAATCATTTTCTCGAGAAAATGAACGTTAGTAAGTATAATGGTAAACTCGATCCCACAACTCTCTATTCATAATGGTTACATAAATTTGAAGCTTACTTTGCCCGCAGTTAGGAAAACAGATACTGACAGAGTGATCTTAGCCAGCTGGTACTTGGAAGGTGAGGCCATTCCTTGGTGGACTCAGTGGGCTCATGCCCACACCAGAGTAGGTATGGCAGCGTATGTGTGGGACGAGTTTGTCCGCGACCTTAAGCAGCGGTTTCTATCGCCCCACTACCTTGAGCGACTCAAAGATGAGTTCAAGGGAGCGCGTCAGAACGCACAACCAGTCCTTCAGTTTGCCAATAGAATTTCAACTTTATGTCTGCAATTAGGCTTATCTGATACGGACAAGAAAGGGAAGTTTTTGTATGGCCTAGACACGCAAATCCAATGGGAGGTGCGTATGTTTAGGCCAGCCACCTTTGAAGACGCACTCTCGCTTGCGCAGAGTGTAGAAATGAAACATAATGGTGGCAAGCCCAAGACTTCCGCAAGCAAAAGGTAGATTCTAGGAGTTTACAACCTTTGCATGGCTGTAGGGCAAGTATGGGGCAGCCCATACAGGCAGCCCAGTCCTAGGAATGATTGCAAAAGCCTTGCCTAGCCCTTTAGAATCAGGCGCATCACTTTTAGCCTGTTAGGAAAAAAACGCAGCATTTAATGTGAATTAATTCAGCATTTTATGCTGAATTTCTGGTCGTGGGAGCATTTAAAGCTGGCCGACTACTGTAGTACTGGCCGACTGCTCATGATGGGGTAGTATAAATAGAATTTCCCACAATCCCATTCATTCATCTCATTTCTCCACCAAGAGCTCAAGCATAAGAGACTAGACAAGCCAAGAGAGTACCCGGTAATCGCTTCTCTCGCGCTCGCTCTCTCTCTTTCTCTCACCAGAAACTGTTTACACAGTTCAAAAACCTCTTTCCTCTTCTTTACAAAGCAAACAACCCTTTCTAGACCACAATCTCCATCATCACGGGTTCCTATGATGAAAAAACAATATATTGAATCTGAAAAACAGTAGTATGCACAGAAAAAATAGCAAGCTTTTTTAACACATACCTTTCTTCGACCTCATCTTCTCTACCTACCGACTTGCTCGTTCATGAGGCATGCTCTGATACCACTGTCAAATCCCCACCGGATCTCCTCGTTGAACGCTCCTGGTACGAAACTCAAAACCTGCAAACAAACAAACAACATGGGGGTGCAGGCCTGACTCACCTCCTAACCATGACAGCCGTGGGCAAGCCCATAGTCTTAGCTGTCCCCATCGAGCCACGAGCTGAGCTAACTAGGTTGACGTACTGACCAATCTCCAACTCGCGACGTCCCATACCGCCACGAAGCTACCCTCGCGGGCTGCCTCGAGATTGCTGCCGGCCTCGGCTGCATAAAGCAGGTGTACGTCTGCACACTAGATCCAGGCTCTAGACCATAGAGCTCTCACAAATCACGCGAGACTCTATATGACTAATGACTAACCTTGGCCACCCTTTTATAGGCTCTTGGCCGGTCATCGGGCGTCCACACTTGGGCGCCCACCCGTCCATACTTGGGTGCCCGCTCGTTAGTCTTTCCCTAACTCAGCTCGCCAATCAGCAAGGGGCATAAGAGGTAAGAGAAAGATAGAGAGGGAGAGGAGGATATAGAGAGAGCGAGAGAGAGGGAAGGAGGATAGGAGGTAAGAGAATGATAGAGAGGGAGGGTGGGAGAGTAAAAGGGAGGGAGAGAAATGGACGGTAGTAATAGAAGAGAGAGAAATGGACGGTGGTAATAGAAGAGAGAGAGAGAGAGTGTTAGCAAAGAGAGACAAGGATAGAGAGAATGAGAGAGGGAGGGTGGGAGAGGGAAAGGGAAGGAAGAGAGAGGGGAGGGAAGAGGGTGGGAGAAGGAGAGAGAGGGAGGTCGGAGAGTGAAAGGGAGGGAGAGCGTGAAGAGAGAGGGAGGGTGGGAGAGTGAAAGGGAGAGAGAGAGAGGGAGGGTGGGAGAAGGAGAGACGAGGATCTCCTAGAGAGAGTGAGAGAGGTTTATCTATCTTAGTGATCATAAATTCTTTATAAAAGTTTCCTTTCTCCGAAAATCTTATAAAAAATTCCCCAAACATAAGAATTATGAGAAACCTTAGTTTTCTTTCATTTATAAAAAGCTAATATGTTTAGCAGTATGTAATCATTTTGAATTCATCTAAGCTCAAATATGCACTTTTAGAATATGAGGATTTAATCAATATACCATTATAAACAACCTCAATAAATATAGGTCGTGTTATAATCATGCTACTTCAACTAACCTTCCATTCATCATGAGAATTTTCAAAATCCATAAAAACTCATTTAGATGCACTACTAATGCACACAACTATATTTTCTCTAGCATTATGTACAAGTTCTATTTGAAGGACTTTCATCCATAAAATAGCTATGGAAACATATATAGATAACATCCACTCTAACTTAGCCACTTTTTCTAGGATAAATTATTAGGTCCCTTCTTGTTATTTTGTCCTTGATGCCTGGAACCCTCGGACACACTAGGTGTTTGTTGGTGTCTGTTGTGCAGTCTGTGCACGCTTTTTCTTTCCGATGGTGTTGTCGAAAATCTGAGCAAACTTAATTGCTTCTTCTAAAGTTTTTGGCTCATTTTTCTTAACTTGATTCTTATAGTCCGAGTCTAGTCCGCGAATAAATCCATGAATCTTTTGAAAGTCGTTCATTCCTTTCAGCTTAAGAATGATTTCTCTATAATTGGAGATGTACTGAGTCAATATGAGATTTCTCATCTCATAATTGTCCCACACTTTCCAATTACGATCCATTTCATTCTCAGGAAGAAATTCTTTCATGAACGCACTTTCAAATACAGCCCACGTAGTAGGCCAAGTTTCGGACTCCAAGCTCATCCACCACTTGTATGCTTTACCTCCTAGAGTTAAGCTTGCTTCTTCAAGCACGCGTATCTCCTCTAGAGTTTGGCGCAATTGATGCAAATTCTGTCACTTTTGTAAAAAAG
This sequence comes from Cibotium barometz, assembly GCF_041138505.1. Lineage (NCBI taxonomy): Eukaryota > Viridiplantae > Streptophyta > Polypodiopsida > Cyatheales > Cibotiaceae > Cibotium > Cibotium barometz. The sequence goes on from NC_141094.1 coordinate 40,665,686, forward strand.
TGTTACTTGCATCTTTATTGCGTTCCTTCACCTCCCCATTGAAAGTCGGAGGTTTCGAATCTTTTAATAGCATTTCTAGGATGAGATTTACCGACATTCATGTTGCCCCCTTGGGCGGGAGCTACTGGCATCTCTCCCACAAAGGCACTTACACTGGTAGAAGCTTGCATATTATCCTTTAACTCCTGAAGAAAGAGAAGTATTTTATCGCACTTGGCCTCAATGTCCAAACTACGGGACTCTAGAGCCTTAAACTTTTTAGTATTGACCAAATTATCATCAAGAAGGTCATCGTCTGTCATCGTGACATCTAGATCGGTCGCACTGCCTTTTTCGTGTCCGACAAACGACTGGGATCTCCACTTACAGACTCATTAGGGTTATTAGATTCCATATGGACCCTAAAAATGTGATGCAAAAGAATAAACACAAGAACCAACCTTAAGTCCAAGCTCTTGGAAATCAATCGGATTATTTACTCGAAGTGAAGTTATCGATGCGATGTAAAAATTCAAAGTCATCATTGAGAAGCACCTTCCAATCTTCGTAAGAAAAGCTTGAAACTCCAATGCATGAACAACCGCTTAGGTGCAAACCCTTGTAAAACATCTTTTTACCCTTTGAAAGCTTTTGAAGTATTTAATTTCTTAAAAAAGAAAAGAAAAGAAATATAAACTCTTTCAAGGCAGCGTCTGGAACGCGACATCTCTTGAACTCTGCTACACGGCGCCTGCTGAGCAAATTGCACGGGAGATTGAAACAAGAAGCAGACTGTGTCGCACTGCTGCAAGCTCCCACAAGCTTAGCGATGGTTTGGGGCTAGTAGGCGATGGCTGAGAGCGAACAAACACGTACTGTTCAACTCCGTCTATTGTGTTGCAGTAATACTGGCCACCAGTATTAGCGAAAAGAAAATTAAGTTTTCTCTGGTTGAGTGTCGGTTAGACAGCGGGCTTAAACGTGGGCGTGCTGGCCTATTACGTCACATGTTGCAGCGCTCGGATGAGTAGGACTCTGTAGCACTACTAGATCTTGAGCTCTGCCATGGCAGCTCGACTTCCACACCCAACAAGGGGACTGAGAGCTCTGCGTTTTCTCCACCCAACCTCTGCCAATCTTCCACACACGGCTCCTCTTTGTTTGGACTCCTCTTTTCATAACTATTTTCATTTTTCATGTGCCCACCCACTTTTATTAGTGCCTGGCCACCCTTGAGTCCATCGTCGGTCATATTGGCTCCCCTAAACCCCACATGTGCCTTGTTTGAACGGTTGAGCTCTCTAAGCTCCCAAAACCAGAACTACTGCTTTCTCGTGACACACACACACTCTCTCTCTCCATGTCTACATGCATCTATAAATTTATACAATTATACAGTGCTTCTAATAAATGCATATGGCACACACAGAGGATAGACTATATGAAGACCTACTGGTTCACAAAAATAGCAAAAAAAAAAGAATTAATTAATTTTTAGTTAACCAAAGCTTTGGGATTAATTTTAAAGCTTGTTTTTGTTATCCACCATGAGGCATGTACAAGGTATGTAGAGTCACCTAAGCTAAACCATGCATTTAAAAAAAAGTGCAAGCACACCCCCAATCGACACGACATAACCCAAGCAGCCAGTTGGATTGGATTTGATCACAGCATGTTGGTTGGGGGCGTGTTTGCACTTTTCTTTTGTATGGTTTGGCTTGGTTAGCTTGGGTGACACTACAGACCCTACTATTGTTATTATATCAAGAAAACTTATAGAAAACAAATCCCTATCCCACAGGCACAACCTTGGTCATACGGGGGTGGTAGGCTAGGGAGGTGGTAGCTTAAGTTGTTGGTCACCCTCTTTATATCAAATCAAATGTATACAAATGTAGATTTTTATGAAAAGACCAAATTGATTGCAATAATTTCATTAAAATTGAACGGTTACAAAGTAAATAAATTATGAAGTCATAAAAAAAGCTTCTCTGTTTGACCTCTATCCTAGGCTATGATTGCCACAAAGTTATGAAGTGAAAACAAAAACTTCTCTATTTGACCTCTATCCTAGACTATGAAGTGCTAAAAAAACTTCTCTATTTGACCTCTACCCTAAGCTTTGATTGCCATAAATTCTCTTGTTTATCTTTGTCTTTTATTATTACCCTATGGGCATGGATGGCACATAGGTTGGTGTCTTCTCGAAAAGGCTATTAAGCATCTACTCTACACCTTCTTGCATGGCCTCTAGCGCTCCTAGGGGAGCGAACCTTATCCCAAGACTATAGTCTTGGGATGAGGTTCGCCCAAGACTATAGTCTTGAGCTATTTCATGAACCACATGTAGGAAAGGTACTTTCTGACATACCTGATGATAAGTTTTCTACATTGTTCTTATTTTCCTAAGTGCTTTGACAATAGGCTTGGTCCTTTGCTTCTTCTTGAATGTTGGGGGTGCTCTCATGGCTTCACTTTAAGTGTAACTATTGGCTTCTTATTAAAGCTCTCATTTCCCGAAGACCTCAGATGGCCCAGCTTCTTCTTCTTCAACTCTTTGATGTGGAGGTTTTGCAGGTTTCTTCTAAACTTTTGGAGAGACTTTCTTAGGCAATGGTGGAGGTGTGGTGGAGGCCTCTCTTGGTCTTTTGGCTACTTTTGTTTCCCTTGTGGTGCATACTTCCTTTGATACTGTTGAAAGGGATTTCTTCCTCTCTTTATGGAGGCGCTTCTTCCCTTTATTTTTTCATATGATTTTTGAGTTATCTTGGATTCTAAGGTTAAGTGGAAAATAATAGACCTCAATCAACATTAATACTGACATAAAATATCAAACATTATATGGTACCATTGTAACAAGAATAGGCTAGTCAACATCTCGTTCGTGCACAAGCATAAAAGGAAGTTGGACTTGGCATATAAACGGCCAAGGCTTCGCATCCAAGGTGCCAGTTGTAGAGCAGGCAAATGGGGCTTGCGAGACCATGGTGAAGGTTACAAACCAAAGAAGAGACTCTATTGCAGAGAAATGAGGAGCATGCGTAAGTATTTGTAGAGCAATTTGACGTAAAAGAAAGGAATTTTGGGTGCCCGTATAAAGGCTTCCCGGCTTGACAACAAGAGCAACTTTTGTACCCACATAAGGTAAACAAGGGAGATCATAGAGGCATGTGTATACTTGCAAGCAGAGAGAGAGAGAGAGAGAGAGAGAGAGAGAGAGAGAGAGAGAGAGAGAGGATGGGTAACCAACCAGCTACAAATGCTATCACAAGCACATGTAAGAGTTATGGGAGAACTGCAATTTTTGACCCATGTGTAAGAGTTATGGGAGAACTGCAATTTTTGACCCATGTGTAAAGTAACGTAGCATCATTCATAGTTACAGGCAGTAAGGACTTGTTGAGTTTCCAAATTGATTGGAGACAGTAAGAACTAGAAGTTTAGCAACTTGTCTTGGTGGGCGATGCTCATGACTAAGTGACACATCATGAATCAGGAGGGATCTATGGTTGGAAAGAGGTGTCGCGATCGGGATTTGATCAACACCGTTGGATTTTCAAGTGAACTATGGGTGAACTACGGGTAAACTCGGGGGTAAACTAGGGGTGAACTTGCGGGTAAAGTCGAGGTGAACTAGGGTGAACTAGGGAGACCTCTTCCGGAAAGAAAGTGAACTAGGAAAACATTTTCTCGCAAGAAAGTGAACTAAGGAACAAAATATCAAGATTTAAATTTAAAAACACTCTCCACAACTTGTTGGAAAGTATAGCATAGTGGTTAGATGTTGAAAGCTTGAGCAGTTCCAAGTTCGAAACCTCTTTTGCATTGAGCTCTAACCCCTAAAAAAATTTTTAAGTCCCAAAAATCCCCATCGTATACCCTGAGTTCACCCTTAGTTTAATTGCCCGACGGTCTAGATTAAGCAAGATCGCAACGCTTCTTTTCACCCTTTCCCGATTCATAATGTGCAACGTCTCTCTGACACTCTCCCCCTCTCTCTCTCTATCTTTTCTGCAAACACTGGCATGGCCCAAGGGATAGGGAATCGCATACTGTAGAGGGCGATCTCTCTCCCAAACGTTCTCAGCCAAAGATCAGGGTAGACTCAGGAGATCTCTCTCTCTCTCTCTCTCTCTCTCTCTCTCTCTCCTTGCGGATATCGTCAACAAAGAGTCGTCCCTCTGAGGGTCGTAGTGGGAGAAAGCTTTCATCTCCCCCCCTCTCTCTCTCTCTCTCTCTTAGTGGGCGGTGACGACTGCGAGGAAGAGATGGTGGGGCGCAATTCAGACAAGAGGTACAGACCTGTAAAAAAGGTGCGGCGAAGGAAGACCTCTAGGAAATGGGGAGGTGTTGGAGGAGCCTGTCGTGAGTTTCTTTTTTCTTTTTCTTTTTTTCACTCGCGTTGATCTACCCCAGCATACCTGCTTATAATCTGCCATTCATGCAGAATCAAAATGTAGAATTGGTGACCCTAGGGATGCTGACCAGGCCATACAACAAAAAATACTTTTCCAACATACAATAAAAAATACTTTCCTAAACATGACTCAAGCATGAAAAATTATACTTCATTTTAAATTTCAAAAATCCAAAAATCTTTACCCACTTTCATTTCAAATTTCAAACCTTTTTTTTGGTTCTAGCCCCATTTTTCCTTCTATGTGAAGAAAAGGAGTAGGTTGTGTGTAATAAAGAGTAGCCCCATGGAGAGGGAGTAAGTTGTGTGTAATAAGGAGGAGAGAGAGAAAGTTGTGTTTAATAAAGAGTAGATATATTGCTCATAACGAGGAGAGAGAGTAAGTTGTGTGTAATAAAGAGTAGATATATTGCTCATAAAGGCAGTCTATGCGTACACTGATTATTAGGCAAAATCCATGACCATACACTACATATCTTCCAAGGGCGTAGTAATTGCCTCCGCAAGGAGTCGGGTTGAAAAGTGCACCAATTTTGTAATCTTCCATATTGGCTCTTTCATAGTTGCCATTGGAGAAAGTCTTGTCTCGTCGATAGTTGCCTTTGGAGATCTTTGACGTCCAGAGTCTCCATTTTGCTCGAAATCTTTCCGTATGCTGATTGAGGAAAAAACCCAACTTGTTCCAAATGTCATTCTCTCATTGCTCCCTCTGCTGATAACTTTGATTTAGAGCCCCTCTACACCCCAGCTTCCCCTTATCGAGGATAGCACAAAGTGTGGTTGGATGTCCTGCTAATGTTAACAAGAACAAACAAATCCACCTTTTGCATTGCTAGTGAGAAAGCGGCTGAGAAAAATCAACACAAGCAGGTCGATGAGGATTCAAATGAGGAAGATGTTGATCTAGATAGACATTGAAATAATTTAGAAAATTGGCAATGCCATTTAGCACGTGCAAGATGTAATGATTTATTGCGAGTGCGCTTGCATTCCTTTCTGTAGGATGCTTCCCTTGATTAAGGTTGAGGACTGCAACATGAAGTGAAGACATTGAAATTTGTTTTACAAATTGAGGCATGTGTGTGCTAGAGAAGTGAGCTTCCTGACCATGAGCTGAAGAGAATTCACTTGTCTAATGCAAAGCAGGGGAAGGGATCCTCTTGGTAGTCTCTCTAGCAAGGCACGGTCAAGGGTCTCTCTTGGGAGTACTCTATTCTTCCTCACCTTGTGTATTAAGACCTTGGGCAACTCTAGTAGAGAGTAGCTCAGGTAAAAAATAAGTCATTGTAAGCGCTATTGTATGGAGGAGCATGACCTTGAATGTACAAACAAGTAAGGATGCACTATGAGAGTATAAGTACATGCCTAAAAATGGGATCCAGCACCGCCCCTTTGTTGTATGAGTGAGATGTTCACCAGAACATTAAACAGTCATATGATAATATGCTTTCTGCTCCTGCTCCCCACAAGAGATATGCCGCAAGACCAATTCTAGATTTGGAATGTATCCTTCATCTTTCATGCGTGAACTCAAGCCTTCCAGCATAGCTGATATCTCCTTGCTTTGGCTGTCACCCACGACAAACTCATGCAATGCTTTGTTCACCTCTAGCGATGCAATCGCAAGCTTCTTTTCTGCTTTGGCATGTTTCCTCATCTCCTCAATTCTTTGTGCATCTTTCCACCTGCCACAAGATGCATAAATGTCTGCCATCAGCAAGTATGGAGCAGCATCTTCTTGATTCACCTGGACAAGCTGCTTAAAGCATCTCTGACCGAGTTCCACTTTGCCATAGATTTTACAGGCACTAAGCAGAGCTGTCAAGATCTCTGTGGATAGAGGGCACTGCATGACTTCAGCAAATCTCTCTGCCTCAAAGACATGTCCCGATCGTGCAAGAAGATCAACCATACAGGAATAGTGATGCGGCGTTGGTTCAATTTCATATTCTTCTTTCATCACTTTAAAATACTCCTGGCCCTTGAGAACCAGGCTAGCATGGCTGCATGCAACAAGAAGACATGTGAATGTGGCAGCATCAGGCTTCACACCCTGCTCTTGCATGTCCTTGAAGCATTCTACAGCCATGTTACCCTCATGGTTCTCACCATAGCCCATTATCATTGCATTCCATGACACGACGTCTCGAACAAGCAGTTTGTCAAACACTTCTTGTCCTTCTACAAGCGACCCACATTTGCCATACATGTCTATCAATGTATTGCCTACAAAAAGGTCTCTTTCTAGCCCCGATTTCCTGATCTCAGCATGTATTTCTCGACCTATTTCTAAAGCTCCAGTTGTGCCACAAGCTTTCAAGCAGTGAACAAATGTGACAGCATCTGCAGACACACCGTCCAGTTGCATCTGTTTGAAACAGTTCAACACTTCCTCATCAAGCCCATGTTCAGCATATCCTGAGATCAGAGCAGTCCATGCCACTACATTTCGAATGGGCAGCTCATCAAACAATTCATGTGCTTCCACAAGAGAGCCACATTTGGCATACATGTCCACCAGTGTGTTTCCCACATAAAGCTCTGTCTCGAAACCCCTCTTGGTTAACTCAGAATGCATTTCTCGGCCTGATTCTAAAGCCCCTATAATGCCACAAGCTTTCAAGCTGCAAGCATATGTGATGACAACAGGAAAAATACCCTCGAGCTGCATTCGTTTGAAACAATTCAATGCTTCCTCACCAAACCCTTTTTCCGCATATCCAGCAACCAGAGCAGTCCAGCACACTACATTGCGAATTGGCAATTGGTTGAGTGCCTCCTTTGCATCCGCAAGCAAACCGAATTTGGCATACATATCCACCACTGCGCTGCCAACGAAAAGATCCTTTTCCAAACCCTTTTTGGCAATCTGAGCACATAGCAACTGGCCTTCCTCTAAGGCTCCTATGCTGCTGCAAGCTTTCAAGCTGCAAACAAGAGTACTGGCATCTGGACAGACCCCTTTCCCCTGCATCTGTTCCAAACAGTGCAATGCTTCATCACTGCGTCCATGATCGACATATCCTGCGATCAGTGAAGTCCATGGGACTAAATCTTGACCTGACAGCTGGTCCACCAATTTGCTTGCTTCTGCAAGTGAGCCACATTTGGCATACATATCCACCAGTGTGTTGGCCACATAAATCTCTCGTTCCAATCCCCTTTTGGCTATTTCATCATGTATTTCTGTGCCTGTTTCTAAAGCTCCAGCAACGCCACATATTTTCAAGCTGCAAACGAACGTGATGTCATCTGCAGATGTACCTTCTTGCTGCATCTGTTCAAAACAGCTCAGGACTAGCTCATCATTCCCAGGTTCAACATATCCTGCCATCAGTGCATTCCATGAGACCACATCCCGAACGGAAAGCTTGTTGAATACTTGGCGTGCTTCTTCAAGCTGGCCACATTTGGCATACATATCCACCAAAGCGTTCCCAACAAAAATATCTCCTTCTAATCCCTTTTTGGCTATCTCCGCCTGTAGCTGTCTGCCTTTTTTGATGGCTCCTGTGCTCCCACACACTCTCAAGGTGCAAACAAACGTGACATAATCTGGAGCTACGCCCTCTAGCTCAATCTGTTCAAAACAAGTTAACGCTTCAATGCTAAACCCGTGGTCAGCATATCCTGCAATAAGCGCATTCCATGAGACAGCATCTCGAACAGGAAGCATGTCCAACACATGGCGTGCTTCTGCAAGCAAGGCACATTTAGCATACACATCCACAAGGGTGTTACCAACAAACAGATCTCTTTCCAATCCCTCTAGGATGACTGCAGCATGTATGCATCGGCATGTGTCGACGTCTTTCAGGATGGCACAGGCTCTGAGGAGGGCCAGATATGTGTACTTACTGGGATGTGCATGATGGTCATCTTGCATGTTGTGGTAGAGGAGGAAGGCATGATGAATTCTCCCACATTCGATGTAACCCGAGATAAGAGAGCTCCAAGAGTACTCGTTGCGATAAGACAGTTTGTCGAAGACCTGCTGGGCGTTCGGCAAGCCGCCACAATCCACCAGCATGGGGACCAGGTAGTTGCCCAGAATCGGGTGGGTTTCGAGCTCTTGCTCGCACAACAAGGCGTGCAGCCGCTTGGCCTGCTCTAGGCTCTTCTTCTGCCTGCATTTTTGCAAAAGTCCGATGAAGTTCTCCACTGCAGGCCCCTCGCCCACCATCAAAGCTCAAGGCCAGACATGTTCTATCAGATGCAGCCCCAAGGTCTGCGCGCCGTTGCACCCTTCCCATTTAGTGTGTGATCTTGTGCAAAACCCTCGTAAATGATAGTGCCCTACCTTCTATAATTTCAATGAATGAGGTAGTTTATTTTTAGCCTCGCTTCGCTCTCTAGTTTTGCAAAGGACTTATACTTGGTACATACTTCACCACCATTCTGAATTACCAAGAGTACCTAAAGGATCACTAAGTCTCGTAGTCAGTTGAGAATGAAGCTCCACGCTTTCGACATGAATCCTCATGTCTATGTTTATTAGAAATCACATTTTTCCCCTCCCTTGTAGGATGGACACTACCCATATACAGCTATACAGCACTTGATACATACTTCACCACCATTCTGGATTACCAGGAGCACCTTAAGGATCACTAGGTCTCCTAGTTAGTCGACGGACTGTCCTCACATCTATAGCCCAGATCATTAGTCTATTGTGTACATTGCAAATGCTACCTAATCACTAGCGCAATTACCATCAGCTAGACCTACTCTACCTTTACCAGTGCCACTAGTCCAACATAATAGGAATTTTGGACCAACACAAACAGAAGGATAAGGTTGTGCACAAGGAACATATAAGGTACCTTGTGTACCCTTACCACCACCAGTTAGTTAAATTTCATGCCTACAAAGGATTAGGGTGTGTGAAAATGGATTAGCATCAACATCTTGATATAATAGAAATGTAAGACAGAGATTAAGACTAATAATAAAACTAATGACAAAGCTACAGACAAGCAATTTAAGCAAAAAGTTCATGTAATAATCCATTAGATAGAGGGACTTTATTTAGGCTTGGCTACGTCTATAAGCTTGATTAAGCCTTCTCTAACCTTACCTACCACCTCCCTTGAAGTAAGCACCCACTTGGGCCATCTCACCTTTCTTCTAGGGCACCTTCTTTTGGCCTCCCTTTGGGTTGCATTTGGGCTAAACATTCCACATATTCCTTCCCATTTGGTTTTTCTTTGAACCTTTGAACCATAGTCATTGACTTGTGAAATTCATACATCAATTGAGGGTGAAATGGCACTCCCCCACGCTCCTAATATTTATCCAACACCACTTGCTATTTTCAACCACTCCCCCTCAAGTGATGAACTACTACAATACCATACATACACTCCCCCTCAAGTGATGAACTACTACCACACCATACATACACTAGATGTACACTCTTATTCATTTGTTAGAGTGGTCTATCACATAGGTGCCTCATAGGCTACAATGTTGGCAAGCTTAGGGCTTGAAGTTTTACATAGGTGTAGGAATACAATGAGTGAGTTAAACACAAGGTGGGAGAGGTTCCCTCTTCCATCAATTAGAAGAGATGTTCTAATGATTGACCTTCGTCTTGTCAAGCCCCTTCATTTGGTGCTTCTTTGATCATTATGTTTTCTTGAGTGTTGGCTTGAGTCTTCTTTTGTTTCACCAAACTTTCTTTATGCGTTCTAGTTTTCCACAAAAGTTGCACTTCACTCTAGCTCGTGGTCCTTTGGTGAAGAATGATTTCTCCTCATAATGTGATGAGGTCTGCCCACTTTGACTTTGAGTCTTTTCTCCTCTTCAATCAAGGCCACTTCAATGTAGGTAAAGGTTCGGTTGGGTAGATTTTTAAGGTAGCCTAAATGCTTCTAAGGTTCTCTTGAGAAAGATTATTATGGGATCCTCCTCCAATCTGGGACACTTCTCCCTTCCACTCACAATCCCCCAAAGCCCATCTTTCATGAGTTCAAATTTAAGCTTTACTTGCCATGTATGAAAACCATCACAATAAAATTTATCAACTATGAGTGGAGCTGTCATGTTTTCTTTATGGGAATGGGAAGGTCTTCACCATTGAGTGTAGCAATTGAATGACCCAATGGTAGTGTCTTAGCAATTAAGTGACCCAATTCCAGTGTCTAGTCCCTTACAAAAATAGAGAGATGCATTTTTTATGATTAGCTCTTCCCAATTTCAAAACTATAATACCCTATTTTGGGAGAGAAAATTGGAGTACTAAACCAAGGGAAAAATTTGAAAAGAATATAGGGGAGATTGTGAGCTTGAGCTCCTTGCAAGCAAACATACACACATAAGAGTAGACAAGCACACAAGGGAGATGGATGGCTCAATTTTCTTCTATTCTCTTCTCTTCTCTACAACCATAACATAAAGATATAAGAGCACATATAATAAGAGAATTGTTCTCCTACTATAACATACAAAGGTTAAACCATAGTGGGAACTGACTATGTGAGCTAGCACTATAGCTATGCCATATCTCTAGTACACCAAAGTGGTTATCACATAGCCTGTAAACCACTGGGGCAAATATCACCCATAATCTCACCAACAATGCCAGTAGCATAAGTGTAGAGCTATCATCATGGCGTGTCACACATATCCACACTAGTTGAGCTTGATATCTCAACACTCCCCCTTGAGCTCAACTCCATACCCTACACTCCAAGTAAGCTCTTGAAGCTATGGAGCTTCTCTGTACACAATGCTTTTATGAATCTGTACTTTGTACATCACACATTCATTAGCTAGCTATCATCTCATTGTGTGCTCCCTTGAGCTTCTCCACTGTGCGCGTGTGTGTGCGCGCACTTTTTCTGCAACCCTATTTCCAACACATAGAGTATAGAGTATGCATAGAGTATAGAGCATGCACATAGCATGCATAGAGCATAGAATATGCATGCTCTATGCATGCATAGGGTATAGAGTATGTATGGTCTATGCATGCATAGAGAGTATGCATAGAGTACGTATAGAGAGTATATGTGCCTCATATGCATATTTTTCTTAGCATTGCTCTCATGATTACCTCATTTTCTTGTATTATACGTTTCTCGCCTTTTTTGAGTTTGTTAGCTCTTTTTAACCACTCAAGGTAAGCTCTTACACAAGCTCTTTTGCTATTTATAGTTTTTTTATATACATGAGTATGTTTTGTTTTGATCCTTAATCCATGTTTTATTTTAAAGAAGCCATGCCTGATAATTTGTGAGACTATACGCAAGATGAGATCTAAAATTTCTTCCAGATTCTCTCCTCATGTGAGCAACGTGAGTTACCTCACCTATTCCCAACTCATTGAGTCCCACTTCCCCAAGTGCTTAGACTAATACGAGTGACACATAGAGTTCACGACACGGGTAGCCATAGCGGTAACTCATCTCATCGATAGTAGTGCTAGTGTGGCAGTGGGGCAGTAGTGACAATGTTGGCGGTGGTGGTGGTTGTGGCACTGGTATATACAGAAGTTGTGGTAGTGATGCTACTAGTCCACCACGTTGTCCTCCTACACATTTTATTGAGACTACTCCATGTGCTACTCGAGGTTTCACTCCTAGGAATCACTTTGAGTTTCACTCTGACAAGCACTCATTTTGCTCACACTCCCTTTTCTCCTCGCTCTCTAGCATCAAAGCCCTTGTACTCCTATAGATGCTATAATGATGGGGCCATCATCAAGGAGGAGGTAGGTGGTAGGGTACTGATGCGTAACATCCTCACACAAAGTGGCATGACCAACCCAATGAAAAAAAGAGTTACATTCTTCATAGAGAGTTCCTTGTGCCGACCCTCTTCAAGCAATTTAACAATAGGTGGATGCTCAAGAGAATGAAAGATCTTATGAGCCATCGAAGGTCTAAGGTGCAAGATGCAATAAGGAAAGAAAAGAGTAAGCCCCCATGTTATCTTGACATGGATGACTGGAGAAAGGCTAAGACGAGGGTTTGTAACAACCGTGAGACAAGTGCAAGTAACAATTAGAGGTTGCTAAAGCATGCCTTGAATATTCAGGGACTTCTCATGTTAGCATTGGTGGCATTGGGCACTTTTTTACATAGTTCGTATGCTTTCATCTCTTTCTTTTTGTAATATACTTAATTATGTATGTATGAATTTCTAAACATGCTAAATATTCTTCCTTGAATGTGTAGAGAGAAGTAGTGGGGTGTGGCTATATTGAAGAAAAGTATAACTTCGTGTGGTCTCAAGAACTACATCCTTGATTGACAAGATAAAGTAAGAAAGACAAAAGCTCAATTGGGCCCACATCATCAACTGTAAGTATACAACATCATTATGCATATCACTTTTCAGTTTTTTAAATTTTATGCATAAATTCGATTATCTTTTCTACATCTTTGTCTTTGTTATGTTAAATTGTTGGCATAAAACGTATGGTTCTAGTACAAGGACATCCAAAGGAGCCACGTAATGATGTGGAAGGGGGAAGAGGTGCTGAGACGTGATGATTACGACGAGTAGCTCTTACATATGCCTTTTGTTTATACATACTCATATTTTTGTTAGAGCTATGTTTGTAATTTTTGTAAGAGCGCTAACTCCAGTCATATTTTTGTTAGAGTTATGCTTGTAATTTTTGTGAGAGCGCTAACTCCAGTCATATTTTTGTTAGAGCTATGCTTGTAATTTTTGTAAGAGCGCTAACTCCAGTCATATTTTTTTGATACGACAATGATGTACACATTTTAAAATTCCCAAAGTATCAAGATTTTCCCAAATTTCCTAATACAGTGTTTGGAGTTTTATACTACTTGTGAGGTAAGCTTTTGTTGTCCTTATAAGTATCTATAAAATTTATTTGATTATCTCTATGAGGTTTCTTAATGTTAATGAGTGTGCGCTTTTGCCGCACAGGTCGTAGCTGGGGACTTGCCGGACACCGTATGCGAGCCACGAATGGCTGCAAGCATACAACCAGGGAAGGAAGCTCAAACAGAATGCCAAAGGGTGTGTCACTCACCGCTCAACCGCCGCCTTGAAGGATTCCCGCGTCGCAGCCGCCGTGAAGGAGGAGCCGCCCCACTGCCGCTCTACCGCCTCTCCGCTGCCGTGCCGCTACCCACAGTGCTCGATCACCCTCTCACTCTCTCTCTCTCTCTCTCTCTCACACGCAAGAGAAAGAAACCAAAGAGATAAGGCAAGAGCACTCTTGTATTCACAACACATGAGAATGAGGATTTTAGGGTTACATTTGACTCTTATAGGTGACTTGGCCGTTCACACTTGGGCGCCCATACATGGCCGACCGACCCTAACCCTTATCCTACTGATATTCAAGGTGCGCCTCTCATTCGGCGATCACCCAATCCCTTTATCCTTAACATATGGTGCCGACAAGCCCGGCCCATGACTCAAAATATTTAAATTAATGATGTAAAACATAGTACATCTCAATGTCCGTCATGGGTTAACATGGCCCCCTTCCTGATGTAGATTCCGTCCTGGGAAGCTATGGTATGGTAAGCTCGAGAGGGTTGTTGTTGACCGTCTACAAAACAGGGAAGTAGAGTGAGGGTATGCTGGAATTCAAAAGATATAAAGTGTATAAATTCAAGCATGTTAGACCACAATGGATGTTGTTATGAGAACTTAGTTTAAGGGTCACATGAATGAGCTAGTGTAGCAAATTAACATGAGTTTAAAATTATTGAAAGTAAATCAAAGAGTAAGCAAGGTGTCAAAGGTTAATCAAGGTTTATAACTGGCCTAAGTCAAGAAAATAACCAAGCTTAATAAATAAACAGATGACCACACTGTGTCTACTCTAAGAACAAGTTAATACCACAAGCCTAGGGACACAAGAAACATCAGAGTTACAGGAGCTTTTTGCCTCTCTTTTTTTTTAAAAAAAATTTAATGCACGTGACAATTTTTACACACAATGGCGACCTTCCTAAGGCAAAACTAACATCGATCCTGGTACCATGTTTAACACAAGGCATTATCCAGGAATCTATTAGCTTACTTTAGGCAAGGCTACCCCCTACCAACCAAGGCATCGGTCTGGAGTAGAATACTTCTCGCCTACCAAGTATCAATAAGGCGATAGGCCAATCATTAAAGCACATCATAGACTTGTATTGCCATTTATTGTAGGCTTTTTTTTTAAAATCTATTTCTTTTTGATCTTCGCTCCTGAACTATAATTTGTCTTGCATCCTTTCGACAAAGGGGTAATAGCTATGTCCTAGAGGTCAACACACACATGGCCAGGTGTCAAACATTAAGATGGTTTGACCCTAGACCTAAGACAATCGTATTCCAAGGTTAACTAAAGACGTCATACTGCCTAGGAATATTTTCAATAAAGTTAAGCTCATTAATGATTTACACTAGCATGCAAGCAACTTCAAAAACTAAGTAGTACATTGACAATTTCCATGTGGTCATGCATTATAGTTTATGCAATTGATTGAACAGTAAAAACGAAAGAGAGTGGGCATGGAAGAATTACACCTGTAATTGGAGATCTCCTTGATTTGACGAGATAGCTTGCAATTTGATGTAGATATATTTTGATGAACGTTGCGGTAGTCTCAGGACTTGAAAGCGAACCCACCTCAAACTTTTCAACCTGTACAATCAACTAACAAGCACTATAGGCACATCAGTGTGAAAATTTCAAGACTTGTTTAAGGAATCTAAACTAGAAAAAACTTGCAAACACTAACCTACCTACCAGTCACCACACTACTACTGAGGATACGGTAAGAGGATGTTGTAGAGTCCTGGCTCTAGCCCTAAGGCTAAGCCTCTATCCGCATCATCCAAACAAATAAAGTCAACCTCAGTAGTGCCATGAGTTTCATCCGTCCATTCATCATTGCCAGATATTTCGTTTTCATTTTCCCATCCACATAAACTCATCAAAAATGTAACCATGCGAGGATAGTCATCTTATGGAAAAGGAAAGCATTGGGCTATCGAGGATATGTCCTCTACGGAGTAGGGGTCAGTCATGGTCAATAGGCGAATTAGCCATTCTAATTCCTCAATATTTTCCTCTCTGGCTAGTACATCTATATGATCCCATTCAGTTTCAATTACAGGATAGCACATGTGGAATATCTGAGAAAGGTACAGATGATACCTCTCACCAAAGGTAGGAGTGGATGAAGTGTATGATGATCGGGCATCTGCCATATCTGCAAACACAGATATAGCATGAGTAGGTTTATGACAGGACAATCTAGTTCTTGATTGTATACGGATATTTCTCTTGTTTTTGTGCTCTTGCTCTTTTTACTATTTTTTGTTTTTCTTTTCTTTGTTTTTTTTTAAAATGTATGAAGCTATATATATACATCCCCTTGAATTTGGCAATTACATGGTCAGGGGAGAAGGTTATAAGGAGGTGTCATTAGAATGTCGAGCGTGAGTACATGCTCCTCCTTTCCTTGGGTAGATCATATTATTTGCAATGATGTTGCAGCCTCTTGGAACCAATTTGTCCAGCGGGTCATAGGTTGTGATGTGGGCAGATAGCTTTTTATGACCCTTGTGGCCACATCCAAGTGCAGAGATGGTAGTGTACGCTCCCATTGACGAATGGAGGAAATGGTTTTCGACGATACTATTACAAGGGGAGATGTAGACTCATCGGTTTTTTGTTGGGTGTTGACAAGAGTAGGTGTAGAGCATGTAGAAACTTCTATATCAGTGTGTGCCTGGCATGAGGAGCTAGAAGCTTCATGTGGCTCCCCCCTTCCTGAGCTAAGTGGTAATGATCGATATCGTTTGGGAATCCAAACTAACTCTGGAAGAAGTGGTGTGGAGCACTCTGTTACCTTTCCCTTACCACGATCTTGAATTATCGTTGGGGTGGCAACAATTGGTTTGTAAGGTTTTACAGGTGATGTAGAGGGATTCAACTTATGTTTAGGGACCCAGATCTGGTCATTCCCCTCATAGTACCCTTGGGCTACTAATAATTTTTTAGGGATCCATCGCGATGTTACATTGCCCTTTCTCAGGTGGGTAGCTGCTTTCCTTTTACGAGGCTTCTTGGTGGCTGAACGAGATTGAGCAGGGGAAGTAGCTGTTAACGAAGCTTTGGGGACCCATTTGTATGTACTCTTTGGCATAGTAAGCGAAGCTTTAGGGACCACCTTGCCTGTTTCCACTCTTGGCATTGAAGCGTTAGAGGGGTGGCCAACAATCGAAGATGGTTTTGCCACTGGACTTTGTGATTTTTCATTATCTAATATTTGAGTGGATGACTTAGGTGCGGGATTTTGAGTGGTCAGACCTAGTGTTGGTTCTTGCGTTGTGACTTGTCTGGTTGCCCAATCGATATTGCACTTGGTGGCCATCATCCATTTGCGCCCTAAGATTACAGTCCCTTCCATGGTACCAGCAGGCATAACCAAAAAGCTTTGAATTGTGGTTCCCTTGTCATAAGCAACCGGAGTGTGCAGAATTCCTGAGACAGGGGTTTTCTTCTTGTTGATTCCTTGAACTTGGATAGAACTCTTGGTTAAAGGTGGTTTTCCCAGTTGACACCACACGCCATATGATAGCAAATTGTGTTGAGCTCTTGTATCCAATAATGCATTATATAGCACCTCCCCGTAAGGACTCTGTAACTCAATTGGGTATCTTAGAGGTGGGTCAGATTCCAGTGCATCCTCCTCTGCTTCCTCGAAAAATACTTGCGTAATTCCCAAGTTGGCTTCTCGTTGTCGCCTAGCACGCTGTTGATGTTCTTTTGCTTCGACTCTTGCTTGTACCTTTTTAAGCTCAGCTTGTTCTTTGACTGCCTTCTTTTGATGGATTGCGTGTAACTCCTCCTGGCTCAGGGGGTCATAGTATCTTTTGAATTTACTCCCATTAAGGAATCCAATGGTTTCAACTCCGTCGAGAGTCTCCACTCTGATGGTACCTTGCGGGGTAATTTCACATACTCTATACGGTCCCTTACCAGCATATTTGAGCTTCTTCTTTTCGTTTCGCACTCCATACATCAGGACTTTATCCCCAACCTTGATGTCCTTGTCCTTTAGATGGCGATCAAACCATTTTTTCCTTCTATCCTTCTCCACAAGGGCATTGTATACAGCCAATTGTCTTTCTTCGTTTAGCCACTCAAGGATATATAGACGCTCTACTAAGGGATTACCATCCCAACCCTCTTGAGTAGCAACACGAAGACTAGGAATGACAAATTCCCACGGCATGACTGCTTCTTGGCCATATACCATTTTGAATGGTGTGCAATTAATAGCCACTTTGTACGCAGTACGATAGGCCCATAAAGCTGTCGTAAGCTTTAGATCCCAATCCGTGCGATGAGCTTCAACTGTCTTTGTTAAAACAGAGATTAAAGTCTTGTTGGTACTCTCGGCTTGGCCATTCGCTTGCGGATAGTAAGGAGTAGATTTATGATGGGATATCATGAAATTTGTTGTGAGCTCCTTAATCACGTCATTTATAAAATGCGTCCCATTGTCGCTCACAAGTTCAAAAGGACAACCGAAGCGTGTGATTATATTTTCAAAGAGGAACTTAGCTGTTGTCCTCGCATCTGCCTTACGTGTCGCTTTCGCTTCAGCCCATTTGGTCATATAGTCAGTGGCCACAATAATATAGCGAGATTGTGTGTTTCGGGCCGCTGGACTAATTGGACCTACAAAGTCTAAACCCCACTTTTCAAATGGTTGGTTTACTTTGATCGGATGTAGGGGCATCTGATCTTTCCTCTGGGGTTTCTTGTATCGTTGGCATTCATCGCAACCCTTCACAAAGAGTGATGCATCTTGGAACATAGTGGGCCACCAATACCCTGATTGTAAGATCTTTCGCGCAGTTAAGTCTCCTGAGAAGTGACCACCGGCTACGCCCATATGTGCCTCTTGTAAAATGTATAGATACTCATCCTCTCGGGCACAACGCCTAAGAACGTCATCCTTTCCTCTTTTATAAAGAGTCCCTGCTATCAGGCGATAGGGTTCACATTCTTTGATTAGCTTTCGAGCTAGATCTTTACGAAGCTCCTTGGGTGGAAAGCCATTAACCAAAAAGTTAACAATCTTCTCACTCCATTCAGGCATTGTCTCCACCATGAACAGGGAAGTGTCCAGTAAGTCATCATCAACCCCCGTAGGAGCCTCACCATTAGGTATGCGAGACAAATGATCAGCCATAACATGTTTCTTGCCAGGTCTCACAACAACCGTGAAATCAAACTCAAGAAGAATCAATAGCCATCGTGTGATTCTTCCTGTGGAGCATAGTTTATTTACCAGATACAACAATGCTTGATGATCTACATAGAAAACAAACTTGGTGGCAAGGAGGTAATAACGAAATTTCCTTACTGCATATATCATTGCCAACCCTTCTCGCTCCGTAGTGGTGTAGTTCATCTCAGCATCGTTCAACTGGCGACTGGCAAAGCTAATGGGGTAGTCGAGCTTGTGTTCTCCAGGTTGAGTTAAAACACACCCAATAGCAAAGTTTGATGCATCAATATGCACATGGAAGAGTAAATCCCAGTTAGGCATCCTCAAGATTGGAGCACTCGCCAAGGCCTTCTTTAATAGCTCATAGGCACGGTCACATTCTTCGGTCCAAATAAACTCGATGAGAAGCTTATACAATGGTCGAGCTATCTCGGCGAAGAAGAGAATAAACCTTCGATAATAACCAACGTGGCCCATAAAGCGTTGGACTCCCTTGTAGTTGGTGGGTGGGGGTAATTCCAGAATGACCTTGATTTTACTCTCGTCGGTGGAAATCCCATTTTTGGACACTATATGCCCTAAGATAACTCCGTGTTTAACCCAGAATTGGCATTTGAAAGGATTCAATGAGATGCGATATAATCTACACCTTTCAAATATTTTTCGTAAACACATCAAGTGCTCATCCCAAGAGGAATGAACACAAAGATCATCTAAGAAAGCTTCACAGAAGTCCCTTAGATATTCCTTAAAGGCCGTGTTTATCAATCTTTGGAATGTTGCAGGTGCATTGGTCAAGCCAAAGGCCATGACGCGAAAGGCAAACACTCCAAACTCCGTGATAAATGCTGTTTTAGCTTGGTCCTCGACTGCAATTGTGATCTGATTGTAACCCGAGTACCCATCTAAAAAGCTATATGCCTCCTTGCCTGCCACTCTTTCAAGCACATGTTTAGAATATGGCAAGGGGTAATGATTCCTTCTGGTGGCTGCATTAACCTTTTTGAGGTCAACGCAGACTCTGAGTTTCCCATTCTTTTTTGGTACGATGACTATCGGAGAAACCCATTCTGAGTGCTCAATAGGATATATGAATCCACATTTTACCAGCTTTTCAATTTCCTCTTGTACAATCTTTGCGTACTTAGGATTCATTGGGTAGGGACGTTGCTGGACTGGTTTAGCAGTGCTAATCATTGGAATCGTGTGTTGCACCACCGAGGGTGGGACACCCTTCATATCATATCATGATATGTCCAGGCAAATATGTCCTTGAATTCCTTAAGAAGCTTCGTAAGTGCAGCTTCTTCCGCCTTGGTGAGGTCTTGAGTAATAAAAACTGGTTTAGACTCCTCACCTGGATCTGCTAAGTCTATCTCCTTAACTACCGCAGGGCCATCGTAGACACCGCTACTCCCGTTGGTAGGCGTTCGTTGGGCTTTTGTGTAGACTACTTTACGTTCCCCTGTGGTGAATGATTTGAAATGCTCGGGTGCGGGGTGTAAGTCTACTGGTTCTTGTTGTGCCAGGCTTTTTTCTTTCAATTCCGCTTCCTTTTGTTGTTGTTGAGCCAACTCTTGGTTTTGCCGCCTTCTTGCAGTACGACTTAGTTTCGGCTTCTCTTCGATTTCTAATTGGGCGACGTCATGAGGTTGCGGAATACACCACATGACACTTTGGAGGTATTGTCCCCAATTATCCGCTATCTTCCGATGGCTCCTACATAACTAAGCCATTCTGCAGTGGATCTCTCCTTATTTATTGCAATTCGTACATTAGCTCGATAGCGTTGGCGCTTATGTCTCGTTTTCTTCTTACCAAGTTTTTGATTTGTGTTTCTATCAGATTCGGACTCACTTGGTCGATCTTCACTTTCGGATGAACTGCAGGAGGCCACTGTCCTAGGCCTTGAGCACCTTGCTTCCACATTTGGGTGAATATTTGATTCATTTTCCCCATCAGGCTAAGGGTCAGTTTCTTCGCTACTTTCAGTGTCGGTGGAGTTTGCCACTTTCTCGCCATTAGGGGTCAAGTGCATAACACCTATCATGTTTATTGGCACTAAAAACGGTGGCATATCTTGCCCCTCAGCAGGTGTTACCCAGCTTGTGCCTCTATTCCCCTATGTGTCTATGGTTGCCGCTAGGTGTACCCAATCCACGTTATCCGACTCAGTCATACCTGGTAGGACATCCATATAAGGAGAATCTTTCCCATCATCAGTCTCTTTTTTGCATGTATAGCAATACCTTAATGTGGCGGAGTGAATAGGATGGTAAGCAGTCCATGGAATCTCTTTCTGAAGGGCTTGAAGTGCAACAAGGCAGAAGCAGTGTAGGTAGATTGAGCAACAAGGTCGCCATGGAAGGTTGGAACCGCAAGTAGCTCACAAAGAAGAAGACCCTAGTGGGGTAAAGGTCTGCAAAAGGAAGAAAAAGCCTGTATCCGATCGATTATCAATGATAACCTTACTTCCTAAAGGATGTGCACGACCATTCTCAAGATCAACTCGAATGACAGAGTCTTGGAATTGTAGATAGACATGGTTTTTCGACCAGTCATGCACCATTTGTGCTTCCCTCATGAAAGGACGTCCTAAGATCATTTGATATGACATAGGATGCTTGGAGAAATCCATTACAATGAAGGTATGTTTTACCTTGTATCCCAGGACCTTGATCTTAAGGTCCCTTAACATTCCAATAGGTTTAGCAATAGTTCCGTTTGCCATCTTAACCACTATGTTTGTGACTTCGAGGTGAGGCCTTCCCATAGATTCCCAACAGTTTTTAGTCACAATGCTCACTCCAGCACCACCATCAAGGATTCCCTTTAGAGTTAATCCCTTGGTAGTAATGGGGAGGGTTGCATTAGATTCGTCACCTTCAAAGTACTATCCCAACTTGTTAACAGGTATTTCCACGACCGAGTTTTCATCTAGGTTGGGTTGTAGATCCCAATGTTCCTCCTCATCTTGAAGCGTGTCGGCTCTATCCATATTTGCAAATTGTGGTAGCCCCGCCTTTAGTTCTCCATTGAGAAATGCCCGAAGAGCTAAGAATAGCTCAGGATCCCCGTATAATTTGGATATGATCGTGGTTTTGATTTCAGAGGACATGAAATCCATTAGCTTAGACACATTCAACGGTACTTTTCGAGACATCGCCCCTTGACTAGGGATTGGTGAAGATGGAATCACTTCCTCCTCGATGGGGTCAGGCATTCCCTCACTAAACATTCTTTCAAGCAAGAAGGGCGTCTGACCACTTCCTGATGTCCTATCCTCACTTTCTTCCCAAATGATACTAGGTATAGCTAACGGTTTATGGTTCCTGTGAGGCTGAACTTGCGTAGGAAACACTGTGTCTGGAATTTTGATTTTTCTCGGGTTTGGCTCCAGTTCTCTTTGTGTTTCTTCCACCAAACCCCTTAAGTGTTGCACTTGTTCAATCTCCTCAACTGGGTTTGGGTAAGTTCCAAGCTTTTTCTTAAGGGTTTTTGGCCCACGTGGCTTGTCTTGGGGAGTCTCAGTCAGTTTGGGTGGTCGAGAGGGCATTAACTGACTTGGTTGTGGGGCCGAGGAAGTTTCCTTCTGTTTTCCCTTATTTATGTACTCGTTTGATTCTCCTTCATTGAGCTCCCGAGTGGGTTCCTCCCTTAAGGTAGTGGCTTTGGTCCCCATGGTTTCGATTGAATCGGAATCATCTTCAGGATCATTCATATACACGGGGTCGTCTCCTGTCCCTATGTTAGTCTTTGAACTGGGCTTGGAGCTCGTGGCATTAAGCGATCTCTTTCGTCGTGTTTTCTTTTTCTTTGCCTGAGCGATTGATGCAGTATCCCTCTCTTCAAGAATGTAGTTTTGATTTTGAAGCATTGACCGTGTAACTACATTCGCGGGTACAACGGGTGTGGTTCCTCGTGCTTGGTTGGTGACCTCAACCAAATTCAATGGCGTAATCTTGGGTGCATTAGGATTATGTGGACATTGAGCGATCAAATGATCTATGCCACAACGATTACATGTAAGTACCGGCATTCCCGATGTGCTCCCTTGACTTGGTTGCATTTGAGTAGCGATCTTCTGTAGCCTATTAGGGCACTCCGCTACACGATGCGGTCCACCACACTCGTAGCATTGAAGAGGTGGTCTCCTTGCCATGGTATTAAGGTTTTGCCCTCTTGTGGCAAGAGCAGCCGCTTGATATACAGGCTTGACTTGCCCGAAATGATCCTCCATGCAGTACTGGGGAATCATTTCAAACGTATCAATCCCGTATGGAGCAGTAGGGTCTATCTCCTCTTCATAATCCCCACATGCACTATGTGACTCACAACCCATCTGGTTTACAGGGGTAATCCTTGGATGTGGAGGTTGTGGTCCTAGCACTGGCGGTGGTAACGGCACAGAATGGACTACATTCGGATTCCTTGGAACTATGTGCTGTGATGGTTGCTCGACAGGTTGTGCAGGCATTAGCGCGGGTACTTGAGGTGTGTTTGACCAGGCTAGTGGTGCCTGATTTGCCAACATTCGCTTAAGTACTAGGCAATCTTTAGATTGATAGCCATACTTACCACATGCATTGCAATTCCCATTGAATTTGACTCTGAATGTGGGACATTCACTCGTGCTATGTGGTCCTAAGCACACCGAACACCATTGTTGCTCTCTCCTTGGGTACATATGGCTATTCTGAGGAGCTCGATTACCCCTAAAGTATTCTTGGAGAGCCTTAGTAAGGTCGGTCACAGACATTTCAGATATCTTGGGCTCCTTGGCAATAGGTTTTACCGTCATTGGCTCGTGCCCAGATACTTGCGAACTAACGGATTTTGTTTCTGAAGACACCTTTTTACCTGCAATCATCAAGTTGTCTTCTAACTGGATTGCATTGGCAGTGACTGCTTCCCACGTTGTAAGACCTCTAATGACTAGGCCATTGTAAATGTCCTCGTGGCGCAATCCTCGGATGAATCTATCGAGGAGTTGGTTGTTATTGAAGCGTTCATGGGGAGTGCAGCGAGAATTTAGATGCTTCAATCGACTTATAAAGTCTCTCACTGACTCCCCTTCCTCGCGTTCAGCTTTTTGGAGTTGAGATGCTACCCCCCAAAGCACACCCTCACGTATGTATTCTTTCAAGAACAATCTCTTGAGAGTGGGGTAGTGAGTGCGCTCTTCAACCCTTAAGGTTCGATACCAATCTCCGGCCTTCCCACTCAAGGTTAAGCCTAAGGCTTTACACTTATGCAACTCATTGTGCTCTTCCAAGGAATTACACACGTGTTCAAAGACTTCAATGTGCTTCCTAACATCCTCGTTACCACTGAAGTTTTGAGTGAGCTTAGCCACTTGTACTGCCTTGCTTCTAGGTTCTCTCTCAGGCATGCCCCGCATGTTTCCCGCAATGCATCGTCCGATCGTCTGAGCAAACGCTGCGAGATCACCTAGGTGAGCAGGCATAGCTAGTGGAGGTACTTCTGGGATAGCCTGGCTAATAGGAGTTGGCGTTGGTCTGAGTATGTTGGCAAATGACGTAGGATATGATATGTGACTAGGCCTAGCTCCCCTTGGATAATGGTTATGATAAGGTGGTCATGGAGCATACGCCATTGGCATACTAAGAGGCGTAGGAGCTACATGAGCATGAGTAGCGATAGGTACATATGGTTGATAGGCACTGGCACGCACTGTTGTAGGTACTGTTCCACTAGGTAGCGGTGTCGTACTAACTACAGCGGTAACAGGTGCATTTTCTGCTATGCTCATCATTGGGGTAGGCATTGCGGATTCCCTAATGGAAAGTTGAGCCAAGGTTGGAAAACTAAAGTTACTACTCGTGGGCTCAACCTGCATTGAGACTCCAGGCGAAACAACATATGAAGGGTCTATGGGACTCACCGAGGGAGTCCAATTGTGATAGGGTTGGTTGTTTGGCCTTGCCTGTATCCAAAAATCTCATAGGGCCAGTGGAACCTAAGTTCACTCCCCTATTTTGCCTCTCAATTTGGATAATTCTATGAATCACCTCACATATCATGTGTTGTTGCTCCTCTAGATTAGTGGCGCTAGATGTAGATCGTAGGACTTCTAACCAACCTACATGGTATGTGTAACCCGTGTATAGGTCAGTTAGAGTCTCTGTGTGTAGATCATATTCCCAATTTTCATTGAGAAATATCCCATCTAGACTTGGTGTGCCAAACGGTTCTCTTGAAGTGGACGCAATGTCACTTCTTATGGATTGGCTTCTAGGGACCTCTACTTTAGGAAGAGCATCGGAATGTGGTAGCTCAGTAGGGCCCTCATTAAACGAAGTGGGTGTGCCAAACGGCTCTCTTGAAGTGGACGCAATGTCACTTCTTATGGATTGGCTTCTAGGGACCTCTACTTTAGGAAGAGCATCGGAATGTGGTAGCTCAGTAGGGCCCTCATTAAACGAAGTGGGTAGAATATCCACATGGACACTCTTTGGGAGGGTAGGGTCTACATAAGATGTGAATGGCGAATCTACTACCCCTCCTTCCTCATTTACTTCGCTTGTCGCATGTTCAGAGCATGTAGCTCTACTAAAGGTCTCTATTAGACGACTAAACATGCTAGATCCGGGTTGTGGGGCCCACACTGGCATGTTTTGGCTTGTCTCCTCAGGGTTCTTGGTAGGGTGCCCTTCCATGGCTTCTGAGTCAGAGGATGAGTCACTATCCACTATTCGTGGATCTTGGGTTGCACTCCCTTGGGTTCCAGCTGAAGGCCAAGATGCCAACGTGGAGGGATGGTGTGAGCCTGCGTAGACTAAAACGCTTTCTAGTGGTTCAGGCTCTAGCACCCGACCAGAACGTAGATGCATGTGACGTGGGTACCCTATGTGCGTTGGTGACTACCCTTGAAACTCACACAAGTGGTTTCTTAGGTGTTTCACACCCCGTTTTTACTTGTTTTTAGATTGTTTTTAGGGCGTGTGATAGCTCGAAACGAGCGTATCGTTCAAAGGGTCCTAGAGCGTATCGTTCAAAGGGTCCTAGTGTGCTTTACAGCACCATGTTCGCCTATGCAGAGCTCCTGTAATCCTCAAAACAGTCCGTTTCCCTTGGGGGGAAGGGGCAAAAGCCTATTTGCTTGTGGAGGAAAGGGTGAGGGCTTTATCCCACATGCTCACTTTACTCCTTGGGGAGTGGGCTACATATAGGGCACAACTTCCCATAAGCTCTCACTTGAAAGAAAGCTATGGAGGCTCACTCTCCTATATATATATATCAAAAGACTGAGACCGAGACCGAGGCCGTCGGTCAATTGGGGTTCTTTCTTTTCAAAAATTTTTTCTCCAATTAAAAAATCTTTTCTCTCCACACGTTCGGTTCTTTCTTTGAAAATAAAATTTAATTTTTTCTTTTTTATTTTTTATAATTTTTTTATTTTTTATTTTCTGTTTTTTTTGTGAGATAAGTTTTCTAGGGTTTCCTTAGGGTTCAGCCTTGGCCGCGGCGCAGTTCGCACACACAGCACAGATCTTTGGGGATTCAGAAATCCCTCTCACAAGCAGAAACCAGATAACAGAACGCACGCCCACACGCGGCGCGAAAATATAACGAAAGAAACAGAAATGCAGCAGACAAATTGCAGAAACAGATTGCAAAACACAGAAACACCTTAACAACAAACACACAGTCGCTTTCCTACAATGTAGATTAAACTTCACGCAGCAGCCGAGCTGCAAACTGGAGCTTGGTGCAGGGCAACTCCCCGGCAGCAGCGCCAAAAATGTGCGCTTTTGCCGCACAGGTCATAGCTGGGGACTTGCCGGACACCGTATGCGAGCCACGAATGGCTGCAAGCATACAACCAGGGAAGGAAGCTCAAACAGAATGCCAAAGGGTGTGTCACTCACCACTCAACCGCCGCCTTGAAGGATTTCCGCGTCGCAGCCGT
Source organism: Cibotium barometz (assembly GCF_041138505.1). Classification (NCBI taxonomy): domain Eukaryota; kingdom Viridiplantae; phylum Streptophyta; class Polypodiopsida; order Cyatheales; family Cibotiaceae; genus Cibotium; species Cibotium barometz. Next base: position 40,692,246 of record NC_141094.1, read on the forward strand.
GAAGGAGGAGCCGTGAAGGAGGAGCCGCCACCGCCGCTCTACCACCTCTCCGCCGCCATGCCGCTACCCAGTGCTCGATCACCCTCTCACTCTCTCTCTCTCTCTCACACACGCAGGAGAAGGAAACCAAAGAGATAAGGCAAGGGTACTCTTGTATTCACAACACATGAGAATGAGGATTTTAGGGTTACATTTGACTCTTATAGGTGACTTGGCCGTTCACACTTGGGCGCCCATACATGGCCGGCCGACCCTAACCCTTATCCTACTGATATTCAAGGTGCGCCTCTCATCGGCGATCACCCAATCCCTTTATCCTTAACATATGGTGCCGACAAGCCCGGCCCATGACTCAAAATATTTAAATTAATGATGCAAAACATAGTACATCTCAATGTCCGTCATGGGTTAACAATGAGTTACAAAATCGTGAATATGGGTATCTATTAACTTTTCATTTTTTCAAATTTTACGCATAAATTATGCATATATCTTTGTCTTTTTTATATTAAATTATCTATTTTTATCCTAATATGGTTATATTTAAAGTACTTAGCTAGGTACTACTGTAGGCAGAATGGGACAAGTTTGGGCAAACTATCCCAATTTGTCCCATTCTACCCAAAAATCTAACAGTGATGATATTTACGTTGGTAAAAATGTCATTGGTAAAAACGATATTTACATTGGTAAAAACATCAATGGCTCGATGTACGGTTCTATATCGATACTTTGGGAAGTTTTAGGCAAAAAAACTAAGTCTAAATTATCATTATATATACGATAGTATTAGGTTGATCTCTTGTAGTGTTTGATAGAAATCTAAGATGTATTACTTATGTGAATTCTTTATGTTTGTGAGGCGTGTTCTATTTGCACATGGGCCATATTTTGTGAAGGAAATGGGACCTCTAGCTGTAGAGCATAGAGAAGTCGTGACATTATTAAGCACGGATTGCATACTTCCAGACTACACAGCATAGTAGTGGAAAAACCAGAAGCAACTAATTACGGTGAACTATTTATTTAATTGGATCTATAGGCATATAAGCTAAAGCATTAAGATACAAGCTATTTTTGTGGAGAAAATGGAGGACCTATATAGAACTTAGAGTTTGCGTTGCCAGCAAAGCTAATGACAAAAGAGTCATTTGATCACAAAAACAAAAGATGGAAGTACCATTTTCCTTCTTCTCCAAAGGTTCATATCTACAAATCTAAATCTCCTTAAACAAAGAAGGAGAGCCATAGCAAGAGGAGGATTCTCTAGTCCCCCCAATATATAGAAAAAGTGACAAAGCACACGAGCAACTACAAAAGTAGCCAAAGAAAAAACAAAAACCTACTTCTACGGACAAAGGGCCTCCTCAACAGCAAACTGGTGCAAAGCTAAGGAGTACAAGAGCCTCCAATAGAGACCATAAGGAGGTCCCCAAGAAAGGAACAACCAACAAGTGCATAAAGGGAAGAATCGCATTCATAAAGAGAGGAAGAAATCCCTTTCAAGTATCAGAGGAAGTCTACACCACAGAGGAAACAAAAACATCCAATAGACCAAGAGAGGCCTCCACCATTGCGCAAGAAAGTCTCTTAAAAAGTTTAGAAGAAGCTTGCAAAACATCCAAATTAGAGAGTTGAAGAAGAAGAAGTTGGGCCATCTTGGCCTTAGGGAAAGGAGAGCTTTAATAAGAAGCCAACAATTACACTTAAAGTGAAGCTATGAGCACCCCTAACATTTAAGAAGAAGTAAAGGACCAAGCCTAGTGTCAAAGCACTCATGAAAATAAGAACAATGTAGAGAACTTATCATCAGGTATGTCAGAAAGCTCTTTCCAACGTGTGGTTCATGAAATAGCTTAAGGCTATAGTCTTGGGATAAGGTTCACCCCAAGAGCACTAGAAGCCATGAAAGAAGGTGTAAAGCAAATGCTTATTGGCCTTTTTGAGAAGACACCAACCTATGTGCCATCCAGGAGCACTAAGCCATGCAAGAAGGTGTAGAGCAGATGCTTACTGGCCTTTTTGAGAAGCCTACACCAACCTATGTGCCATCCATGCCCATAGGGTAATAAAAGATAAAGGTAGCCTACACCAACCTATGTGCCATCCATGCCCATAGGGTAATAATAAAAGATAAAGGTAGCCAATATAATTTATGCAATCAAAGCCTAGGGTAGAGGTCAAATAGAGAAGTTTTTAAATCAGTTCATAGCCTAGGATAGAGGTTAAATAGAGAAGCTTTTTTTATCACTTCATAATATATTTACTTTGTGGACTGTTAACCCTTGTCGGAGACCTCTATGGCATTGATGCTGACTACCACATCATTTTCACCACCTTTGAGCCACAGGTGCCGGAATGTACAGAATTTACTTGAAAACCATGTTTTGTATATTTTACGTGTGTACTCACCGCTTGTAAAGGCGCACCAAGGGATATTGGGTGGAGAGTGCTAGCTTTAGAATAGGTGTTTACACTAGCTAGAGTCGCCAAATGAGCCCTGAGGACTAGACTTTTAACTTTGGTTTCCCAAGAGTGTGAACCCTAAAGGTCACCTATAAAACCTAAAATGTAACTCTCATGACTCATTCTTTTATGCTAATTCAATAGAGTGCTCTTCTTCTCTATCTACTATCTTATGCTATTGCTTGCTTGTGTGAGCTCTTATGTGTTCTTGCTTGCTTGCATGTGTTCTTCTTCTCTATCTACTATCTTATGCTATTGCTTGCTTGTGTGAGCTCTTATGTGTTCTTGCTTGCTTGCATGTGAGAGAATGAGTGTGAGAGTGAGGAGGGTCGAGCTTCCTTTGGAGAACGGTGGTGGTGGCGGCGGAATGGAGCTTTGGAGTGTAGCTATGCGGCAACATGGTCTCCTACGAGAATCCCAAGCACAAGTATTCACAAGGTGAGTGACACACCTTGCCTCTACATTTGTGAGCTAGGTCATGGAATATTGGCTTCTTGGTTAAGCTGTTTTATGCTCCCAAGTGTGGTTGGGCAAAGCCCCATGACATTGGTTTGTTCGTGCACTCTTTCTATGGTGTAAGGGCTTTCCATAAGTGGCTCTACTCTGCTGAGAATAGCCCCACCACATAGCCATAGTACATGCTTGTGTGTGATACATTTTTGTGAAAATTTTATTTTCTGTCAAGAAAGAAAGAAAGGAAAAATCTCAAAAATTTGTATATTTTGTTGCATTATTTATGTTTCTTGTTGCATTTTGTTGTTATAATTTTAAATTTGTGTTTAGTTTTGGTCAATTTTTACAAAAACTATGTTCTTTAATTCTGCATTTCATGTTTTTGTCGATTTTTGCATTTTCTAGTTTTTCAATTTGAAAAAATAGTAAATTGGACATGAAACTGGGTTAATCTAGGTAAACATACCTCAAAATCGGTTTTCGGGCATAGGATTTAACCCGATTTAGACTCCCTACATGGAGAAAATTGAAACATAAATTTGGGAAGGATTTGCAAGGTGGATTAAATTCTATGTTTTATAGGTTTTCTGCATTTTTGCATTGGTGTAATTAACACAGATTAAGTTAACTTAATCCCCCTATAATTTGGGCCACTAGGTGTTAGACTTGATTGATTGGATGTATTTAATGCGTGTAGGCTTTTAGACCACTAGCCCAAAAAATTCAAAAGCCTGTCAATACCCATTTTTGGGTAAGTTTTAAGTATCTAAACGCATTTGATGCGTGGTGGCCCAAGGTAAAGATTCTGGGAATACTCTTTTCCGCCCACTGGTAATTGTAAGCTATAAATTGTAAACCATAAACCGTAAACCAAAATCGTAAAAAGAAAAAAATTTAAAAAATAAAAATTAAAAAAGTTAAAAAAAGGAAAAAGGTCCGAGGGCAAAAAAGTAAATATAGAAATTTTTCAAAAAGTGAACGCACAAGTTTGCCTAATATATGTTTTAGGTTGTTGCAATCGTGTTGACGTAGCTTGTGTAATGCCCCAAAAATTTACATTTTTACATAGTTAAGGAGCTTCCTTAACTATGGGCACCAGCGCCTGTAGAGCTTGACTAACCTGAAAAAAGTATACTATTTTTGTGCACCAGACGGGTTAAACACTAGAAACGTGTTTTGAAAAAACTTTGGACAGTCCCAAAAAAAAATAAAAAATAAAAAATGCAAAAATTCAAAAATTCTCAAACTTGTCCAAGGCATCTGTAGGACCTTCCAACACTCCATATTCACATGCACCTACGATCCAGGTGTGTATTAGAGGCCTATTTAGACGATAGTGCATCTATCGAGCTAGGTATGTACCAGCCTACACTAGGCTTAAGACCTTCGGTTACGCATGGCCAGAATGCCTTCTTGCGCTTTTTGTACCATCATTGTCACCTTCTCTCTCGGACTTGCTGTTGCTCTTGCCATGTTGGGGATTTACCCTTTGAGATTGTGATTTCACCAATTGGTGTTAAACTAGACTTTGCTTGGACCTCGTTTACGACCATAAGGGCCGGCGGATAATCCTTGAGTGGGCTGGTCTTGTTCGATGACCACCACATTGGCTGCTGGTTGTGGTGTCGCTTCCCTTTGTCCCGAGTAATCTCCTGCTCTGATGCCCTCTACTATAAAGGGCAATCCGTCTTCTTGTGGTGCCTAGGGCATTGGCAATAAAAACACTAGTAGCCACCAGGTGGAGGAATACCCCGTCCTCCCCAGCCCGCAAACCATCTTAGAGGCTTGGCCCCGATGGAGTTGGTGCTACTGTTTGAACTAGTATTGTTGGCTAGATTGCTACCGCCAAGTGTGGGGGAGGTTTCCTTCTGGATTTGCTATTTTAATAGCAAGCATCTACGGTGTGGCCCGTCATATCGTAGATAGCACAATATTGGTCAGTGCGGCAATTTTCCTTGAGGTGTCCTCACTTCCTACATTCCACATAGAAGATTTCGCCCTTGGTGCTACCGACCCCGGGGCTTCCGGTGCTTCCCCTTGGATTTTGGCTCAAGCTACAATCAGTTTGTCTTCTACTGGTTCTACACTCTTCTGGCTCTGTGACTTGTACTTCTCCTTCGGGGATCAGAATCACTCTACGAATCATCGTCTGTCTGTTGAAGTGGTAGCATCATCTCCCTCAATGTGGAAGATTCCGAATCGCTTTGTTGTTTCTTCTTCTTTTTCTTAGTATTTCGTTTAGCCTTCACTGACAACGTGCATTCTGATCGAACTGCGGCCATTACAAGATCATCAAACATCATGTTGGCCAAATCCACCGACGCCGCCAAGGCCTGTCATTTCACAAAACATTCCCCAGTGACCTCCGGTGCCGACAGATTAGCAGGTGTCACCCGACTTCGTAGTGTGCAAAAGCTGGCTCCATAATCCTCTACCGTGTCCTTCTTTTGCCGGAGCGCTCGTGCCGGAGTGCTCGAAGGCGCTCCAAAACTTCGGAGGTGGTCTTAGAAGTGCGGTAGCGCTAGAGAAAGGCATCACGGAGGATTGCATATCTCAAAAAACGCGTATGTGCATACTGCGCATGCCAAGCGCCCACCTTAGATTCCAGCATTGATGCAAAAACATTACGTTTATATTCATTCGGTTGATTTTGGTTGCTATTAGCAGTGTGCCATCGACTTTTAAACGTGCTGACATGAGTATCCGGATCATCATCAGACTTCTTCCCCCAAAAAATGGAGTACTTCATATGCTCTGGAGGAAGGGGTTGTGCCATACCGGGCAAAGGTGGCAATCTCTGTGGCTATTGTGCAGAGCAGCGTGACGTAGAAAGCTGAGCTAATATCACCCCAGTAGCTAAGAGATTGGCCGTGATAGCCTAGGCATCTGGTCCGAGGACCAGAAAAGCTTTATCCTCCACCGCTTCTTGGAATTTGTTGTTCATCAAGTATCATACTGCTCGCCTTAGACGTAATACTTGGAGAATGGTTGCCATATAAGTGGAGTACAGTAGACTCTGATCGTGCATCTTTCGATTTCGCAATCCGAAAAAGAGTCGAAGCCTTTGAGTCCTCCGTGGAAGAGAGGTGCCATGGATCCAGAAGAGAAGGAGGCACCGAGGGCTTCGTTGAGCCGCTCGTTCCTCCTGTGGTGCTGGTGTATTACGCCGAGTCCATCGTTCCTTTTGGGATGTCATGAACACCAAAGACCATCACCAGGAGATGCGAAGAAACCATTAGCAAGGTGAAGAACACTAGACCACCATAGACGCCATGAACAACAAGATTGCCAAAAGTGTTGCTGGGTAATCAACTCTTAATGTTTCTACTTTAACTACCACAGATATCATTACAGATTGAAAAAACTATAGAGCAGAACACAGATAAAGGCTAAAACATTATATCGTATTAAGATAATGGCTGATCATACAATTGCTAAGCATCGCCCATTGTGTATCCCACATGACTATTTTATAGGAATACAATGATGCTTGGGCACTTGCTGATTAAATATCCCTTCGATTAAATACTATAAATGGAAATACAAATGATATGATAGCTCATACAACTCATCCATTAACAACTGCTCTAGAATAAAGGCAATGGAAGGAGAACACACTATCATGGAGAAAAACATTAAAGCACTAGAAGTTGATAAAGTTCAGCAATGTAACAACAATTTCATTGTAAAGAGAACGGTCCGAAATCTTCAAAAGCACCTGGAAAACTTAAAAAATATGCTAATGGTATATACATAGAGAAAAAGGAAGCAACAAGTGGTAGAGTCATTGGTTGAATGCAGTGTTACAAGAAAAAGAAGACTATGGGCCACAAGGTATGATGATCCATCTCTAATTTCTTTTTTTGAAAGTTTTATTAAATATGTCGGTAGGTTACTTAAAGATGCTTCTTTGATTTGTTTGGCAAAAATTTTACCGCGATCAAATGATGGGATGCAGCATTGGAGCAATGCGAACAAGAGCCAGTCTCCTAAAGTACGTCATTAAAAATGCAGATGTCATCAAGATACTCGACAATCCCAAAAACATGTGTTTACATGACATGCTACACAATAGGTTTACCAAGGGACTAAAGAATCTTCTTAGTTTAGTAGATTGCATGCAAGTGACAGTGGTTGATCAAGTATTATGAATTGACATGGAATGAATGTAGCAGAACAGTTGTATTTATCATCAAGTTTGAAGGTCAAGGGTCGCAAGTTGGAGAGGGTAAGCTTGACACATTGATAAATAGATAACTATGTGGTAAAGAGACATCTGAAGATGAAATTGTGACACCATTGGATCCAAATCGAGATGAGTTAGTGCAAGAAACACCAATTGATGATGAAAGTGCATAGTAAGTACTATACCAAAGAAAACAAAAAAGAAGGAAGAGAGGGAATATTCTGGTGTGCAATCTGAGAAAAACATTTGGGGGTTGGCTACATTTGAGGTGCCGATGATGGAATCACACGATACACTCAAATGGTACTTTGGCAGGTGATCTAAAGACATTGAAGTGTATGCATGGATGTAAACATGGGGTAAACTGAAAATTCACATGCCTGTACTGCCAGACTAGAGTTGAAGGTGATAAAGGAAAAAACAAAATTGATGCAAAGAAGGAGGAAAAGAAAGGAATGAATGTAAAGCAAATGGGAAAGAAAGAGGGAAACATAAAGGCAAAAGGAGAAGGCAAAGCACACACCAAATCCAACGGGATCAAGAGATGCAATCAAGGTCTTCCCTTGGATCGACATGAAATTGATAAAGACTAGGGCCCAATTCTTTATATCCCTCTTCATCGTGTACATCCATGTACGCTACATGCAAGGTTAAGGATACTAGATAAGCTTCTCATGTTGCACGTCAACTATGCATGGAGTCGAAAGAGAGACATGCGGAGTCTATTATTGCCAAATTAGAGGAGATTTTATCAAAAGTGGGCTTGCATGGAGGATCAATTAAATTCACAAAGGATGCTAAGACATCTAGGCAAACACAAGATTGACATAGTAAAATTTGCACAGGTGGCTTAAAGGCAAGGCATCTCCTATCAATGTATGCAAATGTTGAAAGCCATATAGAGTTTGAGGTGTGGAAGAAAATATGCCTTGATTCTCTTGTTCCTCTACTTATAAAGCAAGACTCACAAAGGAAGATAGGTGAACACTTTCAAGAAGAGGATTGATTAGTTTATTATGGCCATGTTCAATGCATGGGGAGAAACTCATATTTCACATTGCATGGTAAGATATATCTATAAGTCACTTATAGAGTGGTAATTTCTTATAAATAACCCTTGCTCTTTATGTTAACTCTATACCAACTAATATTGCGTTGCAAGTAGATCTAGTAAGATGCACACATTCAAATTCACGTAGGCAATGTAGATATATATCTGGCTCAGAAACCTCATCAGCAACCATGAGCACTAACCCTAATAACCCATCATCTCCTAACCGTCATTGTCTATTAGATGAGTTTTTTGTAGACAACCTCCTGAACCCCCCATCCTCCCTATTCCCATCGTCCCCATCCTTACAAAGTCCACCTCTATTCCAATCACCATAGTTGAGAAGCCCCTCATCTCCAACCCTATCATTCCCTCTCATCCTAAACCTACTAGAGTCAGTGGTTGGGCCTAATACGGTGGTTCCCCTGCGTCATGGCTTAGAAATAATTCCCGTTCATTGGAAGCCACAGGTGAGGAACCACCTAGAGCAACATGGATTGCACTTCCCATAGTCCCAGTAGGTGCAACCGATGCACAGGAAATATTTCAAGGCCTGGCTCCTATTTATAACCTAGGGAACATCGAGGAGACAAGACAAGAATGGCTAGTGCTAGCTCAAATTATAGGTCGAAGAGTGAAGATAAAAGTGGGTAAACATAAAGTGCCCAGAATGTTTGAGGAAGAGCACAAAGCTCACAGAGCAAGGAAGAGGAAAAGGAAAGACTGCAAGCAAATAGAAGTAGCAACATGATAATCAGAGGAAGAAGAAGCCCGCCAAGAAAAGTAGCGGCACAAGAAGGAAGAAGAAGGTTGGCGAATGGAGGAAAAAATACTTAATTTTCACACAAAAACATAGATTTGAGAAAGAAACTCATATTAAAATTAGATATCAAAGCTATACATGCCGAGTGGTCAAATTGATTACAAATTTTTATATCCTTCCAATAAGGCTTTAATCTTTCTTGTGTGGCTAGGCCCTTGGATTGTGTTCCAAGGGAGAGTGTTTGCTATTGTTTGTGGGTTCGAGTTCCCAGTAGACAAAGCAGAAGCACACCTCGACAGGAGTCTCCTTGGGTAGTTCCTGGGTTGTGCTCCTAAGTACTAACAATGTCTTGTTGGCATTCTTGGTGATGCCTTCTTCACACAAGCTTTGCACTTTAGAAGCTCTTTGACTGTGTGGCTTGTGTAGTGGGCATGGACCACTCATAGCACCGAAGGTGAAAGGCTGCCTAGGTAGTCCAAGTGCAACATCTCTTCCAAACTTTCCTCGAGCTCCTCCTTTCCTCCCTGCAAAGGAGTCAATATGCAACGACATCTACAAACCACGAGTTTGTGAGTTTGTGCTCCTACATCTAACATTGTAGTAGGAGAAAATCTCCTACATCTAACATTGTAGTAGGAGAAAATCTATGTAAAGAAATTTACCACCACTAACTCTTTGTATTTTTCAATGACTTAAATCTTGCTGATGTCAATGCTTCCCAAGACATATTGGGGCCTAGAGGTGAAGGAACCACCTGTTTCTTAGTCATCACCAATCGGTCTTCTGTTCTTGTCAAGCTCCTGTGTGTAGACACCTGACTGTAGAAAGGCTTTGCTTCTTTGATCACGACCACAGTAGAAGATAGGCTTTGCTTCTTTGATCACGACCACAGTAGAAGAATCTGTCTCCTCAATAGAACAAATGGCACCATATGATAGGTACTTCATAGACTTTGTGAAGTCATTGTAGTCAAACTTATTGTATTTGCGACGAGGATTGAAAGTGCTTCATTCTCCCTAAGGCACAAAGCCTTCTAAAAATAAAAACTCTTGCCCATCCACGATGATAGGGCTCAAGAGTTTAACATCAAGCTCAAGAAGGATATTGTTGATCTCCTCCTCCTCTAGCACACGGTTCTCCTCAGTTGTGGTTCTTCAACGTTTGCCTCAAACCCAAGTGCTAGGGTGCTCTCAATGTGTAGGATCTAAGGGCTCTTGGATTTTTGGTATCTCACCATCTTGAACTAGTTGTACTACCAAAGTGACCACTTGTTTTATGCGTTCCCTTCAAGGATGCCGGCCCTCCCTTTGCTTCAGACTCATGCAAGAAGTAAATAATTATCATATCCCATGACAAAAAGCTTGGTTTGACATTTCCAATCCTAAGGTTCATCACTTGATCAATGGTGAGTGATTAGTATTCTACAGTAGACAATTTCTCACAGAATCATTGCAGGCATTGCAGAATGTCTTGTCATCCATGAAAAGATAAGTCATGTAGTTTATAGGAAGTCGATACCATCCACAGTGTTACATTATAGGGTTTGATAGTGGCCTCCATGTACTCTACGATCTCATGGAATGAATTTGTGTGCAACATTAGAGTTTGTTGTATGTTGATTCTTCCACAGAAGATCGGTAGGAGCTCATCTTTCCTACCTACAAGCCCTACCTTTTCAAGGAACTCTAATAAGGTAGGGTTAATAACTTCCATTGCTAAAGAATCTTGTATACTAGAGAGTGGGCAAGGAGAAGAGTTTTTAAAACTTGAAGACTCATGATGAAACTACTATGAAGAAAATGCCTTATATAGGCATTTAATGTGGTCAACTTTTTGAAAGTGATAACTTTAACTTATTGTTTACTCTAATTTAACAAAAAAGTTTACACACGTAAGACTCCTATATTTTTAAGTGTAGTGTGCATAAAACCTGGTTAATAAAAAAACTTTAAGCCCACATAATTAAACAAACTTTACGCATACGAATAAACCAATTTTACATGGACAAACACAAGAATCTTACAATTTCACGTGAATACATTTTACACGCACAACAGAGGCACACAATTTTATGTATAGAAAAATTATGCAAATTCATTGCGGGAGATCTTGTACATCCTTATGCATGCTTGATTGAGATAACACGGGAAGGCTATAAGTCAATGCAAGCTGCGAATTTACCTGCCTTGCACCGTATCTCCCTATCGTCCCACCACAAAAGTGAAGCTACCATCTAGCCCAAAATAAAAAACCATGTCCTCTCTCATGTTTGACAAGTTCCAAAAGTTCTAATTAATCATTTACTATAATATGGTGCATGTGATTTTCATGCACCATTATGGGAAACTCAACTTCTTTCCTAGTCATGGTATCAAAATCTAAGGGCCACCAATCATTCTTAGTACTCTTCCACCGTCTGTATGGGAACACCATTGTGAGAGTTTGCTTGCGTATGTGAAACCTCAATGGTCTTCTCCTTGACCATTGAACATTTAATCAAGTCCCCTTGATGTTCAACCACCTTTGTGTCCCAACCTTTGGGAAGAAACATATTAAGTGCTTTGTGGCCCTCTCCTTGCAAACATACATAGTGGGTGTCCTATGCACTCCACACTTAAGAAAAATGAAAATAAAAACATGAAGTGGCATGAACAAAGCTAAGTTGGATCTATGTGAGCCATATGTGCACTTCATAGAGCGTGGACGTCGATATGCAACCTTCGTTGAAAGCTTTCAATGGTGAAGCTGTCGGGGAGAGGCCATTCTTGGCTGTTTAGGGATGGAAGAGAGAGAGGTTCGTCTCTCCATAGACATGTTGAGATGATGGGACAATGTAGGAGGCATTGTAGAAGAATATCCCATCACCAACAAGTGTAGATGCTTTCTCTCCTGCATATAAGATCTCTCCAAGGTCTACATGAAGTGCTTTGAAAGACCTTGTTCATCAATCTAGGGAGTGCCGCGCTCAACACAATTTAAGGGAAAAGTATTTGCAACATACATACAAAAGCCAACACAGAAAATATCAAAACAACCAATAAAACAACTCAAGGAAGCATGCAATCAGCCAACAAGTTTGTATTTATAGTCTGCTCTAGATTTTGTACGTTGTATTAGCTCCAACTTTAGTAGTGATGTTGGATAGACATGCTAAACTTTCACCAGATGTTTGCCATCCTTACTGATTTAAAAATCAAGGATTCTACCTTTCCAATGGTGGCTAGCAGATGAGATAAACCTTTTTGGAATCTTATGAACCCCTTCATAGACGGTTGCATGGTAACCCACATTAGCTTGTTGTATAGAGTATCCATGATTGTCTTGCACATTGCCTGATGCCTTTATGATGCCTTTTGGTCTTCTTCTACTAGGAGGAACCATTGTACAAGCTTTTATGCTAATGTATAGGATGTGATACAAAATGTTAAACTAGAATTTAGATGTGGTGGAAGATGAGAAATAGAGGTGGAAGATGGCAGGTAGAAGAGGAAAAGCTTAGAGAGGTGAGAAATGGAGCAAAGGAGAGAGCAGAGGTGGTCTTTCCTGAGAAAGGAACCTATAAGAAAGGGAGGAGCTAGAGAGTATAGAGGTGTGATGTTGTGAGATGATCACTTGAGAAAGGAACCTATAAGAAAGGGAGGAGCTAGAGAGTATAGAGGTGGAGATGATCACTTGAGAAAGGAACCTATAAGAAAGGGAGGAGCTAGAGAGTATAGAGGTGGAGATGATCACTTGAGAAAGGGAGGAGCTTGAGAGAACAGAGGTCTTGTTGTGTGAAAAATACATTTGAGTAGGGGAACTCGATAGTGGAGCTTGGGAGGCTAAGAGGGGGAGGGAGAGAAGGAGAAGTAGGGAAAAATACATTTGAGTCGGGGAACTCGATAGTGGAGCTTGGGAGGGAGAGAAGGAGAAGTAGGGAGGGCAGCTATGGGAGGAGGTATGAGGAAAGAGGGAGGGAGGAGGTGCTCAAAGGAGGAAAAGTGAGTTATGTAGATGCAAAAGAGGGAAAGTGGGATATACAAGAAAGGTGAATTTTTAAATTTGAAAAGTGATAGGTGTAATAGTGACATTTAGTTGCTTTTAAAAGTGATATCCTAGCATTAAAAAGTAACACTAGTAGCTTTCAAAAGTGACATTTAATAGGACCCAAATCTTCTTTGACCACACCTTTTTAAGGTGAGGAACCACCCAACATTTTTTCCAAGTTGGCATTCTCCCATTGGACCCTTCACTAATTCTCTTTTTAATCAAGTGTGCTCTTAAATGTTGAGATATCGAGCTCATCTAGTGAGGCGGTGGACACTGATGTCCCGCCTGGGGGATAGGCCCCACACTTATACCACTGGAATGGTTGGTGAGATCATGGGTGATATGCGGCTAGTGGGATAACAGGCTGTGTGACAGCCATTATAGAGATTGGCATAGTTATAGCGCCAGCTCATTTAGTTGGGTTCCCACTATAGAGAACCCTAGTATGTATTTGGTTGAGTACCTTTTCATATTGTGTACTCTTATGTTTGTATATGGTGTGTTGAGTGTTGTATGAAGAAGAAGAAGATTTTCAGCCTCTCATCTTGTGTGTTCTCTTTTAGGGTTTTGTGAGTGTGTGTGTGCTTTGCAAGAGCTCAAGCTCTCTTCTCCCCTGCATCTTTTCATTAAAGGGCCCCTAGAATATCTCAACCTTCCCCTAATGATACTAAATTTTTTATGAGTGTACCATGAGAGGCAATTGACCTAATAGATAACCTACAAGACAAGGATGTAGAAGTCATCCACTTGAACTAAGAGAAAGGGGAAGCATCATCCAAAGCCTCATCGTTTGCTAGGGGTGCCCAACTAGCACCAACTAGAGTCCTAGGATGTAGAAGTCATCCACTTGAACTAAGAGAAAGGGGAAGAATCATCCAAAGCCTCATCGTTTGCTAGGGGTGCCCAACTAGCACCAACTAGAGTCCTAGTTAAGGGCATGACCATGGACGAGTTAGTAGAGAATCTACTCAATCATTTAGGCCAACAGGGCAGTAGGGATAACACCAAAGGGAAACCTTAAGGCTAATCCCAACCAGCATCTCAAGCAGAATGCCCACATTTATTCCCACGAAGAGATATGGTTCGGTGTGCAATTTGCCACCAAAAGCATACAATTATAGAGTGTCCAATGTTGCAGCCTAGACAACAACAGTATTATGCTCATTGCTAGTGGCATGGGAAACCATGACATAGCTCATATTTGGTACCAAGGAAACTTGGCACCACAACATATGCTCCCAGCACCAAAGTAACCACCACTAGTTCTATTGTCATACCCAATGCTTCTCAACTGGCGCATAATACAATGCCCATTCATCAGAACCCTATACTGAGAGGTATATATAGACCACCACTAATGCCATACCCACCACCGGTATTACCACCTTAACCGGTTTCTCTTGGAATTGCATTAGTACAATAGTACTCAATGACTGTCACAACAGATTCAGAGAGTCCAAAATAGGAGAGTTACGAGTCATATGAGTAATACGATTCATATGGATATCCAGAGCAACCTCTTGCCATAGACTATACTTCTTTGTGCGAGCCCATGGTGCAACAAAGAGCAAGGGACCTCAGCAATATGGCACGCATGCCACCTCTTCAATGTTTGCATTATAAAGGCCTGCACCATGTTGCCATGTGTCCTCATAGAATCAACACACTTAGTGCCCCAAACTTATCCCCTAACCCAGTGCTAAGCCTAACTGCCATTCCATATGGAGGCACATGTTACAAGTTGGATTCAAACATTTTTTCAAGGATTGTCCCAAAACAGAGTGACAATCACCCCAGGTGGTAGGAGTGGCATCACCCTAGTGACAAGAGCATTAACCACACTGATGAGCCTTAACTTATTAAGTGTATAAGGTGGACTTATTCATATAGTGCCCCTTAGTGCCATCACAAGGATCCAAACCAAGTCGAGGGCAGGTAATGAAGAAGTAGAAAGCTCAAGCTTCGACCTCGAACTAGTAGCTTAAGAGCTAGAGACATAAGCCCCAAAGGCTGCACAACAACCCTTAAAAAGACTAATGAACCAGAACTAGAGGTTGTAAAGAAGAAGACCTCAAAGAGCTCGCATAACGTAATCCATAATCAATTGCCAAGGGTAACGACATCATGACCATTGAAAGTGGTTCGGATAGCTTCGAAGCTGCCTCCCTTATAGAGATAACGAGTGATCTCCCATTCAAACCAGCTCTTCTGTTGATAGTTATGAACACCCCCTAGCATTACTAGCATTAGCTTATGCTAATGAGTTGTAGGATTTGGTCATTAAAAGATGTCATATCAAGAAGTGATTACATGAGGGATAGTGGGGAGTTAGGATCTTGTGGAGATTATGGAAGCGCAATAGTCACATGGGTATCCCAAGAGTCACATGGTTGGATGGCTATTTAAAGCCCCTCTTGTATGCAAATTGGCCATGAAATACCCTATGATGTTTTGCTTGTGTCTTTATCTTGTTCATGATCCATGTCTCTTACTCCATGCTCATGTGTACATGTGTACTCCATGGCTATGTGTGTAGAAGCATGTGTTTTCCAACCATGTTAGGAAGGCTATGCTAACACTTTGGCAATCACGATGCCACGAGAAGCTTCAATCTTTTCCTTGTAGCACAAGCTCTTGATTAGAAGTCAAATGCCTTATCCTTAAGCATTTCCTACCAAAAGAGAGATTAGTAGCATGCATGATTCTTTCTTTATGTCTTGATTATAGATTACCCATAATGTTTATCTTTTCTCTGAAAACCCCATGAGAGGGGAGATTAGCATGATTATTAGTAATTTTTGAGATTATATTATAAATCATTGGGAGTTTTATTCTTAGTTATCTAAAGGCATTCACATTAAATACTTTAATTACTATGAGGTGCCATGGCTGTGAGGCTTGGGCTGTCATTTCGTGTCCACAACACAGGGCGTAGCAAGGGGCGCAAAGCCAAGACGACCCTACCTAACATAGATAGTGGCCCAGAAAATGGATCATCTCCCTCTGACCATCTTTTGGAGCTTCTTGCTTGCCTGGATAAAGATTTCCCTATTGGGGCTATGTCCATACCTATATCATACCATCTCCTAGATTTTCTTGCTTACTCGGACAAAAATATTATCTGAGATTGTGTTTGAATAGGAGGTAAAGTAACCAAGGACTCAAGCTGGCCTTCACTGTGCGTTCCCCCACCATCATATTCTGAATAATGCACCTTAGACGGAAAATCTTGAAAATTCCCCAGTATCGAGACTTGTAGGATATGGAGCCATTGTTGAGTCATAGAACTGAGGGTGAGATGGAGCTCCAATATTGAACTGCCCTGTTGCCTGCGGTGGAGCAGTCGTTGTTGATGATGTTGCCGGGGCTCTACCCTAGCTGCTCTAAAACCTCATTAAAAAAAACAAAGTTTTTTAAATCCCGTGCACTTGTTTGGCCAACCAAAAGAGTGTTTTTAAACTCTACATCTTCATTTGCCGGGGTCGCCTGTCAGGGCATTTCGGGAACTATCAAAAGAGTTTTTAAACTCGACCTTGAGAGATTTTTTTTTTGGGGGGGGGGGGGGTCTTGAGAGTTGATTTTGCAGGTTCAAGAGTGATTGTGGCCTCTTTTACCTGATTTTGGTGGTCAATTTGTAGTGACAAGAACCGAGAACAGCAAAAGAAAAAGCAGCATCGGTGGTTCTTTGAACGGAGCGAATCGTGCAGAGCTAGCCAAGCAAGAAGTCGGCATATTTTGCATCACCATCATTTTTCTTGCAAACGGGACGATTCGTGCAGGTTTGTGCTGGTAGCATTCAGGTTTTTTCGCAGAGCAAAGCAAAGAAAAGGTTATAATAACCTTAATTTAATAACGCTTTATGCGGATGTTCATACTTAGGTTCTTTAGAAGCTGAAATTCAAGCTTTTCTTTGCATACATGGAACCCTACTCTCTATTTCTATGTACTTGCATACATGGAACCCTACTCTCTATTTCAAGCTTTTCTTTTCTTTGTACTTGCAAATTGTTCTCTATTTCTATGCTTTCCTTGGCCACTAAATCAGCCCATTATTACTACACAAGCACCAATAATCCTTTCTTATGATGTCCATAGGTTTAGTTTTCTATTTTTTAAAATTGGTGTTTCTTATGTTTCATTCAAATGTGGGAGTGTTTCCTTTTGTGGGTGGAGCGCTTACATGGCAAATCTTTTGTGATGGGTGTTCTTAATCATTTCATTGATTTTGAGGCACAGGACTATAATTTATTAAGCACAAAAAGTCCAAGTCAAATTCTTGATAGAGGATTTTATATCCTAAGGTTTAATATGTGTGTGCACACACATATTCACACATTTGCAGCACTTGTAGCCCCCACATGTGCACACACCCCATTTGCATGCCCTCGTGTGCACGTTTGCATGCGTATACACCCATACACCGCATGTACACACACACACACATCGTGCATTCATGCATGTGCAACCCGCCTTCACATTCACGTTTGCACTCGCACGTGCACTCCACAAACCCATTTTCTCTTGCACATGCTCGCACATGCACACACACACTCACATTCCTATTTGCATGTGCACACACCTTTGCATATCTTGTAGGTGCACATGCCCTTACACCTCTCGTGCACCCCACACACTTCTATTCGCACATGTACATGTACCTGTGTGTGCACACCTTTGCACTTCGTACACACATGCACACACCATTGCATACACACACACTCGCTTTCACACGTGCACATACTCTCACCTTCACACTCACAAATTTTGCACGACCTGACTTGTACTCACGCACATCCCACGCACACATACACTAGTGTGTGGACCTGCCATTCATTCGCACACGCACGAGCATCCCCCACATTCTCTTTTGCACTCGTACACTTGTCCGCGCGAGCAGATTCACGCATTGCAGCACACGCTGATGTGTCCGAAAGACCTGCCTCTATAGCCCATTCGAAACACACCACCGTGAGGAGGGAATAACCACCAAGCACCACAATCTAGCAGACAAAACCAAACGAAAGCACCAGTACACTCAGCTGACGTCCCCTGGTCTCCACCCCTGGTCTCCAGTTGACATCCCCTGGTCTCCAGCTGACACAGGCGGATACTTGAGCACTCTCCAAACCCTTCAAAATAGCCCAGCTGACTACCCTAGACGTCCTCCCAAGTTAGCTCTAACCTCCAAAAGCTTTGACCTTCCTTCACTTATTACAAACCTTCAGCTGCCCTTGTCTGACCACCAGCTGACCATCAACTCTCTCAGCTAACATAGAACCTCTCAGATGCTGACTGGATTCGACTGCTGATCGCAGCTAGAATTATATCCTCGAGGTTTCCTCCAAGTTCCTCCAATGTTAGCTTTCTTCAAAAAACTTTCCTCTGGACTTTACTGAGCCTTCCAGCACTCCCTGTTGTACTCCAGTCTAACTATGCTGATTGTTCTGACCTGGTTGATAGAAACAGACTAAAAACTAACTGAAAAATCCTACCTCAATTAGATAAATTCCCTTCAATGTCCACTGAGACCACCTATTCCTCAAACACTTCAAACGTCACCAAGACTCAACTCCTTACACTCACAGCTAACTGTGGCTGATAGTCTTCTGACCTTGGAATACCTTTCCCTTTAATTTTGCATGATTGCTGACAGTTGACTGTCAGACCTGACTTAAAACTTTCTTCTTCAACACAAAGAGACCAAAACCACTCCTGAACACCCATGATTGAGTCCTATTGGGCCTTAGCTATGCCGTCGCACCGGCCGAGGAACGAAGCGCGCGCCTCAGTGGCGGGCTTTACGCACCTGCGTGCTCGAGACGCTGCGCTCTGGGCTTTCCATCCGACCCACCTTGAAACACGGACCAAGGAGTCTAACATGTACGCGAGCCGGTGGGTGGCAAGTAGCATTGACTTAGGGGTTTGAGAGGTATCATCTTGACCTTTACAAAGAGCCCTTTGAAGGAGGATTTAATGGTTGCCATTTGCTGATTTTCGCTCAGTTTAGAGCCTCTAATTACAAGAAATGGAGTGCTTCATGGCTATCATCGCCCGATTTGTTGATTTTTGCTCAGTTTAGAGCCTCAAGTAACATGGGACAAGCCTAATCAAAGATTAACATTGCAACTAGTGTCGACGACAGCTACTTCGACCTATGAATCGCAACAATCTACAACATACTGTGTGTTTCCTTCTCTCGTTTCGACTGTGCAAGTATGGACGTAGACGACAACATGGCGTTTTACAACGAATTTGACTGTACGCTTTCAACTCCTTTGAATGCGTAAGGCTACTATTTTAATTCCTTTGAATGCCATTGATAAGAATCGTTTCTACTGTGCGCCTTATGAATGCTTAAGGCTGCATTTTAGTTCTTTGAATGACATTGCTTCTTCAAGCTCTTGGAATGCCATTGCTTCAATCTTTTGAATACCATTTCTTCACTTCTTTGCATGCCACATGCACTCTCTAGGGTACATGCAATGATGGTATGCATTGCCTATGGATTTTGGAAGGCCTTTGCGCATGGTCAATGTGCCTACCATTGAGGTGATTTGGGGATGCAAGAGTATGGTACAATTGGGCTGAAATTTTTGAAAATTTTTGGCCTTCTCATGTGCCCTTTCTTGGCATTAATCAAACATCACATCTCCATACATACACTTATGTTGCCATTGGTCTATTAAAGCTTCTATTTGCCATTTAGATGATTCTCTTGGATAATAATGATGGCTCTGAAGTGAAGGTAAAGGACTGAAGTGCTATCCATGAAAACAGTAAATTATGGCTTCATGTTAGTGCCAAAGCTTGGCCTAAAGCAAGCACATACATGTGCCTACATGATCATATGATTGCATTGACCTTTCTTGCAAATCTTGTGCCTTTTGATTCACATGATGTTGGATGCTATTTGGATGTCGTTTTGATGTGATTTGGTGTATTGGAGCTACTATCGTGATTGAAGGAAAGCATGAGTAGATGCTCATTGTAATTGATAAAATGATAGTAGCGTGAGTCATGCTAAACACATTGTAAGTACTTCTACCTTCTCTTTTGAAATTACATCCACATACACCTCACTTACTTCAATTTCCTAGCATCTAGTATGCTTGTGAGGGTACCTCGGGCATTGGAGGAGAGGCCGAGGGGAGCATGGCATGAAATCTTTTTGGCGTGAGTGTTTTTGGAAAAGCGGCAAGGAGGGGGATTAGGTACATTGGATGTGAAGACTTGGACCCAACTTGTGCCTAGATTCGGACTAGGTACGAGGGTGGGAAGGCTTGGTCGCGTGATCAGCAAGCATAAAGCGCTCCTCCGACACAACTTGACTAAGTCCATTGTAGGCATGACGAGGCTATGGAAGCCAAATGATACTTGATTGAGCATGCCATGGAAACTTGGTGGTGACCAAAGCATAAGAGTTGCATTGGCAAGTGAATGATTATTTTTGGAATACTTGGGACATTATGTCATGAATGGACATTGGGAAAATACCAATGGATTATTATTGAGATTTGGTTTGTATTGCTGGGAGATTATGGCCAAATTTTTATGGTTTTCCTACATTCTGTGTAGTGAATACAAAAGTGCAATTCAGTCCCAAACCATTCAAGATCTCTCAAGGGCATTGAGAAGCCTTGAAAGGGCATCTTAAGGAAAATCTAACTAGCCATAAAGTGGTTGATTTGGACATTGCTTGAGGGTGCAAAGAGACTAGTTTGGTCAGACTGAAAGTTTTAATTTAGTCCAAAACAGTGTGGACTGAATTCAAGGTGTTTACATAACTTAAGAGCACTATCTAAGAGCTTCCAAATGAGCCAACAAACTCTTGATTCCGTTACCATTTGGGTGGTCAACCTCACATAGTTGACGTTTAGGTAAAAGTCAAAACACAGAGATAAAGGGGTGCTTAAAGTGGTAATTTAGGGTGGTAGGGGTGTTCCTCTCATAAAGACGAACGCGAAAAACTAAAGAACTCCCAATTTGGTTACTGTTTGCTCTACTAATCACTTGGTAGCATCATGGGAAACTATGGAAGGCCATTGAAAGTTCAAGCACAAGTATCCGTGGAAGGGTACCAAGTTCAAGATGTTGCAAATGAGGTGGTTAGTGATGGAATGGTGCATGTGGTTGATGCTCCATCATGTGATGATCCACATGATCAAAGTGTGGCACCACATTCAGTTCTTGAACATGGGCAAAACTCAAGGGCAATGCAACAATAAAGGATACCTCTACATGACATTAGTGGGAAAATAGTGAATGAAGGCATACCGGTGCACACTAGTAGTGGACATGATCAAATCTCATTGGGGAACATCACTTTGGATATGTTAAGGATTGCTCTCACCGATGCAATCAAGGATGCACAAAGGGATGCCCAAAAGGAGGTGCTCTACATTAGTAGTGAGATCGTGTGTCAAGGCAATGAGAATGCCAAGTTGATGCATCAAATGGTGGGCAGCAAGATGGATGAAAGGTTTACAACTCTTGAAGACCGGATTTTGGGTGTGCAAAGGGGTGTGGATAGATTTGACCATGCACCAAATCAACATGGGAATCTTGGTGGTATGCAATGAAAGTCAAATGCACCTTCAAGAGACCATCAAGGTGGGGATGTTTCGATTTCTAGGCTTGGAAAACAGCCCGCATCTTTGGATCCCATGGACGTTTCTTCAAGGGGTGTGTACAATGTGAGTGGGAGATGGGACATACCACACACTACTTATAGATGTACTACATTGGAGTCACCAATGGTTAAAGATGTGAAGGACAAGATTACATTTCCCAAGTTCAAAGGGGTGAACACAACCACCAAAGAATTGGAGGAATGGATTAGTAAGATAGAAATCTACTTTGCATTGTATCCCCCCATGAGGAGGAGGAGGACAAAGTACAATTTATCATGTTGCATTTGGAAGATTATGGCCGTTCATGATGGTGGTTTACTCAACATGAGGGTATGCATTTTGACACTTGGGAGGAGGGTATGCATTTTGACACTTGGGAGGCATTCAAGGATGCCATGTTTCAAAACTTCATCTCCATTGGAACGAGCTCAATTGGTGGGACAATGGTACGATTTGGAGCAAAAGGGAAGTTCCCTCAAGGAGTATAGTAACCAATTTAGAAAGCTTTCCATGTTTGTTGGGGGAATGAATGAGTACAACAAAATGGTGAAATACAAGGCTCAAAGACCTCAAACTTTGCAAGATGCCATGTATTATGCGGAGGTCTTTGAATTTAAGTATAAGGAGGGTGTTGCGAATAGATGCAATGTGGGTACAACCAAACCATCTACATTCAGTCCCAATGCAGTCAAATGGCCAACTTCTACTTCTTCAACACCTTATGTACCTCGTGCCAGCTTCACTCCAACCTCTACTTCCATACAAAGATATCCTATGGACAGCCAAGGAATGTGAAATGGAGTGGTTCTATGGCCAAACCTCCATCTAAAAGTGATGCTAAATCCTTTTCCTTCAAGGCAAAGCGATTAAGAAATTGACACAAGCGGAGATGGATGAGAAGAGGAAGAATGAGTTTGCTTCCCATTGCATAGGAAGAAGGGAGTTTGCTTCCTATGCAATGAGAAATGGAGTCTCGAGCATAAAAATATTTGCAAGACAAAGGAGGTACGAGCTAACATGATCTTTGAGGTGGTTGATGATAAAGAGGCACCATTGGAATACATGGATGAGGCTGAATTTCAGGATTGTGCTAATGATGTGATGATAAGGTTGACATTAGTGAGTTAATTAGCACGAATGAGCATGAGTTAAGCTAATAAACTTGAGAGGGATGAACTAAGCTTATAATGGAGAGGCTCATGAGGAAAGGGGAGGCTCTGATACCATGTTGAGAAACATGGGTATCCTGGACATGTGTATGGCTATGGTGATTAGTACTAATCTTACATTAATCTAGTGATTAAGCTAATCTAAGGTGGGTGATATCTAAGCATAAATACGATGATTAATTGCTAAACTAATTAAGCTTAGACTCAAGCATAATTAGGTTACAAGATTGAGACATACTAATAAAGAGGCTTGAGAGCTTGCTTCATATTTCATTGCTTGACATGGCCCCTTTTCATATGGGTGGGTACAACATTGGCTTTGCTAGTTGATGTGGGATAATTTCACCTTTGCTCATGTGGGGCTTGTACTTCATTTGGACTACTCATAATTACTCCCTACCAACTCTTGTGCTCAATGGCACCACTTTTATCAACAAGGACTATGATGAAGCAGTCCCTTGAGGCCACTCCCTTGAGGCCACAGTAACATTTAAAGGTTGGTGGCATCCTTATGGAGGACCGAGAGTCAATGTGATGTGAGAAGAAATGGCCCATAGGTTAAGCATCACATAGATGCAGCTAGCACCCTTTGTTGTCAAGATGGCGGATCAACAAAGTTACACTAGTAGGCACCGTCTATAACCAAGAAATAAATGTGGCTGAATATAAAATTTTAGTATTCTTTACATGATACTTCGAATGAAGGAAAACTTGAGAACATATCTCATGTTGCTTGGTTGATATTGCGCCATGGGAAGATCCGCTAGAACTAGAAAAGAGACTGGCATCCCTATGGGGACCCAACATTAGTAAGGGTGAAAACGTGGGAAAGTATATAAGTGAACAAATTGTAATTAGGGATAACTAATCATTTTACTAATCAAATCATACTTTCTTGGAGCTTCAAGCTTCCATGGCTATGGTGGTACTCCCTTGAGTGCATGTGGTACTCCATTAAGAGTGCATTTCTTTCTCTTTCTATCTCTATCTTTACAGTGGTATCAGAGCCATGTCTTTGATACATTTCCATCTTAGTTTCAAGAAACAATGAGGAATTCTTGATCTTTTAGAATTTCTTTATTTTCTTGATCAAGAATGGGACATGAGTGATCTTGTTGAAGGGAATTGATTTTGCTTGAGTGGAATTAATCGTTGAATCATCTTTTCCTAAGCTTTTGGGACCATGGATGGCAGAGGACCAGATTCTAAGGTATCCGCTCCTAATTTTTTAATCTTAGGATCAAATTTGGGGAAAAATTATTAATCTTGATTAAGGAGTTAATCTAAAATATTTTTACTTACTCTTCTCTTTTCTTGCTTTTTCTTGAGGGAAATAGCTCTTCAATCTGTGCTGGATCTGTAGCATTGACTTAGGGGTTTGAGAGGTATCATCTTGACCTTTACAAAGAGCCCTTTGAAGGAGGATTTAATGGTTGCCATTTGCTGATTTTCACTCAGTTTAGAGCCTCTAATTACAAGAAATGGAGTGCTTCATGGCTATCATCGCCCGATTTGTTGATTTTTGCTCAGTTTAGAGCCTCAAGTAACATGGGACAAGCCTAATCAAAGATTAACATTGCAACTAGTGTCGACGACAGCTACTTCGACCTATGAATCGCAACAATCTACAACATACTGTGTGTTTCCTTCTCTCGTTTCGACTGTGCAAGTATGGACGTAGACGACAACATGGCGTTTTACAACGAATTTGACTGTACGCTTTCAACTCCTTTGAATGCGTAAGGCTACTATTTTAATTCCTTTGAATGCCATTGATAAGAATCGTTTCTACTGTGCGCCTTATGAATGCTTAAGGCTGCATTTTAGTTCTTTGAATGACATTGCTTCTTCAAGCTCTTGGAATGCCATTGCTTCAATCTTTTGAATACCATTTCTTCACTTCTTTGCATGCCACATGCACTCTCTAGGGTACATGCAATGATGGTATGCATTGCCTATGGATTTTGGAAGGCCTTTGCGCATGGTCAATGTGCCTACCATTGAGGTGATTTGGGGATGCAAGAGTATGGTACAATTGGGCTGAAATTTTTGAAAATTTTTGGCCTTCTCATGTGCCCTTTCTTGGCATTAATCAAACATCACATCTCCATACATACACTTATGTTGCCATTGGTCTATTAAAGCTTCTATTTGCCATTTAGATGATTCTCTTGGATAATAATGATGGCTATGAAGTGAAGGTAAAGGACTGAAGTGCTATCCATGAAAACAGTAAATTATGGCTTCATGTTAGTGCCAAAGCTTGGCCTAAAGCAAGCACATACATGTGCCTACATGATCATATGATTGCATTGACCTTTCTTGCAAATCTTGTGCCTTTTGATTCACATGATGTTGGATGCTATTTGGATGTCGTTTTGATGTGATTTGGTGTATTGGAGCTACTATCATGATTGAAGGAAAGCATGAGTACATGCTCATTGTAATTGATAAAATGATAGTAGCGTGAGTCATGCTAAACACATTGTAAGTACTTCTACCTTCTCTTTTGAAATTACATCCACATACACCTCACTTACTTCAATTTCCTAGCATCTAGTATGCTTGTGAGGGTACCTCGGGCATTGGAGAGGCCGAGGGGAGCATGGCATGAAATCTCCTTGGCGTGAGTGTTTTTGGAAAAGCGGCAAGGAGGGGGATTAGGTACATTGGATGTGAAGACTTGGACCCAACTTGTGCCTAGATTCGGACTAGGTACGAGGGTGGGAAGGCTTGGTCGGGTGATCGGCAAGCATAAAGCGCTCCTCCGACACACAACTTGACTAAGTCCATTGTAGGCATGACGAGGCTATGGAAGCCAAATGATACTTGATTGAGCATGCTATGGGCAAAGAGCATGGGAGTTGCATTGGCAAGTGAATGATTATGTTTGTGAATACTTGGGACATTATGTCATGAATGGCATTGGGAAAATACCAATGGATTATTATTGAGATTTGGTCTGTATTGCTGGGAGATTATGGTCAAATTTTGATGGTTTTCCTACATTCTGGTAGTTAATACAAAAGTGCAATTCAGTCCCAAACCATTCAAGATCTCTCAAGGGCATTGAGAAGCCTTGAAAGGGCATCTTAAGGAAAATCCAACTAGCCATGAAGTGGTTGATTTGGACACTGCTTGAGGGTGCAAAGGGACTAGTTTGGTCAGATTGAAAGTTTCAATTTAGTCCAAGACAGTGTGAACTAGGTGTTTACATAACTTAAGAGCACTATCTAAGAGCTTCCAAATGAGCCAACAAACTCTCGATTCCGTTACCATTTGGGTGGTCAACCTCACATAGTTGATGTTTAGGTAAAAGTCAAAACACAGAGATATAGGGGTGCTTAAAGTGGTAATTCAAGGTGGTAGGAGTGTTCCTCTCATAAAGACGAATGCGAAAAACTAAAGAACTCCCAATTTGGTTACTGTTTGCTCTACTAACCACTTGGTAGCATGGGAAACCGTGGAAGGCCCTTGAAAGGAAATGTGTGTTGGGAGAAAGCTATGGATGAGGAGATGGATGCACTATATGGAAATGAGACTTGGGATTTAGTGCAATTGCTTGAAGGCAAGAAAGCCATTGGATGCAAGTGGTTGTACAAAGTAAAACATAACAGTGATGGAAGCATAAGCAGGTACAAGGCTAGATTGGTAGCCAAAGGATATGCGTAGACATATGGCATTGATTATGAGGAAACTTTCAGCCCAGTTGCCAAGATGGCAACAGTGAGAGTTGTGATAGCAGTGGCTACGTCAAAGCAATGGTCTTTACATCAAATGGATGTAAAGAATGCATTCTTGCATGGGGATTTGCAGGAAGAGGTGTATATGTTACAACCACCTGGTGTTATGAGGATGTGAGTCACCCCGAGCATGTTTGCAGGTTAAAACAAGTACCAAGAGCATGGTCTGACAAGATTTCTAAATATCTTGTCACTATTGGCTTTCGTGTAGTCAATGCAGATTTCTCGCTATATGTGAGACACGTGATAGAGGGGTTGTGCTTGCTGTCATCTATGTAGATGACTTGATCATTACGGGGGACCATGATGCAGAGATCTTTGATGTAAAGATTTTACTTAGACAGAAGTTTGAGATGAAGGATTTGGGGGAGCTCAGATATTTCTTGGGCATTGAGGTGATTAGGTCACCACATGGTATTGGATTATTGCAGAGACAGTATGGCTTGGACATGTTGTCCAAGTATGGTATGACAGGCTGTAAGCCTATCTCAGTGCCATTGGATCAAAATGGCAAGTTGAGTGCAGATTCAGGAGAGATTTTGGAGGATCCTACTATGTATAGGTGCATAGTAGGAAGCTTGATCTACATGACGATCACCAGGCCAGATTTGAGCTATGCTGTTGGGTTGGTGAGTCAGTTTATGCAAGTTCCTCGAAAGCCGCATTTGGATGCATTGAGACACATACTGAGGTATGTGAGGTCTACTTTGCATTGTGGACTATTCTATGAAACTGGGACAGAGATATGTGTACATGGATACACACATGCTGATTAGGCTGGCAGTATTTCAGATAGAAGATCTACTAGTGGCTTCATGTTTTCTTTGGGGAGTGCTGCTGTGACTTGGAGCAGCAAGAAACAGCCTACGGTTGCTCTATCCAGTACTATAGAGGCCAAGTACAGAGGAGCTGCTATGGCAGCATGTGAGGTAGCTTGGTTGAGAAAGCTACTTGCAGATTTGGGTCTATCAGTGGATAGACAAGTTGTCATTTTCTGTGACAACATTAGCAGTATGCAGTTGTCCAAGAACCCAGTTTTTCATGCTCGTATGAAGCATATAGAGGTCCACTACCATTTTGTCAGAGAGGTCTTGGCAGGAGATGTTGACCTTGTTTATGTCAACACACAGGATCAGGTAGCTGACATCTTCACCAAAGCATTGGGTATAGAGAAGCTCCGCAGATTCAGGGCTTCGCTTGGTGTACATGAGATGGAGTTGAGCTCGAGGGGGAGTGTTGAGATATCGAGCTCATCTAGTGAGGCGGTGGACACTGATGATTTGCCTGGGGGATAGGCCCCACACACTTACACCATGGCATGGTTGGTGAGATCATGGGTGGTATGCAGCCAGTGGGATGACAGGCTGTATGACAGCCATTCTAAAGACTGGCATAGTTATAGCGCCAGCTCATTTAGTTGGGTTCACACTATAGAGAACCCTATTATGTATTTGGTTGAGTACCTTTTCATTGTGAGTACTCTTATCATTGTGAGTACTCTTATCTTTGTATATGGTGTGTTGAGTGTTGAGTGAAGAAGAAGAAGATTTTCAGCCTCTCACCTTGTGTGTTCTCTATTAGGGTTTTGTGAGTGTGTGTGCTTGCAAGAGCTCAAGCTCTCTTCTCCCCTGCATCTTTTCAATTACCGGGCTGCCTACTACTAAGCAAGGGTAGAATAACATCTAGTGGATAGATTGACAAAAGAGGCTCATTTAATACCCACAAAGGTGCAATATACAGCTTCTATGGTGGCTCAACAATTTATGGAGCATGTGTTTAGGTTGCATGGAATGCCTAAGCAAGTGGCAAGCGAGAGGGATGTCAAGTTCATGAGCCATTTTTGAAAAAGTGTCTTTGATTTTATGGGGACTACACTCACCCCAAGTACGGCCTATCCACAAACGGATGGCCAAACCGAAAGGGTGAACAAGTGGCTTGAAATCTATTTGAGACACTGTTGTTATGACATCCAAGTTTCATGGGATAGATGGATGAACCTAGCTGAATTTTGTCATAACAACACCTATCACATCAGTATTGGCATGTCTCCATTTGAAGCCATGTATGGGTATATAAGGTGCAAATACCTTCTATTGCATTTAATAAGGAAAAGGTGAATCCTCTAGCCAAAGAGGAGATTGAGAAGATGTGTGCAATATTGCAAAGGTGCCATGTTGGTAGAAATTAAGAATGGACCAGCTGTGATGTAATCTTGGGAAACTTTTGATATTAAGGTCAAAAACCTTAAATTCGGGGTGAATGTTTACTTCTCTACCACAAAGAAATTGCGAATCTCTCTCTCTCTCTCTCTCTCTCTCTCTCTCTCTCTCTCTCTCTCTCACTATAAACATGGCTTATTTCTCTCTAGGGAGCTTTTCTTCACATTTTCTTCGCTAATCTTTCACCAAAAAAGGAGAGGTCATTCTCTATGCTTCTAGACCAAATTTAAATCGTGGTGTGTCTTATTAACATTTCATAGTAGCGGCACACATTTCTGTTAGGTTTTGGTAGTAAGGGTGCAAGATATTTCTCTTAGGTTTTCATAGTAAGGCTGTAAGACATGTTTGATAGCTGACAAAGAGTGCTCTCCGTAGGAGGTTTGTGGCATATGTATGGTTGTTCTTATCTCTTTTGATGAACAATAAATGGGAAAGAGTACCTAGAAAGAGGCCTAAATTTACGAATTTATGGTATATATGTGATATAGATAAGCTAAAAGAAACATTTGTTCTTCTCATATCTCCTAATAATAACGACATTCCTTACTGTTGTAAATATGCGATATAGATAAGCAAAGAAACATATGTTTCTTCTTCTTGAATCTCTAAATGCCTAAAGTCACATAGATATATGTGAATAATGCATGATGGTATTGAAAACATTGGTCTTTGATGATTTTAAAAACTTGATTCACCAAAATATAAATGGAATAAAAAATTATACCTTTGATACCTCTTGAATAATGTTTTAATAAAATATTGAACTATTCATTATAGTTTATATATTAATTTTCTATTCACTTTTTTTGTAATAAGGCCCATAAATATGTCAAAGAGGATTCAATTTCTCTAGACACATCATACATATTGGGTTTTTTTTATCATTTTAGCTCACATTAAGCGTGAAATCAAGATTATTACACAACATATCAGTCAAGGCAAGTCATGGTCCATATTTTACAAAATTTATGTTCCATAGTTTCTCGAAAAATTAACACCCTTTGTGAGGACTTTTGAATTATCATAGCTCTTTCCTTATTAGAACTCAAGATACTACCTTTCTCATTTCACATGGTTTCTTTTCCTCACTCATACTACGTTTCATAAAATCTTTACCCCCTTTACTAGTCCCCTCTCCTCCCTACCCCCACCTTTGCTTAATTTCTTTCATTCATTAGAATTACCAACATGACTTTCGAATTCGGCTCATAGATGTTGCAAATGGAGGCAAGATGAGACATAGAAAACCACATAAAGCATGGAAACATACATACCAACAATACCATGAAAGCTCCAACACGTACGGAGAGGGAGAGGGAGAGAGAGAGAGAAGCATTGGCTCAATCGGCCCCGCAACTGAGTGCCATGAATGGTCCCGGTATTTATAGTTTTAATTAAGATAAATTTGGCAAAAGCCAATTACAATGCTTTTTTCACCCATTTTAGAACTTTTGATACAAGAGGGTGTTCTCACATGAAGAATGTGTGTATACAAATAGTGTGCACATAATAGTGCTTGGCTATACATGAATATAGGGTGTCTACATAAATCCTCATGGTTGAGAGTGTTCACATAAATCATTGTGCCGATTCCAACAATAGAGTGGAACACAAGATGACTCTATGTATCAGTAGAATCCCATAGGATATTAAACTAAGTAACCAATATTTGAGCCTCTAGGTATCAACAAATGTGTAGCTTCACATCATTGGCTATTATAGTGGGAAATATTTGACAATATGATAGAAGAATTTGGTACAGACATGAAGTTTAAATCAACATGCAATATTGAAAGAGCAAGTTTCTATGATGTCAATAAGCCTTGGAGATGGAAAGATAAGGCATCTAAGAAATTTAGATTGTTGGAATTCAAGCACTAGAAATATGCAATAAGGCAAGTTTGAACTTCCTTTGGGAAAAACATTCCTTATTCCATATTTGTCTAAAGAAAAGTTTCTTCACGTTAATGCCAAGAAGTGTAGTAGGTCTAGAACCCTATCTTTTAAGAGCTTGTTTTCACCAAAAAAAAAGTCAAAAAGTCAAAAATTGGGTATTATTGTTTCTTTAAAAAGTTAAAAATTAAAAAGTCATAAAAAAGGTAAAATTATGAAAAACAGCATTGTGTAATGCAAGTCGGAGGGGGGAGGGGGGATTGAGATTGTCGGCAGTCTTTATGTACACATTAAAAGAAGTCTATAAGTGTATTACATACATACCGATGGATTCTGCATAACATTTTTGGCTAGCTTAAATAAACTTTAAATATTTTGAGCGTTTCGGCAAAATGACCCTAAGATGGTAATATTTCTGTTAGGAACTTCCTTTGGGAAAAACTTGCCTTATTCCATATTTGTCTTATTGAAGTTACACAGTAGTGGCATGCCGTTTCTCTTAGGAACTTCCTTTGGGAAAAACTTGCCTTTCATTGAGCCCCACAAAAGTGTCGAATGCATTAGGATCAAGCAACATAGGTGAAGTGTAGGGGGCCAAAAAGTGTCGGAAGCACCAGAATTAGATCGTAGAGCTCACAAAGTGGTAGAGGAACTATCTGCCACCACAACAAAGCATACCGTTAGAGTTTAGAAGGAAGGAGAAAACCAAAAAGTTAGGTCAATTAAGAATAACGACATCCAAGAATAGTGCTTGGCCAACGGAGGGGTAGATATTTCACCTCAATAGTAGAAAGTTGGAAGCAAGGGATAGATCGCTGAAGAATCATCTGAATATGTTCTGTGGAAGGGCTTGCACAGAAGATGAAGCTTAACATCGATGTAGCAATTAGGTACATGCAATGTAAAGTCGATTAATAGAACTAGTTTCGGACTATGATGAAGGAGTCCGTGAGGTCCCATTAACATAAAAAGGTCAGATAGTGTCTAGCATCCTTATCAAACGAAGGATGGAGAGTCAATGTGATGCCAAAAGGAATGGCCCACAGGTTAGGCATCGTAGAGATGCAGCCATCAACCTAGTTTACCGTCAAGATGATCGATAAGCAGGGGGTTATGTCAATAGGTATCATCCGAAACCAAGAAATGAATGTGGGTGAGTATAAATTCTTAGTATCCTTTGTGATATTTCGAGTGAAGGAAAACTCAAGAAGATGTCTGATGTTACTTGGCTGGTGTTGTGCCATGGAAGATGCACTAGAACTACGAAACGGACTGGCTTACCATCTATAGAGGGAAGAAAAAAGATTAGAGAGTCTATGTTCTCCAAAGGAAAAATGACCACTCTATGCATGAGGACTTAACTGGATGGAACGAGTGGAGAATGATGAGAAAGATAAGATCGTAAGGGAGAATCCGGATCTAGTTTAATTCCCCTTGTTTGAGGTGGATCTAGACCGGATTGTTTGTGCCGATAACCAATACACTATTACCACCACATTGTCAACAGCTCGCTTTGTTAATTTTAACACATCCTAGTTTAAATCCGAAGCCCCTACTTTACTTCGCTAGTTTTCCCAATTTTACCCTCTCCTCCCTAGTTTTCCATAGTTTACTCTATCTTCCCTAGTTTCCTTCTTGGGTTTACCCTCTCCTGAGTGTATTTTCCCTCCTAGTTTACCTGCACTCGTCGTAAGGCCTAGTTTACTCTCGTTAAATCTTAGACCGTCTAAAAATGGCAAAGTCTAAAAGAGTGCGGCTATGGTTGTAGTAAAGTCGTGCTTTACGATCTTAATGAACAAATGCTTGATTAAAAGAAGAGTGGTTTGCCAGAGCTATTAAATAATAAAAATTAACAATGTACCCTACATACATCCATCTGTGTACTAAACAGAATGTTCTCTAAGCACTGTTTAAACAGGCGGCATGGATCTCATGGTAATGAGAGGATTATAATAAGAACAGAACAACGATGAGAAGATCGCCCATGAGCTAGTAGTTAGTGGGGTGATGTTTCCGGCCCCCCGCCTTCTCAGCTTCTTTCTTGTCGTGGCAAATGCCCCAGATCCAATGGCCACGCCCCCAGCTACGGCTTCTCCAACGTGGTGCTTGTGGGCGTTCTCAGGGTCCTTCTTAGCTTGATGCTTCTCATACTACACACAAAACAAACTGATCAGGCCTACTAATCTTCATATAAGGAAGATGATTAGTATGAGAATGAAGCTGGATTAAGGTGTAGAGATGATGATGCACACCATGGCCACCTCCTAGGTAGCCAGGCGCCAGCCTCACCGAGGTGCTGCTTGTGAGAGTGCTTCTTGATCTCCGCCCTGCTGGCGGCATCGACTGGCTTTCCATCGACCTGAGTGCAGATGAATAGACCTGAGTGTTCTTGTGGTGGTGAAAGAGTCCTCGATCACCTGCACCACGGTGCGCCTGCTCTCCCGAGTAGTACTGATGATCAGCCATTGATGGAATTAGCGATGTAGTGAGTTACCTCCTCCTCCTCCTCCTCCTACACACACACACACACACGGTTTCCCACGCCTTACAATACCCCATTCCTACCACAAGGGGGGCAACCCATTCCCAAGGAGGTTATCTTTCTTCAGTAGTAGTAAGTTGCTCATCACAGCCCCACCACTCATAGTTCTAGCCTCTAACTCAGCCCCACCACTCATAGTTCTAGCCTCTAACTCTTGCACCGGCTCACAGCTAACGCTGCTCATTACTCTATCGATGCCTCTCCATCTACCTTTTGTTCAAGGAGCCCATCAAGGTAGTTCCACTCGAAAACTCGAGTTTGGCCCCTGCAGTGGGCTGTCTCCTCAACATCTCGATTTCGTTCATGTTAATATTACCCAGTAAGTGTAGTAGGTCTAGAAGCCTATCTTTTAAGAGCTCGTCCCCCCCCCTTTTAAGAGCTCGTCCCCCCCCCCCCTTTCCTTCCCAAATATATATATATATATATATATAATATAACCCACTTAGGAGGGGTTTCTATGCAAGATGTAATTTTTTCCTAAATAAATCAATCAATAGGAAACATTCCTTTGCGAAAAACTTCATGCTTAAAATATCTTGTGCACTTTAATTATGTATTGTATTACACTTAAAAACAATGCATACACATCTACAAACATGGCTTATTTCTCTCCACATAGATTTTCTTCACTAATGTTTCACCAAAAACGGATGTGTCATGCTCCCTGCTTCTACACCAAATCCAAACGGGGGTGTGTCTTAATTCACATTACATAGCAAAGCGGCACACTATTTCTCTTAGGTTTTCGTAGTAAGGGTCTTTAAAGGTTTTTGCAGTAAGGGTGTAAGACATTTCCCTTAGGTTTTCTACACCTTAGGCAAAGTCTAAGCCTACTACTACTACTACAAGGTAAACATAGCCGCACTCTTTTAGACTTTGCCATTTTTAGACGGTCTAAGATTTAACGAGAGTAAACTAGGCCTTACGAGTGTAAGTAAACTAGGAGGTGAGAGTAAAGTAGGGAAAATACACTAAGTAGAGGGTAAACGCAAGAAGGAAACTAGGGAAGATAGAGTAAACTATGGAAAACTAGGGAGGAGAGGGTAAAATTGGGAAAACTAGCGAAGTAAAGTAGGGGCTTGGGATTTAAACTAGGATGTGTTAAAATTAACAAAGCGAGCTGTTGACAATGTGGTGGTAATAGTGTATTGGTTATCGGCACAAACAATCCGGTCTAGATCCACCTCAAACAAGGGAAAACTAGATCCGGATTCTCCCTTACGATCTTCTCTTTCTCATCATCCTCCACTCGTTCCATCCAATTATGTCCTCATGCATAGAGTGGTCATTTTTCCTTTGGAGAACATAGACTCTCTAATCTTTTTTCTTCCCTCTATAGATGGTAAGCCAGTCCGTTTCGTAGTTCTAGTGCATCTTCCATGGCACAGCACCAGCCAAGTAGCATCGGACATCTTCTTGAGTTTTCCTTCACTCGAAATATCACAAAGGATACTAAGAATTTATACTCACCCACATTCATTTCTTGGTTTCGGATGATACCTACTACTGACATAACCCCCTGCTTATCGATCATCTTGACGGTAAAGGTTGATGGCTGCATCTCTATGATGCCTAACCTGTGGGCCATTCCTTTTGGCATCACATTGGCTGCATCTCTATGATGCCTACTTGTGGGCCATTCCTTTTGGCATCACATTGGCTCTCCATCCTTCGGATGATACCTACTGACATAACCCCCTGCTTATCGATCATCTTGACGGTAAAGGTTGATGGATGCATCTCTATGATGCCTAACCTGTGGGCCATTCCTTTGGGCATCACATTGGCTCTCCATCCTTCGTTTGATAAGGATGCTAGACACTATCTGACCTTTTAATGTTAATGGGACCTCACGGACTCCTTCATCATAGTCCGAAACTAGTTCTATTGATCGACTTTACATTGCATGTACCTGATTGCTACATCGATGTTAAGCTTCATCTTCTGTGCAAGCCCTTCCATAGAACATATTCAGATGATTCTTCAGCGATCTATCCCTTGCTTCCAACTTTCTACTATTGAGGTGAAATATCTACCCCTCCGTTTGCCAAGCACTATTCTTGGATGTTGTTATTCTTAATTGACCTAACTTTTTGGTTTTCTCCTTCTTTCTAAACTCTAACGGTATGCTTTGTTGTAATAGTTCCTCTACCACTTTGTGAGCTCTACGATCTAATTCTGGTGCTTCCAACACTTTTTGGCCCTACACTTCACCTATGTTGCTTGATCCTAATGCATTCGACACTTTTGTGGGGCTCAATGAAAGGCAAGTTTTTCCCAAAGGAAGTTCCTAAGAGAAACGGCATGCCACTGCTATGTAACTTCAATAAGACAAATATGAAATAAGGCAAGTTTTTCCCAAAGGAAGTTCCTAAGAGAAATATTACCATCTTAGGGTCATTTTGCCGAAACGCTCAAAATATTTAAAATTTATTTAAGCTAGCCAAAAATGTTATGCAGAATCCATCGGTATGTATGTAATACACTTATAGACTTCTTTTAATGTGTACATAAAAACTCCTGACAATCTCAATCCCCCCCCCCTCCGACTTGCATTACACAATGCTGTTTTTTATAATTTTACCTTTTTTAATGACTTTTTAATTTTTAACTTTTTAAAGAAACAATAATACCCAATTTTTAACTTTTTGACTTTTTTTTTTGGTGAAAACAAGCTCTTAAAAGATAGGGTTCTAGACCTACTACACTTCTTGGCATTAACGTGAACGAAACTTTTCTTTAGACAAATATGGAATAAGGAATGTTTTTCCCAAAGGAAGTTCAAACTTGTCTTATTGCATATTTATAGTGCTTGAATTCCAACAATCTAAATTTCTTAGATGCCTTATCTTTCCATCTCCAAGGCTTATTGTTGACATCATAGAAACTTGCTCTTTCAATATGGCATGTTGATTTAAACTTCATGTCTGTACCAAATTCTTCTATCATATTGCCAAATATTTCCCACTATAATAGCCAATGATATGAAGCTACACATTTGTTGATACCTAGAGGCTCAAATATTGGTTACTTAGTTTGATAATTTTCTATGGGATTCTATTGATACGTAGAGTCATCTTGTGTTTCACTCTATTGTTGGAATTGGCACAATGATTTATGTGAATACTCTCAACCATGAGGATTTATGTAGACACCCTATATTCATGTATAGCCAAGCACTATTATGTGCACACTATTTGTATACACACATTCTTCATGTGAGAACACCCTCTTGTATCAAAAGTTCTAAAATGGGTGAAAAAAGCATTGTAACTGGCTTTTGCCAAATTTATCTTAATTAAAACTATAAATACCCTCTGAGGAGACCATTCATGGCACTCAGTTGCGGGGCCGATTGAGCCAATGCTTCTCTCTCTCTCTCTCTCTCTCTCTCTCTCTCTCTCTCTCTCTCTCTCTCTCTCTCTCTCTCTCTCTCTCCCTCTCCCTCTCCCTCTCCGTACGTGTTGGAGCTTTCATGGTATTGTTGGTATGTATGTTTCCATGCTTTATGTGGTTTTATATCTCATCTTGCCTCCGTTTGCAACATCAGAAGAACAAATGTTTCTTTTAGCTTATCTATATCACATATATACCATAAATTCATAAATTTAGGCCTCTTTCTAGGTACTCTTTCTCATTTATTATTCATCAAAAGAGATAAGAACAACCATACGTATGCCAGAAACCTCCTACGGAGAGCACTCTTTGTCAGCTACTATCAAACATGTCTTACAGCCTTACTATGAAAACCTAAGAGAAATATCTTGCACCCTTACTACCAAAACCTAACAGAAATGTGTGCCGCTACTATGAAATGTTAATAAGACACACCACGATTTAAATTTGGTCTAGAAGCATAGAGAATGACCTCTCCTTTTTTGGTGAAAGATTAGCGAAGAAAATGTGAAGAAAAGCTCCCTAGGGAGAAATAAGCCATGTTTATAGTGAAAGAGAGAGAGAGAGAGAGAGAGAGAGAGAGAGAGATTCGCAATTTCTTTGTGGTAGAGAAGATTTTTAACCTTAATATCAAAAGTTTCCCAAGATTACATCACAGCTAGATTCTTCATTTCTACAAACATGAAGCCCTTGTTGTTAGAAAGAAAACTTTCTTTAAATCGTAGCACACACAATCAATCAAACATTACAAAGAGTACTTCTCTCTGAGAATCCTTCACTTCAAAGTGTGCTTGATGCATAGAAGAAGGTGGCAATGGTTATAAGACACAAGGGAACAAAAGTGGTCGAGGTTGTTAGACATGGTAGTCCTTGAGTGACGTGGAAAGCTTGGGTTAAGAATGGGGTGCTATGATGTGTCAAAACATAGAAGAGGTTTAGCTTATCTATATCACACATATATACCACAAATCCGTAAATTTAGGCCTCCTTTTCTAGATACTCTCCCATTTACTGCTCAAAAGAGATAAGCACAACGATACATATATACCACAAATCCGTAAATTTAGGCCTCCTTTTCTAGATACTCTCCCATTTACTGCTCAAAAGAGATAAGCACAACGATACATATGCTAAAAGACTCCTATGGAGAGAACTCTTTGTGAGGCAACAAATATGTCTTGAACCCTTACTACGAAAACCTAAGAGAAATGTCTTACACCCTTACTGCAAAAACCTTTAAAGACCCTTACTATACGAAAACCTAAGAGAAATAGTGTGCCGTTGCTATGTAATGTGCATTAAGACACACCCCCGGATTTGGTGTAGAAGCACGGAGCATGACACGTCCTTTTTTGGTGAAACATTAGTGAAGAAAATCTATGTGGAGAGAAATAAGCCATGTTTGTAGATGTGTATGCATTGTTTTTAAGTGTAATACAATACATAATTAAAGTGCACAAGATATTTTAAGCACGAAGTTTTTCGCAAAGGAATGTTTCCTATTGATTGATTTATTTAGGAAAAAATTACGTCTTGCATAGAAACCCCTCCTAAGTGGGTTATATTATATATATATATATATATATTTGGGAAAGAAGAGGGGGGAATTGCTGCGTTGAACAGAAAACAGGCGTTTTGGCTAGCGATGCAAAATTCGAGCTGCTGCGTTGAAATTGGGCGATGAGAGCTTAGTTGTAGCATGCGTGGGAGCTAATCTATGAGCCTATATCAAAATCTTGAGGTATGATAAACTCAGGTGCACACACGGAATCAATCTACAGCAAGGGGTTCAAACAGAAAAAACTGGCTATGGTGATTAAGAAATTGATTAGGATTTTTGCTAATAAACTAAATCTAATTGAGTCAAGCTCTGATACCAAATGTTAGATATGATAACTAAGCTATGAAGATTGATCAAAAACATACTCAAGGTGGATCAAAGATTGTACAAGACATCATGAATATGAGGGACAAAAATTGGTATATGCAGAAAATTGATATGAGATTAATACAAGAAGACACTAATTGTAATTAGACATGAACCAAACTTACATAATCACTTGATCACGACTTATACCTTATTTAGAGACTCCTCTACCCTATTTTTAGTTGCATGAACAACATGCACCAACCATTTGTAGGCTTTACACACCAACCACTAACCACTAGCCTATCAACCACATATTAATTTGGACTAAGGAGTTGGGATTACATTTATCCAACAATATGGACCATGACTTGCCTTGACTGATA
Source organism: Cibotium barometz (assembly GCF_041138505.1). Classification (NCBI taxonomy): domain Eukaryota; kingdom Viridiplantae; phylum Streptophyta; class Polypodiopsida; order Cyatheales; family Cibotiaceae; genus Cibotium; species Cibotium barometz. The sequence continues at coordinate 40,731,039 of NC_141094.1, forward strand.
TGTTGTGTAATAATCTTGATTTCACACTTAATGTGAGCTAAAATGATAAAAAAAACCCCAATATGTATGATGTGTCTTGAGAAATTGAATCCTCTGACATATTTATGGGCCTTATTACAAGGAAGTGAATGGAAAATTAATATATAAACTATAATGAATAGTTCAATATTTTATTAAAACATTATTCAAGAGGTATCAAAGGTATAATTTTTTATTCCATTTATATTTTGGTGAATCAAGTTTTTAAAATCATCAAAGACCAATGTTCAATACCATCATGCATTATTCACATATAGCTATGTGACTTTAATCAACTATAACCAAGCTAGATAATTCACTATGGAGCATGTCCCCAAATTTCAAGAAGCGATTGCAACACAAAATGCACCCCCCTAAGATAAATCAATTGATTTATGAGAGAGAGAGAGAGAGAGAGAGAGAGAGAGAGAGAGAGAGAGAGAGAGAGAGTGTAAGATCCCTGTTCCCACCGAGCAACAGATTCGGGATACTAGCAGCGGAAGTAGCACTTCTCGCGCGGGACAGGGGTCCCACATTCGGGGCCTCACCCACGGATATCCGGATAAGAGACTAATCCGTTGGTTGTTCCAAAACCGAACCCAAAAAAACTTCCTTTACCAGAAAGCACGGGCGATTCCACCAGGATAACTTTTTACTCTAACGTAGTCAAGATCATTTCTGATCGAGTTGATCCAATTACATCTATAAGATACTTGGTCAGATCAAGGAAGAAACTTGCACTTGGATCATTGGGATCAACGCTTTTTCCCCCATTCAAGAGGCACAACCGTTAATTCCTATCCATAGAACAGTTACTGTCCGGGATTTATTTTATCTATCGTAAAAACAAAAGTTTGAGTTTCGATTTACGGATCCATCAGTCCAGCCTAACCCCATCCGATCCCATGGGTTAGCCAACCGCCCAACCACTGTAGTGATGGGATCCAATTAAGAATTTGGTTAGGTTTTGTCCCGGGTACCAAGGAAAAGAGTTCCAGGGCCCCCAGCCGGATGTTCATGCAAAAATAAAACTAGTCACACCACTCACACACCCAATATGAAATTGCCTTTTCACAGATTCAACCAGTTTAAAACAATCCTTTAATAAAACCATAGTATCACTAATCACCATCTTCCAATTTATCCAGTTGATTCTTAATTTTTCCATCATTCCTTCATCAGAGTATCTATGGCATCATTGGCAACTAGGACGCTCACCACCTGTCCACTCAGGGGCCGTTTCCTAATCCCTAGCCCATAATACTCGGCAATATAATCACTTATCAAGATGGACTCTTGTTGAAGATCAGCAAGATCAACCAACAGATCCATATAAATAGCCATGGACTCATCCATTGAAGACCAGCAAGGTCAATCAACCAGATCCATGCCCGATTTCAGAAAACAACTCCTACTCTTGTTCCAATATCTTCCTCCACGCACGCGTGTGTATCCTAGGCGACCCAGAGCCCGAGCACCGTATGGTCAGCACCCTCTAGGATCCTTCGCAGGTGACCTAGCGCTTCACTCATAGGCCGCTTCCTTGGCCCCTCATCCACCGTACCGGAAGCTCACCATTTTAATCACACCGAGGCTGGTCAAGACCTCGGCCGACCTTGCTACGCGAGACGTCCTTCATTGACTCTCCGTCAGCAGTTGCAACTTTATCAGTTAGGTCTCCACGACCTTAATCACAAGATGGTCAAAATGCTCCCCCAGCATTCTTGACATAAAACAGTCATTTACAAACAGCATTTACAAACAGTTTACAATACAGTTTCTATTTTAACTTTCATTTTTCCACATTATCCCTCATCAATCTACATTACTTATTCCATATTCCATTTATATGTATACTCATCCCATCACATCATTTTCCATCTCATCACTTTAGATTCCTTCACATCATATATCATATATTCACATCTATACATATATCCACATCCACATCCACATCCACATTCACATCCATACATCCACATCTACATCCATACATCTATTTTCACATCCACATCTACATGCACATTCATGCATCTACATCCATACATCCGCATCTACATGCACATTCACATCCATACATCCACATCTATATGCGTACATTCACATCTACATGCATACATCCACATCTCTATGCATATATCCACATCCACATTCACATTCACCTCCATACATTCACATCTATATGCGTACATTCACATCTACATGCATACATCCACAGCTCTATGCATATATCCACATCCACATTCACATTCACCTCCATACATCTACATCTACATCATACTTCCACCTCCACATTCACATCCACATCTATACATCTACATCTACATGCATACATCCACATCCACATCCACATCCACATCTACATCTACATGCATATATCTACCTCCACATCCACATCTACATCTATACATCTACATCTACATGCATACATCCACATCTCCATTCACATCTACATCTATACATCTATATCTACATGCATCCATCCACATCTCCATTCACATCTACATCTATACATCTACATTTACATGCATCCATCCACCTCCACATCCACATCTACATCTATACATCTACATCTACATGCATACATCCACATCTCCATTTACATCCTTATCTATACATCTACTTCTACATGCATACATCCACATCTCCATGCATACATCCACCTCCACATTCACACTCACATCTATACATCTACATCTACATGCAAACATCCACATCTCCATGCATAATAAAATTCTTTTAATTAATCTAGGATGATAGTTCCTAGAATATGGTAGGAAGTCCTCTTTTTATGCTTTGAATGAAATTATTTTATGCGTAATTTCTATAAAAATATTGCCATAGCTCCGCTACTATGACTGATAAATCTCAAATTTTTTTTAAAGGGATAAGGCTTATCATTAAGGAAATAATTAGAATGGTCTCTTATTGGATCATCAATCCATAATGGATTGAATCATCGATATACATAAACTAAAAGCATAGAAAAAAGCCATTAATTTGGCCTCAAGCATAGCTTAATCTTGGATTAAGAAAAAGCCTTATGAAAAGCTTCATTTAGATTGAAAAGGGTCATGAGTATGACCATTTCTTAAGTGAGAGAGAGAAAAACCATTAGAATTAAATATAAATAGAATTTTATATAGTTCTTTACTATCATTAATTAATTAACTTCAATAGCATTTCAAAAACCATATCAATTAAGCTTCTCAAGCTTGAGAGGGGTTGAGAAGAGAGAATCATTGAGAAATTATAGAAATCATTGAGAAATTATAGAAAAGATCAAAATTCACTATACTTATCTTATAATTTGCTTGATTCTTTGATCACGATAGAGGCCCCCAACCAATCAATTGGTTTAGTATGTTGATGGAGCCACCAATGGGGATTGAAGACTAAAGGGGAAAGTATCAAAAACTAGTGAATTATTAAAGAATTCACAGTTCTTGGCTTAGGTGGAGTAGAGTAACAATGCATAAGACATTATATTTTTTTCAACAAGGGAAGGCTTCTATTTATAGGAAAAATTGAGCTCCTAACCAAACAAACTGATTCTAGAATTTTCCAAGCCAGTTTGGTTGAATTTGGGGGTGGTTGCAAGATGAGGGTACTCACTTTCGTTCACTCTCTCCAAAATTGGGACATCCATGCATCTCGGGCGGAGTACCTCGATCGTGATAGTGCCGCGAATCAAAAGACGACACGTGCCTCCCGAGCCTAAATCGACATATCTCGATCGAGATGCCAACTAATGCCACGCTAGCAGGTCCGGGTTTCCAGGCGTCATCCATGTCACCAATACATGTCACCGCCACCACAATATCTCGATCGAGATATCTATGCCACTCGGATCCACATCAGGGCCACGCTGTATCCCCGTAGGCATATTTGACTAGCACATCTCCATCGTCCACGTATCTCGAACGAGAAATATACATCCAATCGCGACCATTCATTGTTCGAGGTAATCGGATACAATCTCCACCGTCCCCATATCTCGATCGAGATACTGAGTTCAAATCTCAGCCGTCCAAATATCTCGATCGAGATACATAGATTCAATCTGCACCGTCCGAGTATCTCGATCGAGATACGTAGATGCAATATCCACCGTCCAATTATCTCGATCGAGATACGGAAAAGCAATCTAAACCGTCCATTCACGTACGCTGGAAGATGCGATCTCGGCCGTTTAAATATCTCGATCGAGGTATATAATGAATCTTGACCGTCGAGATACCTTGTCGTGGTAATGCCTTTAAATCGTGGCCGTCCATTTACCTCGAACGAGATAGTAATATCAAATCTCAGCCGTCGATCCTTCCCCAACCCTAGAATTAGGTGTGTATCTTGGCCGTATGTTGCACTAACCCTAATATCCAGAGCGTTAATCTTGCAAACCCTAAATTGCATGATGTTTCCGAACCTCGATCGAGGTTATAAAACCGGAAAACTTTTTTTTTTGCCTCATTTTCACAAGTCGTTTTCACTCTCTTGCGCTCTTGATTTGGATTAGTATTAGTGAGCCCATTAGCTTTGTTTTTAGCTTCATTAGTGCTACTTAGCACTAAGCATTAGACCTTTCACATTAGACCCTTCACATTGGACCCTTCACATTTGGCCTAGGTTTTAGCATGGAGGGCCACGAGGAGGGCCACGAGGAGGGCCGCTCATCTATTGCGGACCTCATCGCGGAGATAGACCGTGAGTTAGCGGCTATCCGTAGGAGTGCTAGAGACACTCCGTCTACATTACATATCGTGGCAGACTTGGAGGCGATGCTTGCGTCCCTTCGTAGCCTTCACGATATTGTTTATGTAGATGAGTGGATAGCCCACCATCGCGCTGCTCCTGTGTCACATGGCCTGACATATCGTCAGGTCTGTGATCTTGCTCCTATTAGGGATGGGGCTTTCCTAGATCTTTTCCTCGATAGTCGTGGGATGAGGCCCGGGGCGGGCAAGCCCCTCACTATTTCGCGGTGTTCGCATCCTCGTATGGCGGCACATATCTATAGTCGATATGTTGCCGCATATGGGAGGATGCCGAACAACCGCCAGATTCCCATATACTTCGCAAAGCAGTTATATGCGGAGTTTGTCTTAGGGGAGGAGGTCGATTACACCAGCCATCGTTCGGGTGGTGGTGCTGGCCGAGGCCGTCTCCAGGACCAGGGTAGGCGGCCTCCACCAGCCCTTCGTGTAGCACCTACCACAGATCCTTCATTTGTGCCATTGTCGACAGTAGAGGCTCTTGGCACGCAGGTCGGCATTGACGTACGGAGTACCACGGAGAGCATCCAGCACGTGGTGCGCCTATTCTCACGATCTATACCGACGACAGATGTGGAGGTATTTACATATATATTACGTCTTAAGTTTTTTTGGTCATTTATCTTCATGTTTATATGTACTTTTCTATATTTTTACATGAGCAGCATGGTTGATTGTGTCACGCAGGTTCCCACACCTGCCACTCAGAGGCTCACTCAGGAGTTGGTAGAGGCGAGAGCGGAGATAGACCGCCTCCGAGCTGCACTACAGATGGCAGAGGCAGCTACTGCAGAGGCACAGCATCTGAGAGAGTCCGACATCCAGCAGGTAGGTTTCTCTTGCACGTTTAAGTTACAAATTTCTTTAAGTAATACCTAATGAGAGACTAATCAAATATTTTAATGCTTTACTTTTTTGCGTAGGCTCGGACCGAGGTAGAGAGCTCTAGAGCTGAGGCACAGCATCATCAGATTATGGAGCAGATTGCCCAGCACAGGGCAGAGCAGCTGATGCTGCATGTTTGAGAGTATCGTAGATCATTGGACGTGACAGTGCCTTACCTACCGTTATATCCACGGCCTGTCTCACAGAGGTTTTTCAACGACCTCTCCCGCAGGATGCACCACCCTTCCTACGTGATGCGTGCTACTGTTTATGTATCGAGGACATTGATAGTACAGGAGGATATGCCCTAGGATGTGGACATATTTTCCACTTGTCTTGCATCACCCAGGAGCTCGTCCGGTTCTCAGCATGCCCATCCTGCCGTGCACGCGTCGACTTAGCGACGTACAGGGTATTGGGAATCGATGATCTTCACCCAGGCCTTGTACGAGTAGATGCCAGGACTGGCAGGCCTGTCGACTTTACATCAGCTATGGACTTGGGACTCGACGCCTTCGACGATAGAGCCCAGGAGCCTGAGGTGCCTCCTGAGATAGAGTGGAGCTCACATGAGTTCGACGCTTACCAGAGAGTCCTACATGAGAGCCAGGTGACAGCATTTGAGCGCGTGGGTGGCACAACGGGTGATGGTGCTAGCAGCAGTGCTGCTTCTCATGAGCAGCGTGTCCTTACAGCAGAGGAGCTTACACGAGCAGAGTGGCAGACACGCACCATTGCAGATTATCGATTTTGGGTTTACAGACAGAGGCGTCTTGCATTAGCACGACGTAGAGAGAGAGAGAGGGCCATAGCAGCTTTTGGGACTCGTGAGCTCCCGAGTACACCGGCACCAGCTTACGATCCTTCCTTTGAGGCAGACCTCCCCGCAGACATTCGACGACCCCCGCAGCCGGCACAGCCTCCTCGACGTGCACAGCAGCCTTGACGCGCACGTCGACCGGCAGTTAGAGATGACGATTTTGATTGGGTTGCTGTTGATAGTGACTAAACTCAGACTAGCTGGGTTAGCTCACTTACATTGTACTTAGATTTTTGGGCAGTGACTAACCTCAGACTAGCTGGGGTAGCTCATTTTCATTCTGATGTACTTATTTGATGTTTATATCATTATGAGTTTTCTCATTATTGAGTATCATTACATTTTAGTTGATGTTCTTGATTTTATTATATTTCTTAACACTTTGGCTATCATATTGTTTGTTGAAAATCTCCATTATTGAGTATCATTACATTTTAGTTGATGTTCTTGATTTTATTATATTTCTTAACACTTTGGCTATCATATTGTTTGTTGAAAATCTCCATGCCATCGTACCCAAACATGCTCTGATGGGGACCAAACTTTGCAAGCATGGGGAGGGGACCCACCCCCACATGCTTGCAAAGTTTGGTCACAATCAAAACATGTTTGGATTGGCAATTGGCGCCCAGTGCGGGTTTTTGAAGTCTCTTGGTGCTTAAGAGGCCATGGAAAATCCGGGCCTTCCCCATACCATCGTAATACATACGTTTAGGACACAAAAAATCAATTAAGTAATGAATGTTAGGGGCAAGGCAAAGAAGGCATTTTGGAAGGCACAATGGACGACAAGTGTGAAAGCCGGATTGAGATCCGAAGAGTTGTGGCCTTTTAGCCTTTTGGCGATCTATGTATTTGACGGATTAGTTATCATGCAGCGTGTTCTGTAGGAAGCGCAAGATTCAGTATTTTGTCATGTGTTTTGGCAGTTTGTAGTAGATGAAGTTTCAGTTTCTGTTTTGTTTTTCCTTCATGATGATGTAGCCTTGTTTTGGATTGATGAAGAAGCAGAATTTTCGGTGTCTTTGCAATTCATGTTTTGTCACATTCATTGTCTTTGTTCATGAAGAATGTTAGTGATGATTCTCTTCTCTTTGGCACGCGAGTAAACACTGGCGATCACGGTGATAGTGGTGTGATACCATGGTCGAATTCATCATCTTCTGTGCATGGGTGACGTTTCGTATCTCCAACAGAATTCAGCGTGAAATCAGATAGTCAGCCTGGAGAGGTCACAGCAACCCACTCGCATTTACAATTTGAGGTCAAATTCATCAAGATATGGAGAGGAATATTGGAATGTTTGGGCTCAAGGTGCAGCAAGTGATGACACAGAAGGGGCAGACCAGAATGCATATGTAGAAGACTTGGAAGATGTGGAAGAATATGATGGTTCAGACGGAGAAGATCGTCGAATTAGGCAGTTTATTGGAGGAGCATTTATCCATGGAGCTTTGCGGTCAAGAAGAAGACTGCAATTTGATCCTTTAGGAGCACCAAGACAGTTGCGGGTGCGCATTCCATTGGCATTCTCAACACCATCTTCGGTGACACCACAAGTGTCATCAAATTCGTCATCTTCAGTTTCAACACCAGCAAGTCCAGCGTCTCCGAGAATGGCGGCAGCTCAGGCAAGGCAAGACCTCCGAGTCAGATTCAAGACCTTTTCAGGAACGTCTAAAGAAGACCCTGATTGCCATATAGCTCAATTTGAGAGGAAATGGCAGGCCAGTCAATTTGACGGAGTGTACGATGCCCAGACCAAGAGAATGCAATTTGAAGCCACCTTGGAAGGCAAGGCTATGCAGTGGTTGAATAATTATGGAGCAGCACATTTTGCTGACTACAATGCATTGAAAGTGGCATTTCTGAATAGATTCCGGAAGGAGAAGACTCCTTTTGAGGTACTCACAAAGCTGAAAGAAATTCAGCAAAAGAAGATGTTTGTCGAGGATTATGCCCAAAAATTCAACAGGTATCTGAATCGGTTAACTGCTCAAGAAAGACCGACAGATGAAATGCTGGCTGGATATTTCATGAATGGATTGAGGAAAGAATTGCGACATGCAGTTGGTGCAGGAGTAGATATTGCAGGAGGAATGGATGACTTAATTGAAACAGCTACAAGGGCTGAGAAAAGGTTTGGAGTGGCTTCTTTGAGAAAGTCTTCTAGGAGAGATACAAAGAAGAAGTCTAGGAGAAGCAAGAGGTCAAAAAGTGATGACAGTGATGATGACTCTGGTGATGATTCAGAGGAGTCAGAAACAGATGAATCTGAGGATGAGGAAAACTCTGAAAATGACAGTGATCAAGAATCAGACAGTGAGTCAAAGAAAAAGTACCGCAAGAAGAAGCGGAAGGAGGAAGAAAAGAAATCCAAATCGGATGAAAAGGAGGCTGAAACCAAAATGGAGAAGTTGTTGGCTAAGAAATTGAAGGAATTAGGAGTCACAAAGGAAGTCAACAAGAAGAAAGATCAGTGTGAAATTTGTGAGAAATTCCACAAGACAAAGGATTGCTGGTATAACCCGAATTACAGGGGACCGGTTCCACCAAGAGTCCAACAAGTCATGGCAGAAGCTAGTGGAGTTGTTCCTGAGCAGCAAAGTCCTCAGCAAAATGTAGGTTGGTCAAATCCCATGAATAATTGGCGACCTCAGGGAAGGCAGTTTCGTCCTCAGTTTAATCCAAATTTTCGTCCTCGATGGCAGGGTGGTAGACCACCTTGGGGACCAAATTGGCAGCAGACACAGTCACAACCAAATTGGCAACAAGGTTGGCAAAATAATCAACAGGGATGGCAGCAACAACAGCCGAATTGGCAGCAACCTACACAAAGCTGGAATCAGCAGAGTTGGAATTCACCACCGTGGATGCAGCAAAATGCAGCACAACAGTTACCTCAGTTGACAGCACCAGTGACAACTCAGCCAAGCACTGAGAATGTGCCAACAACAAATGTAGTGAACATTGTGATGGCTGAAGAAACATTAAAAGGAGTGGAAGTACTGGAATGCATGCCGGAATGCGATTGTTCGGATTGCAACAAATTAAAGGTAGATGCAATGGCTGTCACCAGATCAAAAGCACGATTGAAAGCTCCCATAGATTGGGAAGAGCAGAAGGATGTGCGGAATGAAGTAAGCAAAGCAGTTTTGAAAGAGCAGAAGAAGCTTACCCATAAGGAAGCAGAAGAGGAAGACTCTGATAAAGTTCTTGGGAATGGCAAGTCAGAGGATTTGTTTGAGCGTCTTATGATGACACCAATGCATTTCACACTGGATCAGCTACTTTCTTTGGTTCCGATTTTCAGAGACAAATTTTACTCAGCAACAAAGGGTTTGTCAAGCAAGCAAGGCATAAAGACATTGGAGGATAGTGTGGATGCATATCAAGTGGATCCGGAAGATGTTGACTTCACAATTCCGACTGTCAAAGTTCATTGGAATGAACATGTATATCAGGATGTACTGCTTGATGGCGGTTCAGGAGTCAATATATTGGCAGAGTCAGAATTCCTCAAAATGAAACATGTTAAGTTGGAACCAGCACCGTTTCAGGTTAGGATGGCAGATCAGAGACGTGTGCAGCCAATCGGAATGTTGAGGAAGCAAGTAATTAGAGTGCAAGACTTGAGTTTTCAAGTAAATTTTGTTGTCATCAGAATGAAGGAAGAAGACAGTTCTTATGTCATGCTATTAGGCAGACCTTGGTTCAAGACAGCTAGGCTGAAACAAGATTGGGAGAAGAATGAGATTGTGATCAAGAAGGGAGGAAAAGTGGCAAAAGTGCCAATGATTTCTAAAGTGACAGTTCCAAACTCCATAAGACCAATGTTGGTTCAGACTCTCAATTTGGCATCAGAGGTGGAAGATGAAGAGGAGACTGAATTCTTTGATGCCAATCCAACAGTCATTCCAATTTTTGAGGTTGATGTGGTAGATATTGTCAGCAGATATGTTGATCGGAATGCAAAGCAGAAGGCTCATTTGGATACTGGACAGCAAAGTTCAGAAGTGTTTAAAAAATCAGAGGAGGATGTTCAAGAAGAAGATTTGACACCACAAGAGGCAATAGATAGAGCTGAATCTTTGTATGATAAGTTAGAAAGCAGCATATCAAGGGTCCAGGAGGATGACCTGCAAGAATTGAATCTAGGCACAAAGGAGCGGCCTAGGATGGTCAGAGTGAGTGTCAATTTAGATGACAAGTTCAAGGAGGAACTGAAGGCATTACTCATTGAATTCATAGATTGTTTTGCATGGGACTATTCAGATTTGAAGGGAATGGATCCAAATGTGTACAAACATCAGATCAATTTGAAAGAAGATGCAAAACCAGTAATTCAGCAGAGATACAGAATGAATCCAAATTATGCACAGCAAGTCAAGGCTGAATTGGATAAATTGTTGGCAGTAGGATTCATTATACCAGTTGATCAGGCAGAATGGTTGTCACCAATAGTAGTCGTACCTAAGAAGTCAGGTAAGATCCGGGTATGTGTTGACTACAGGAAGCTGAATGCAGCGACAATTGCAGATCCTTTTCCATTACCTTTCATGGATTCAGTATTGGATGATGTAGCTGGGCATGAGATGTACAGTTTCTTGGATGGTTTTTTCGGCTATAATCAGATAAGTGTCGCACAGAAGGACATAATGAAGACAGCATTCATTACAGAATGGGGAGCTTATGCTTACACAGTGATGAGCTTTGGACTAAGAAATGGTCCACCATCATTTTCCAAAGCAGCAAACAAAACTTTTGAGCCTCATTTGACGACATTCATGCGGATTTTCATGGATGACTTCTCGGTGTTTGGTCAGAAGGATAAGCACCTGGAATATTTGAGGAAATGTTTAGAGAGATGCAGAATGTTCAGGATGGCACTTAATCCATACAAATGTGCAATTGCAGTTCAAAGAGGCAAACTATTGGGACATATTATTTCAAAGGAAGGCATGTCGATTGACAGGGATAAAGTCAGTGCCATTCAGAAGGCTGCAGCTCCGACTGACGTGAAAGGAGTCTTGAGAGTTGTTGGCCAGGTTAAATGGCACAGCCGATACTTGAGATATTTGGCGGATGTGACAGTGCCTTTGACACATTTGACAAAAAAGGATGTGGAATTCACGTGGGGAGCAGCACAGCAGAAGTCATTTCAGTTGCTGAAGAAAATGCTGGTGGTAGCACCAATATTGCAACCGCCGGATTGGGAATTGTCATTCCATGTTTTTGTGGATGCTTCTGATAGTGCAGTAGGAGCTGTTTTAATGCAGGAAAAAGTTAAGGGATGGTACCGACCAGTGTACTATGCAAGTCGGCGGATGTTGAAGCCAGCAGAAAAGAACTACACAGTGACAGAGCGAGAGGCATTGGGAATGATATTTGCTTTGGATAAGCTAAGGCATTATTTGCTGGGCAATAAAGTGATTTTTCATGTGGATCACCAAGCCTTAGTCTTTTTGGAGAAGAAGCCAAAGCTGGAAGGCAGATTGGCCAGATGGATGTTGTTGCTTCAGGAGTTTGACTACATTATAATTCATACTCCAGGAAATCAGCATGCAGTAGCGGATTATTTGAGTCGGTTAGAACACTGGGAGGAATCACCAGGAGTGTCAGATGATTTGCCAGATGCAGAGTTATTTCAGGTTGTTGGAGAAGTTTATGACAACTGGTATGACCAAATGGTGCAATTTTTGACAGATGGAATTTTGCCATCAGTGATGTCAACAGACCAGAAGAAAAAGTTTGCTTTGAGAAGCAGACCATTCTTAATTATTGCTGGATCACTGTACAGAAGAGGAGCAGATCAGATTATAAGGCGGTGTGTTCCAGATGAGGAGCAACAGTTAGTCTTACAAGAAGCACATTTGGGTGCAGCAGGAGGTCATTTCTCGGGTGAAATTACAGGCAGAAAGGTCATGCAAGCAGGATTATGGTGGCCATTTTTGCTCAGGGATGCATATAAGTATGCACAATCATGCATTCAATGTCAGAGAATGGGTCAACCTACACAGTCAGATAGAATGCAAGATCATCCAGTTTTGCCTTTGGAGCCTTTTCAGAAATGGGGACTAGATTTTGTTGGTCCAATTAAGCCTAAAGGAAGAAGGACAGGAGCCAGATACATATTGGTGGCGACAGATTATGCGACAAAATGGGCAGAAGCAATTCCGCTGAGGGATAATAAAGCTGCAAGTGTGGCTAGATTTTTGTACAAGCACATCATGACTAGGTTCGGATGCCCTATTGAATTGGTGTCTGACCAGGGAGTGCATTTCCTGAATTCAGTTATTGAAGAGTTGACTTCCAAGCATATGATTATGCATAAGAAGTCTACACCATATCATCCACAGGCGAATGGGCAGGCGGAAAGCACAAATAAAGTTCTTGTCAGAATTCTGAAGAAAATTGTGTCAGAAAATAGGTCAGATTGGGATGACAAGTTGGATTCCACATTGTGGTCATTCCGTACAGCTTATAAAGTGGCAACAGGATTGACTCCTTTTCAGCTTGTGTATGGTTTGGAGGCAGTTGTCCCAATGGAATATATTATTCCTAGTTTGCGGATTGCGGTTAAGCATCAACTCAGTCCAGAGGAATCAGTACTTCATAGACAGAGGCAGTTTGCTGAAGCTGGAAGAAGACAGATTGGTGAGTGCTTACATGAATCAAGTAATGCAGAACAGGAGGCAGGCCTGGATTGGCAGGCAGATTAAATTCAAGATTTTTCAGAAAGGAGATTGGGTGATGATGTACAATTCGAAATTGGGCCAGCATCCTGGTAAGCTGAAGCTGCGGTATTTCGGGCCGTATCAGATTGTCGAAGAGATGGGTCAAGGAACATTCCGATTACAGGATGTTTTTGGAACAATGGTGCAGAAGCCTGTAAATGGATTCAGGTTGAAGAAATTTTATGGCAAAGTGCCTGAGATCCCGAGATGGATGTTAAATAAAGCAAGTGATGTGGGAGTTAAGTGTGTGAATGTTGAGATGGAGCAGAGGGGTGTGTCAGGTAGTCATGAAATTTTGCCTGACAAGAAGGCACCTGAGAAGGAGAAGCAGCTGACAAAATTCTGCGTTGATGACAAATTTCAGAGTCATGGCAGAATGCAGAATTTGAATTTTCAGAAGGCAGTTTTGGAGACGTTTGCAAGTCGAACGTTACGAAATCTCAAAATGTGTGCAAAAGGAATCATTGAAGCAAGTGAAGGTGATTATGAAGATTTTTTTGGCCTAAAAGTGGGGGTACGGTGGTTGAGCGCTACCAAAAATTCTAATTATAGAAGGGAGGAGTCGAGTGCATGTCCAGTCGGCTCGTGTGTTACCCTTTTGCATGAGCGCTTTGCTTCTTCGTTTTTCACCATGTTTTCTGAATCGCTGCGCAAGAAACAATTCATGCTTGCAAGAGAGATTAAGGCAAGCACTGCGGAAGGCATGCCCCACACTAGGTCTATGTTTCCGCGCAGAGAGCTTGTTAAGCTCGATGACGACTACACAGAAGGCGAATCCGAGGAAGAGCCAAATGTTCAAGATGGTGACCGAGATTTTGAATCAGAAGAAGGTCTGAATGTAGACGATAAAGAGACAGAGGTCTGGTTGCGGCGGATTGGTCTTTATGACTATGCAAGTTTGCCTTGGGGGCAATGGGAGGACAACCCGAATGCAGAAATTCAGTTGTCACATGTGAAGGCGAACAAAGGTTATGTTTCGGAGAAGGTGGAGATAACGCCAAAGCTGTTCGCGGAGGTCTTCAAATTACCGACTGTTCAAACACAGAAGCTTAAGAAGATTTCGGATGCAACCATGAAGTCGGAGTTCGGAAATCCAGAGGGCACTCGTTCTTACTACATGGTGAGGAACTGTGATGCAGTTCGGGCAGCACACCTGTTGTGGTATCTTGATAAGGTTTGCTTGTTGGCAAAGTCCTCCTACATGTCAAAGGAAGCCTTCGCACCTCTGTATCAGGCAGAGCGTGGAACAAAGATAGATTGGGCAACTTGGGTTTATTGTTACCATATTATAGTAGTGATGTGTGTGAACACACTTAGGACCGCCGGGGCACTTTTTCCCTCACTAGGAGGTTTTTTCCCCCGTGCATTGTATATACGCCCATTATCTTCTAGGGCTTGTTATCTTTCATTTTTGGCACTCATAATACACTACTGTGTTGTGCTCAAGCTTCCTCATCTTCTTGAAGTTGTGTGTGCATTCCTGCAACCCTAATTCCAACAATTGGTATCAGAGCAGGCTTCCTCCTCCCGGGCAGCATCACCGGCACCTGCCGCTTCATCTCCTCCGATTGCGACGAGGTTTCACGAGCGTCTGCAGGTTAGTATATGCCGTGGGTAAGCCCGTAGGGCTTGTTCGTTTCAGAATTTTGATCTGAAGTCATTTCGCCCTCCGTTTTTGCATTCCAAGTACTGCGCAGGCAAAATCGTCCTACTGTGCAGATTTTCTGTCAAGATTAAAATCTGCAGGACAGGTGCCCATTCGTCTGTTTTGGGCTGTGCTACATAGCACAGGTCGATTTTATACAGGTTTACCTCTTACAGACAGCATTTACATCTAGTAGTACAGTCATTGGCCATGGCTGACAACAATGATGTATTCCGCATGTTGGCTGCTGAGGATAAGTTGGATGGCACCAACTATCCATTGTGGGCATATATGATGCGACATGTATTGGTAGCAAAGGGGTTATGGAACATTGTGCAGGGTATTGATGCACGTCCTATTGTGGCTGGGAATGCTGCAAACACATCAGAAACAGGTACTGTTGATGATGGTGCAGGCACAAGTGCTGTAGCAGCTGTTCGAGAACCACCACTTTCAGCAGAGCAGATTCGTTGGGATGGTAGAGATGCGCAGGCTCATGCCTTGATTGCGCTGTCTGTCAAACGTACCATTATCCCACATATTCGCTCCTGCAGGACTTCTAAGGATGCTTGGGATGTACTTGCCACATTGTATCAGGCAAGAAATGAGGCTCGTGTTGCTTACCTCCGAAAACAGTTGGAGAGTGAGCATATGAACGAAGGTGATTCTATGGATAGCTTTTTGACAAAGATCAAGGATTTCAAAGAGCAGCTCATTTCTGCAGATGAAATCCTGTCAGACAGTTCACTTGTGCAGACTGTTTTGAATGGTCTACCAGATTCTTATCAGGGTTTTGCTTCCACTCTTCGCTTGATGATGAAAGGCAATCCCAATGCCTTATCATTTGAGGAGTTAGTTTCTGTTTTGCTGCAAGAAGACCAGTCAAGGCAAAACAGGAATATTATGCGTGTCGCAGATCAAGCTTTCGTTGCTAGTCAGAGAAGCGGGAAAGGTAAAGCTGGCTTTTCTTCTAGTAAGCAGAAATCTGCAAATGCTGCGCAACCAAAGAAGGAAGACAAAGATGAGAAGAAGGGTGACAAACAGAAGACATTTTGCAAGTACTGTAAGGGAAACGATCATGTCATCAAAGCGTGTCCTAAGCTGGCTGCGAAAGAGGCTAAGAAGAAAGAGGCTGGTATGGCTGTTGCAGATGCCTCTCCTTCTAACAATGAATCTGCTAATGTTGTTCAAGATACAGAATGGGCATTCAATGCGCAGTGCAGTTATGACCCATCTTTGCATGACACATGTATGTCTGCAGTAGATTCAGATGTATGGTACTTTGACAGTGGTGCCACTAAGCATATCACCTCGCAGCGCAGTTTATTCACTTTCCTTGAGTCTGCTCCCACAGGGAATACTGTCACTTGTGCCAATAACTCCTCTTATCCCGTTAAAGGAGTTGGACAGATTGTGCTGAATGTTGCAAATTGCAACACCTTTACACTTTTTGATGCATTGTATGTGCCAGGGATCAAAAAGAATCTGCTGTCAGTCTCCGCATTTGCCAAAACAGGTTTGGTTGTAAAATTTGTGGATGACAGATGTACTGTTCATGATCTCTCTTGTGGTGACATCATTGTAGCATCTGGTTCACTATGTCGAGGGCTGTATAAGCTCAATATGGATGGCAAATGTGTAGAGGATTCAGCATGTGCTATTATGGATACGCAGGCTATTTCAAATGCAAAACTGTGGCATGCACGTTTTGGTCATCTGAATTTTGCAAGTTTGCTGCGCCTGCAGAAATCTGAAATGGTGTCTTCTTTGCCTAAGCTTGAGGCACCTGTCAAGCATGTTTGTGAGGGCTGCATATTGGGTAAAATGCAGCGTGCTTCCTTTCCCAAAGATGGATCAGTGAGAGCTGAACGCAGATTGCAGCTTGTTCACAGTGATGTTTGTGGTCCCATGCAAACTCCATCATTTGGAAACTACCTTTACTTCGTGACTTTCATTGATGATTTTACCAGGCATGCATGGGTATATCCTTTGAAGGCAAAGTCCGAAGTGTTTTTGTGCTTCAAACAGTTTTTGGTTATGGCTGAAAATGTGTCAGAAAGTAAGATGGGCACCCTCCGTTCAGATCGAGGGGGGGAGTATATGTCTTCAGAATTTAATGCATTTCTGGCTGAGCGTGGGATAAAACACCAATGTACAGTGCCGTATACACCACAGCAAAATGGTGTGGCTGAGAGAAAAAACAGGTCTCTCATGGAAATGGCAAGATGTATGGTTAAGAGTCAAAGTCTACCACATGGTTTTTGGCTTGAGGCTGTCATGTGTGCCACTTATGTACTAAACAGGTGTCCCACCAAAGCATTACAGGTTGTCACTCCATATGAGGCTTGGCATAGCCGCAAGCCATCTGTTGGCCATTTACGTGTTTTTGGTTGCCTGGCATATGCATTAGTGCCTGTGCAACATCGCAGAAAATTGGATGACAAAGCTGTCAAATGTATTTTTGTTGGATATAGTGCTGAGAGCAAAGGCTATCGTTTGTATCATCCACAGACAAAGCGCATTTTGGTTAGCCGTGATGTTGTATTTGTGGAAGATGCAGTTCAGCCCTTGGTTTCATGTACTAAGGAGACAGATATCAGCTCACGTGATGTCTATGATACATTGTTGCCTCTTTTCAGTAATGCACAGTCAAGTGCAATACCTCATGAGGCAGTTTTTCAGCCTATGCAGGTTTTAAATGATGGCACAGATCAGCCTATATCTGATGCAGATGTGCATGATGCACTTGAGGATGAGAGACAAGAGATTGAGGGCTCTAGGAACATTCCTAGATGGCTGGTGCAGACTTTGCGTGACAGCAAGTTGGATGCCCCTTTGTCTAGTCGCACTCGTTCTGGCTCTCATGGTGCCTCTTATGCGTCAAATTGTTATGCATTGGCTGTTTCTAGTATGTGCGATGAAAGTGAGCCTGTTTCATTTGATGAGGCACAAAGTTCAGAAAATTGGATGGCTGCTATGCAAGCAGAATACGATGCTATTATGAAGAATAGTACATGGTCTTTATGTGACTTGCCCCCTGGCAAGAAGGCCATTGGCACTAAGTGGGTATACAAATTGAAGCGTAAGCCTGATGGCACAGTGGATCGCCATAAGGCTAGGCTTGTTGCAAAAGGTTATGCTCAAGAGAAGGGCATTGATTTTGATGAGACTTTTGCTCCCACATGTCGTATGACCACTGTTCGTAGCATCTGTGCATTAGCAGCTCATAATGGTTGGAATGTACATCAGCTGGACATAAAGACTGCATTCTTAAATGGAGATTTGCATGAGGAGGTGTATGTATCGCAGCCTCGTGGTTTTGTTCAAAGAGGGCAGGAAAACAAAGTGTGCAGGTTAAAAAAGGCTTTATATGGTTTAAAGCAAGCTCCACGAGCTTGGTATGAAAAAATACATGCATATTTGACTGCACATGGGTTTCAGAATAGTCCAACAGAAAGCACTTTGTATGTTAAACGTGTGGATGGTGTACATCTAATCATTGCTCTCTATGTCGATGACATGCTGCTCACAGGACCAAATGAGAGTCATATTGCTGATTTTAAGGCTGATTTGAATGCCTCTTTTGAGATGTCAGATTTGGGGCATTTGCATCATTATTTGGGGATACAATTTAAGCAGTGTGATGGAGGTATTGCTTTGTGTCAGACA
Source organism: Cibotium barometz (assembly GCF_041138505.1). Classification (NCBI taxonomy): domain Eukaryota; kingdom Viridiplantae; phylum Streptophyta; class Polypodiopsida; order Cyatheales; family Cibotiaceae; genus Cibotium; species Cibotium barometz. Next base: position 40,749,585 of record NC_141094.1, read on the forward strand.
AAGTATATTGAAACATTGTTGCGGAGATTTGGCCTTGAAGACTGCAAGCCTATTGCTACTCCAATGGAGACAGGTTTGAAGTTGAGTCTTCATGATGCTGGAGATCACTTTGATGTCACACTCTATCAGACAGCTGTTGGTTGCCTCATTTATGTATGCATTACGAGGCCAGACATTCAGTTTGCAGTCTCACAGGTGAGCAGATATGCATAGCCCAGGCATTAAGCATTGGCAGGCAGTGAAGCGTATCTTTCGCTATTTGAGTGGTACTCGGCATCTTGGGTTGTTTTATCCCAAGGGGGGATCATTGCCGCCAGATTTACATGTTTTTTCAGATTCTGACTGGGCTGGTTGTTATGACACACGCGTGTCCACGAGTGGTTTTTGCTTCATGCTTGGAAGCTCATGCATATCATGGTTGAGCAAGAAGTAGCCTACTGTGGCCACTTCTAGTTGTGAAGCTGAGTACAGGGCAGCTTTCACAGCTACGGTTGAGTGTGTGTGGCTCAGACGCCTTATGGCTGATTTGGGTGTTGGGCAGCCATCTGCCACCACCATCTTCACTGACAGTCAGAGCGCATTGGCAGTTGCGCGGAACCCAGTGTTCCATGCTCGTACGAAGCACATTGAGGTGCACTACCATTATGTCAGGGAGAGACTCTCTGCAGGAGAGATCAGTTTGGCTTATGTGCCAACACAGGATAACCTTGCAGACCTTTTCACAAAGGCTCTGCCTCGTGAGAAGTTCGAAGCTTTTCGCAAAGCTTTGGGCTTACTCCCTTTTGTGGATTCGTCCACATAGCTAGACACTTCCCTATACATGAGTGCTAGCTCTTGTTCACCGCATCACTCCAGGGGGATTTGTTACCATATTATAGTAGTGATGTGTGTGAACACACTTAGGACCGCCGGGGCACTTTTTCCCTCACTAGGAGGTTTTTTCCCCCGTGCATTGTATATACGCCCATTATCTTCTAGGGCTTGTTATCTTTCATTTTTGGCACTCATAATACACTACTGTGTTGTGCTCAAGCTTCCTCATCTTCTTGAAGTTGTGTGTGCATTCCTGCAACCCTAATTCCAACATTTATGGGAGGACACAGCTGGGGGAGTTCAAGGACAAAAGGCGTTCTCCATCAGTCCAGCGGGTGAGGACAAAAGGCGTTCTCCATCAGTCCAGCGGGTGTCACCCTATTTGTCAGCAATTTTTACATATGTGGCCGGTTTGGAAAGCCTTGATATATCGCCATTGGCGTATGGAAGAGGTTCTGATGCTACTGTCAGATTTGATTTCAAAAAGAGGAAGATGGATGACAGTTTGGATGACAAGGGGAAGTCCTCAGCCAGAATCAGTTTGGCTGGCAGATTGGATGTTGCAGGTTCTTCAAAGGGGAAAGAGATGATTCATTTTGACTTCTTTGGGAAGAATCAGGACTTGGGTGCAGTTGACACAAAGAGGAAAAATGTGGAGATTGCTTTTGGAAAACCGTCAAACAGGTTGTCAGAGGAGGAGTCTAAGGAGATTAGCATTCGTACTTCCTCCTTGGCATTTGGCCCTGTTTCAAAGGTGAGTGGAGTTTTCACTGCTAATGAAGCTTTGAGGAGATTGGCAGAGTTGGGAACTTTTGTAAGCAACCAGGAAGCAGCCATCAAAACATTAAAGGAGCAGGAGTCAGTTTTGGCGGAAACAGAAAACCACAAGAAGGAAATTGACAGACTGTCAATGCAGTTGGAGAAGGAGAGACAGGAAAAACGACACTTGCAAGGGGCGATGTCCCGAAGGCAAGCACTGTTACAGCAGCGGTATGAAGATTTTTCAAAAATTTCAGACGAATTTCAGGAATGGGCGGATGGTCTGAATGTGGCAACGGCCAGTCATCTGAGTAAATTAGAAGACAAGATGGTAGACTTGGTCAGCCAAAATAACTTCATGATGAACAGATTGGCAGCTTTAGTGCCTTTAGAGGAAGCAACATTGAAGCAGAGGAATTTCTCAGGGGTCCTGGTAGCTGAAGACCAGTTGGAAACGCAGAAGGCAGAATTGCAGGCATTCACTGCAGAAATCTGGAAGCAAGCGACCAACGCTTTGCAGGATCATTTGTCTAAGCCAACGCAAAAATTTAAGGCATGGTTTGAAGCGGCGGGGGCCACTGCAATAAGAAAGGAAAATGCTGAGTTGCGCCGTGAAGTGGAAGAACTGAGGAGAGTCTTGGAGGCGGATCATAGTCGAGGTCCAGCAGTGTCATTCATTGAAGGCAGAGCAGATGTCAAGCCAAGCGGACATTTAAAGATTTCATCGATTCTGCACAGTATGGCTACAAGTCCGCAGAAGGATTTCCAGGAGGAGGAGCAGAAAAGTTTGGATGATGCTGATAAAGGCACAGGGGAGCTGGATAAAGACGAGAAGACAGAGGAGAAGACAGACAAGGAGGCAGTGAAGATTTCGGAGAAGGCACTAGATGCGGATGCGGATCAAGGGACTGCGGGTAACGAGTCCGCCTAGCGCTCCACCGGACAGTGCCAGGTGTTAGGGGCAAGGAAAAGAAGGCATTTTGGAAGGCACAATGGACGACAAGTGTGAAAGCCGGATTAAGATCCGAAGAGTTGTGGCCTTTTAGCCTTTTGGCGATCTATGTATTTGGCGGATTAGTTATCATGCAGCGTGTTCTGTAGGAAGCGCAAGATTCAGTATTTTGTCATGTGTTTTGGCAGTTTGTAGTAGATGAAGTTTCAGTTTCTGTTTTGTTTTTCCTTCATGATGATGTAGCCTTGTTTTGGATTGATGAAGAAGCAGAATTTTCGGTGTCTTTGCAATTCATGTTTTGTCACATTCATTGTCTTTGTTCATGAAGAATGTTAGTGATGATTCTCTTCTCTTTGGCACGGGAGTAAACAATGAAGCTCAAACATAAAACAAATATTACAAAATATAACCAGTACCTGCTCTGAGAAGTAATACTCAGATTGTATCTCCTGAAAAGGTGTGAAAGTGTAGTTCTCTGCAAAATCAATCACAGAGACGACCACACCAATAGGAAACTCTGCTAGGCATGCTCGGAACTAACGATCCTACCACTTGGCACAATGACTGTGCCGTATGTAGGGGTAGATCTGCTCCCTAAATGTGGCTGTGAAGTGACAACGTGGTGTATGTTTGTCCACGAGCTGCAACTTCCTGGACTGTCCACCACTCTGGAGCTGGTGTGTCACATACTCATAACGTTGCCATGCCACTATCTCTTGGTCACTTGCATCAAGATCTACCATCTGTAGATGTGCAAGTGAACCACATGATGTGCAATTGCTCTCCACACAAGGCATCCTATGGAACTGGGCATCCTCCGTGCGTGCACACAAAAGAGAGTGGATGAAATCACGTGGACTACGAGGCAACTCTCTATGCCCACTAAGAGAACGGAACACATCATAAAAAAGATTGAACTCAACATGGTAGCGACAACAACATGTGTCACGCTGACGTGAGTACCTCACAAACCAAGGCTTACACCCCTCAAATGACCTTTGCCCAATTTTAAGCTCTGGATACGAAGCCACAAACTGAGAATACAACTCAGTTTGGGACATTTCAAGAAAGCAAGCACCGTGCTCAATGAACACTCCTCTTGTCACTCTCTTACGCAAAGCTTTCTTGAAAACTGGCGATGCACGACAATTCTCCTCCCAAAAACTTTCTATCAAGGTTCTAGTGGTTTCATCTAGTAGGCGATCATGCCTAGCTACACGACCACTACTCGCCCACATAGCACCAACCTCATTGGCATCTAAACTTTGTCGCCTAATAGACCCAACTCTAAGTGCGTGTGGTGCTATGGAAAGGATGCGAGATGTGGCACTAACCTTACCCTTCATTTGGGAGCTACTTATGGCTGCCACAATAGCCCGTCGAGCAGCCAAAGCGTCCGCAGAGTTCCTCTTCTTGTTAACTATATAGGAATGACGAACACTTTGTAGCACCGCCATGCCAGCTCTCCTCTCTCTTCGACCTCCAATGTCGGAAAGCGCCCTGCAGTTGGCCATGTTGGGCAGATCAATCAAAGCATCAAGCACACATGCCTGTGATGAAGACGTGAGGTCTTTGAAATAGGATTGGAAGATTGCATGGGCACGACGATGTGCCCCTGACTTTGATAGTTCTTTCCTATCCACACGAAGGGCGCCCAAAGGAGGGGGGGTGGGTTCTTGTAGAAGAGAGGACTCAAGAAGGGCGGGTTCATGTGGATTATCTAAACTAAGGGGTAGTGGGGGGGAAGAGGGCGAAGGGAGAGGAAGTGGAAGAGGAGGAGCAAGGCTTGGATCATCGCCCAACGGAAGGTGTTGCTCGTTGACGTGCTCTCCACTCTCTCTTTCTCTCACGAGCTACCCTTCTCCTCTCCTCCTCTTGAACTTGGTGGATGGGGGGGAGTCTAGTCCTATCACGTTTCCGACTCCTACGACTTTGAGAACCCATTCTCAAGGAAGCTAAGAGAGAAAATATTATAAGGGCTCAATGATGGGATAGTACTACAGATAAGTGTGGGATAGTACTAGAGATGTGTGATTATATAGGAAAAATAGGTTATCCACTTCAAATCTCACTGGATTTCCTATCTAAGATTGATTGGATAACTAAGATAAACATAAAGATATTTAAAGATAAACTATTATCCACTTAAAAATTAATATTATTTATAATATTTATTAACAAGTCTAAATATTTATCATTACCAGATATATAAATATATCTTTAAAGAAATCTTTTATTTTATAATTATATAACTGCTTTTTTTAAATAATGTATTTTTTTCATATTTTATTCAAAGGTTTATTCTACATAAAAAATTTTCAAGAAATATAAAAATAAAAAATTTATTTTTTTTAAAATTAATAATATGATCTTTAATAATATTTTTATTGATCTAATCCCAAAATATAATCCTTTTAAATTAGTGATTTTAAATTCTTTTATTTAATAAGTTACATATATTTTATTATTTAAATTTCTATATTCTATTTCTCTAAATTACTAAATTAACTTTTCCAAAAATATGTTTTTGAAAAAAGAGGGGAGGTGGGAAGGAGATGCCATGTGTCACAAGCGTGCATGACACGTGGCATTCTCTTGACATGTGACACTATTATGGTTGATGTGGCAATTCCATGATGTGGCATGCCATGTCACCATGTGCGAGGTGACATGCAAAGGTGGCAAGATGATGTGGCATTAATGATGACTAGGATGATGAGGTGGGGAGTCAACTAGGTTGACCATGTTGACATGGAGGGTGGAGGTGGCAAGCTGAGGTGGCAAGCTGAGGTGGCAAGCTGCTTATGTGGATCCTCTCGATGCTCACGTGGACATAAAGTGGCATGCATATATAAGGTTTGGGCCTACCCAAGCCTCACACATGGAATGAAACCTAAGCTGTGAAGTTTAACAAGCCTAGATTTCCAAACCTAACTAGGATTGGTTTTAGACTTGAAAAGGGGAGAGTGGACACAATATGGGAATTTTCACTTGGGAGGATTGAAAATGGACCTTCCCATACTCAAATCAAGCTAAATTTTTTTTGATAAATTCATGGCAACAAGAGTATTGATCCCTTGAGTTTTTAGATTGAAAGATTCAATATTTAATTTTCTAGAATTAAATTACTATTGATTTAATGGGCCTCTGACAGTCATGATAAATTTTCCAAAGTAAATCTACAAAAATCAAACCGTTAGATTTGTAATTTTATCTTATACCCACATTATACTAATCTTTCCCAATCTAATCATCACTAGATCCATACAATTTGAGCATTTTAAATGGTAGATGTGGTGGGAGGATAAAATAGTATGTTTTTTAACAATTCTAATATCTTTTAAATAATATAGAAAATAGTAGAACACATCAAAAATTACTCGATAAATCAAGTTAAGCTCTATGTTATTTGTATTTGTGATATGCAAAGTGGGAACATCGTATGAGTAATAATGTAAAAGTTATAGGCAATTTACTCACATTCACTATACCTGTCTAAACCTAGGACAGGGCCTGTATACAAACTTGGTTCCCAAACAAAAGGGGATTTGCAATTATTGGATATTCGATCAGATTATAGTTTTAGGTGCCCAACTTTGCATATGATGTTTCATTAGAAGACCTTGAAGTGAAACTCCTTGGCTAACTATGAGAGATTGGCTATTCTTCTTGAAAAAATGCCTGTTTTTCAGCTAAAGCCAAGGGTGCCCACGACATGAAACTAGATAACCTCATCTTGCAACCACCCTTGGACTAGATTTGGATCTAGTTTGGTTACTTTTTTATTCGATTTGGTTCCATTTTGATTTGGTTTGGTTCAAGAGAGATGAGAGATAAAAAAATCACATTATTTTTGAGTTTAAAACTCATTCAAGCATGTGAAATATGCACCTCCTTTAAAGAACTCCCTTTCCTTACATATGTGTCAAAATTTTATTGCTCATAGTTTTTTTACTAATAAACCTTGTACATTTTCAACTCTTCATCTTATGTGAAATATGCACCTTCTTTAAAGAACTCCCCTTCCTTACATATGTGTCAAAATTTTATTGCTCATAGTTTTTTACTAATAAACCTTGTACATTTTCAACTCTTCATCTTATGTGAAATATGCACCTTCTTTAAAGAACTCCCCTTCCATATGTGTCAAAATTTTATTGCTCATAGTTTTTTACTAATAAACCTTGTACATTTTCAACTCTTCATCTTATGTGAGCATTTACTCATTTTTGGGTATCTTCTTTTTCAAATTGGATTTATCTCCTCCCTACACATGGATTGATGCTATTGGTCCATAGGAACCTTAATTGGACCATAATCCAAAAATTTCTGAAAATCTAGACTCTTAGACTAAGGTTCTTTATACCTATTTCCAATTAATTTCAATTGCACATTAGAAAATTCTTTCTGAATTTCTGTTTCAAGGGGATTCATTTTAATAAGGTGAGATATTTTTCTATCCAAAATATTCAAAATCTAAATATTCTCTCTCTAGAATATTTTCTCTCTCTAAGTTAAAACAGCCACAAACAAGATCTCTTATATTTCAGAAAAGGAATTGATTACAGGGGAATATGCTAGACATCAAAAAGGGATTGGGGGAGGAATCTTACATTCTACCCCACTTAAAAAATGCGAGATGTCCTCATCTCGCAAACTGGGATAATTTCGCAAGATGCACAAATATGAGACTTAGAGAAAAATTTTAATCAAGATTAACCACCAAGAAAAGTCTTAAAGAAAGCAAGATAAGAACAAGATTTAAACTTTATTCATTCTCGAAACTTATACAGAAAAGATAGAAGAACTCTTTACACTTCCATAAGCCCGTCCATCATATGGTCACAAAAGCAGCACTCACAAGCTGCACAAGTATAGGGTAACTCATCTATGGGAATGATTCTGCTGGTTATTACCGCACCTATCTCAGTGGTATGAGGTGATCTAACAAAAGGACCTCTGAGAGGCAAGCCAAAAACGGGATAAAGGCATATCTTCTCATGAGGAAGAAAACACGCCAGTAAGAAGACCCGCTCAGAAAACCCAAGATGCCTTGATCTCATGACGCAGTAGTATCGGGGACCCAAACCCAAAGCTTCAATAACCATGGCCAAGCGGACATTGTTACGAAAGTGCTGCTGACCCCAGGGTGTTACCCTAGTTATGTTTTGATAGGTCCGCCATTTGGTCTGAGCTACAGAAGTTCCTAGGTGAGGAAAAAGTGAGCGCTCATACTGTTCTATAAAGTTTTTCTTCACAGACTCTCTTGCATCTTGAAGGTGAGAAATCATCAGGGATAAAACTAATTCCTATTGCCAAGCGCATGAAGGAGATTAAGAAAGAAAGGAGATTGATGGGAGTAAGATTACTGTGAGCGACAGTTAAAGGTTACGACTTATATAAAGGAAGGAGCTAGCGTAACTTAGAAGCCAACGGTAACTTGCCACTGAAGTTTTACTGTCTTTCCATGATTTGGTGGTTTGACACATTTTTCTATAGAAGGCATTAAGAATTTTGAGATGAGGAGATAAAAGAAGCTTGTAGGCTAAGTCACCTACTTTCATTGAATTCAGATATAAGGCCCACAATATCTGGGGGATAACTTCTTATACTACCCAAGAGATAAAGAACTTCTTTTGGGCCGTACTCGAATGAAAACCAAAACCTTGGTATCCAAAACACCGATTCTCACTTCTGAACTCATTGTTCTAAATCCTTAAAACAGGTGGGACTCCTGAGAAGTATTCTAGGAAAAGGGTCTTCCTTTTTTTAAACAGAAACTTTCTTTTATTTTAGAGAGGGAATAATTCTAAGATCAGAAAGGGAGATTCTTACTCCTGTATACCTCGAAGGCTAGGGAGGAATCTTAGAGAGAGAGAGAGAGAGAGAGAGAGAGAGAGAGAGAGAGAATATGGTTACAAATATACTGTTATTTAATAATATAATTGTGAAGAATGGCATTTAGAGATTCAAGAAGAAGAAACATATGTTTCTTTGCTTATCTATATCGCATATTTACAACAATAAGGAATGTCGTTATTATTAGGAGATATGAGAAGAACAAATGTTTCTTTTAGCTTATCTATATCACATATATACCATAAATTCGTAAATTTAGGCCTCTTTCTAGGTACTCTTTCCCATTTATTGTTCATCAAAAGAGATAAGAACAACCATACATATGCCAGAAACCTCCTACGGAGAGCACACTTTGTCAGCTAAACACCATATTGGGGAATATGGGAATTTCCCATAAGTTTGAGACACGTGGTCAAATCTTTGGATTAATCATAACTTGAACACCGTTACTCCAAATTGAGCGCTCTATAGCTCACTAGATTCCATTTTCCAAGCGCTTTCCAACAATAGGTCACATGATATGGTTTTGAAAAACTTATAGGCATGTTATCCAGGTCTCACCTTTTTAGTATTCAAAAAATGGGAGTTGGGAAATTCCCAAACTCACGAATATAGTGTTGCTATTAAACATGTCTTACAGCCTTACTATGAAAACCTAAGAGAAATATCTTGCACCCTTACTACCAAACCTAACAGAAATGTGTGCCGCTACTATGAAATGTTAATAAGATACACCACGATTTAAATTTGGTCTAGAAGCATAGAGAATGACCTCTCCTTTTTTGGTGTAAGATTAGTGAAGAAAATGTGAAGAAAAGCTCTCTAGAGAGAAATAAGCCATGTTTATAGTGAGAGAGAGAGAGAGAGAGAGAGAGAGAGAGAGAGAGAGAGAGAGAGAGAGAGATAGATAGAGAGAGAGATTCGCATTTTCTTTGTGGTAGAGAAGTAAACATTCACCCCGAATTTAAGGTTTTTAACCTTAATATCAAAAGTTTCCCAAGATAACATCACAGCTGGATTCTTAATTTCTACAAACATGAAGCCCTTGTTGTTAGAAAGGAAACTTTGTTTAAATCGTAGCACACACAATCAGTCAAACATTACAAAGAGTACTTCTCATTGAGAATCCTTCACTTCAAAGTGTGTTTGATGCATAGAAGAAGGTGGCAATGGTTATAAGACACAAGGGAACAAAAGTGGTCGAGGTTGTTAGACATGGTAGTCCTTGAGTGACGTGGAAAGCTTGGGTTAAGAATGGGGTGCTATGATGTGTCAAAACACAGAAGAGGTGCAAGGATCACAAGCTTTGTATCCTTGACTTGATGCCATGCCCGATATATTCTTCTTGCCCTTAGCTTATCTATATCACATATATATACCACAAATCCGTAAATTTAGGCCTCCTTTTCTAGATACTCTCCCATTTACTGCTCAAAAGAGCTAAGCACAACGATACATACGCTAAAAGACTCCTATGGAGAGAACTCTTTGTCATGAGGAAACAAATATGTCTTGAACCCTTACCACGAAAACCTAAGAGAAATGTCTTACACCCTTACTGCAAAAACCTTTAAAGAACCTTACTACGAAAACCTAAGAGAAATAGTGTGCCGCTCTGCTATGTAATGTGAATTAAGACACACCCCCGTTTGGATTTGGTGTAAAAGCAGGGAGCATGACACGTCCTTTTTTGGTGAAACATTAGTGAAGAAAATCTATGTAGAGAGAAATAAGCCATGTGTGTAGATGTGTATGCATTGTTTTTAAGTGTAATACAATACATAATTAAAGTGCACAAGATATTTTAAGCACGAAGTTTTTCGCAAAGGAATGTTTCCTATTGATTGATTTATTTAGGAAGCATAGCTTAATCTTGGATTAAGAAAAAGCCTTATGAAAAGCTTCATTTAGATTGAAAAGGGTCATGAGTATGACCATTTCTTAAGTGAGAGAGAGAAAAACCATTAGAATTAAATATAAATAGAATTTTATGTAGTTCTTTACTATCATTAATTAATTAACTTCAATAGCATTTCAAAAACCATATCAATTAAGCTTCTCAAGCTTGAGAGGGGTTGAGAAGAGAGAATCATTGAGAAATTATAGAAATCATTGAGAAATTATAGAAAAGATCAAAATTCACTATACTTATCTTATAATTTGCTTGATTCTTTGATCATGATAGAGGCCCCCAACCAATCAATTGGTTTAGTATGTTGATGGAGCCACCAATGGGAATTGAAGAAAGGGAAAAGTATCAAAAACTAGTGAATTATTAAAGAATTCACAGTTCTTGGCTTAGGTGGAGTAGAGTAACAATGCATAAGACATTATATTTTTTTCAACAAGGGAAGGCTTCTATTTATAGGAAAAATTGAGCTCCTAACCAAACAAACTGATTCTAGAATTTTCCAAGTCAGTTTGGTTGAATTTGGACTAGATTTGGATCTAGTTTGGTTACTTTTTTATTCGATTTGGTTCCATTTTGATTTGGTTTGGTTCAAGAGAGATGAGAGATAAAAAAATCACATTATTTTTGAGTTTAAAACTCATTCAAGCATGTGAAATATGCACCTCCTTTAAAGAACTCCCCTTCCTTACATATGTGTCAAAATTTTATTGCTCATAGTTTTTTTACTAATAAACCTTGTACATTTTCAACTCTTCATCTTATGTGAAATATGCACCTTCTTTAAAGAACTCCCCTTCCTTACATATGTGTCAAAATTTTATTGCTCATAGTTTTTTACTAATAAACCTTGTACATTTTCAACTCTTCATCTTATGTGAAATATGCACCTTCTTTAAAGAACTCCCCTTCCATATGTGTCAAAATTTTATTGCTCATAGTTTTTTACTAATAAACCTTGTACATTTTCAACTCTTCATCTTATGTGAGCATTTACTCATTTTTGGGTATCTTCTTTTTCAAATTGGATTTATCTCCTCCCTACACATGGATTGATGCTATTGGTCCATAGGAACCTTAATTGGACCATAATCCAAAAATTTCTGAAAATCTAGACCCTTAGACTAAGGTTCTTTATACCTATTTCCAATTAATTTCAATTGCACATTAGAAAATTCTTTCTGAATTTCTGTTTCAAGGGGATTCATTTTAATAAGGTGAGATATTTTTCTATCCAAAATATTCAAAATCTAAATATTCTCTCTCTAGAATATTTTCTCTCTCTAAGTTAAAACAGCCACAAACAAGATCTCTTATATTTCAGAAAAGGAATTGATTACAGGGGAATATGCTAGACATCAAAAAGGGATTGGGGGAGGAATCTTACATTCTACCCCCTTAAAAAATACGAGATGTCCTCATCTCGCAAACTGGGATAATTTCGCAAGATGCATAAATATGAGACTTAGAGAAAAATTTTAATCAAGATTAACCACCAAGAAAAGTCTTAAAGAAAGCAAGATAAGAACAAGATTTAAACTTTATTCATTCTCGAAACTTATACAGAAAAGATAGAAGAACTCTTTACACTTCCATAAGCCCGTCCATCATATGGTCACAAAAGCAGCACTCACAAGCTGCACAAGTATAGGGTAACTCATCTATGGGAATGATTCTGCTGGTTATTGCCGAACCTATCTCAGTGGTATGAGGTGATCTAACAAAAGGACCTCTGAGAGGCAAGCCAAAAACGGGATAAAGGCATATCTTCTCATGAGGAAGAAAACACGCCAGTAAGAAGACCCGCTCAGAAAACCCAAGATGCCTTGATCTCATGACGCAGTAGTATCGGGGACCCAAACCCAAAGCTTCAATAACCATGGCCAAGCGGACATTGTTATGAAAGTGCTGCTGACCCCAGGGTGTTACCCTAGTTATGTTTTGATAGGTCCGCCATTTGGTCTGAGCTACAGAAGTTCCTAGGTGAGGAAAAAGTGAGCGCTCATACTGTTCTATAAAGTTTTTCTTCACAGACTCTCTTGCATCTTGAAGGTGAGAAATCATCAGGGATAAAACTAATTCCTGTTGCCAAGCCCATGAAGGAGATTAAGAAAGAAAGGAGATTGATGGGAGTAAGATTACTGTGAGCGACAGTTAAAGGTTACGACTTATATAAAGGAAGGAGCTAGCGTAACTTAGAAGCCAACGGTAACTTGCCACTGAAGTTTTACTGTCTTTCCATGATTTGGTGGTTTGACACATTTTTCTATAGAAGGCATTAAGAATTTTGAGATGAGGAGATAAAAGAAGCTTGTAGGCTAAGTCACCTACTTTCATTGAATTCAGATATAAGGCTCACAATATCTGGGGGATAACTTCTTATACTACCCAAGAGATAAAGAACTTCTTTTGGGCCGTACTCAAATGAAAACCAAAACCTTGGTATCCAAAACACCGATTCTCACTTCTGAACTCATTGTTCTAAATCCTTAAAACAGGTGGGACACCTGAGAAGTATTCTAGGAAAAGGGTCTTCCTTTTTTTAAACAGAAACTTTCTTTTATTTTAGAGAGGGAATAATTCTAAGATCAGAAAGGGAGATTCTTACTCCTGTATACCTCGAAGGCTGGGGAGGAATCTTAGAGAGAGAGAGAGAGAGAGAGAGAGAGAGAGAGAGAGAGAGAGAGAGAGAGAGAGAGAGAGAGAATATGGTTACAAATATACTGTTATTTAATAATATAATTGTGAAGAATGGCATTTAGAGATTCAAGAAGAAGAAACATATGTTTCTTTGCTTATCTATATCGCATATTTACAACAGTAAGGAATGTCGTTATTATTAGGAGATATGAGAAGAACAAATGTTTCTTTTAGCTTATCTATATCACATATATACCATAAATTCGTAAATTTAGGCCTCTTTCTAGGTACTCTTTCCCATTTATTGTTCATCAAAAGAGATAAGAACAACCATACATATGCCAGAAACCTCCTACGGAGAGCACACTTTGTCAGCTAAACACCATATTGGGGAATATGGGAATTTTCCATAAGTTTGGGACACGTGGTCAAATCTTTTGATTAATCATAACTTGAACACCGTTACTCCAAATTGAGCGCTCTATAGCTCACTAGATTCCATTTTCCAAGCGCTTTCCAACAATAGGTCACATGATATGGTTTTGAAAAACTTATAGGCATGTTATCCAGGTCTCACCTTTTTAGTATTCAAAAAATGGGAGTTGGGAAATTCCCAAACTCACGAATATAGTGTTGCTATCAAACATGTCTTACAGCCTTACTATGAAAACCTAAGAGAAATATCTTGCACCCTTACTACCAAACCTAACAGAAATGTGTGCCGCTACTATGAAATGTTAATAAGATACACCACGATTTAAATTTGGTCTAGAAGCATAGACAATGACCTCTCCTTTTTTGGTGAAAGATTAGCGAAGAAAATGTGAAGAAAAGCTCTCTAGAGAGAAATAAGCCATGTTTATAGTGAGAGAGAGAGAGAGAGAGAGAGAGAGAGAAAGAGAGAGGGAGAGAGAGAGAGAGAGAGAGAGAGAGAGAGAGAGAGAGGAGAGAGAGAGAGAGAGAGAGAGAGAGAGAGAGATTCGCATTTTCTTTGTGGTAGAGAAGTAAACATTCACCTCGAATTTAAGGTTTTTAACCTTAATATCAAAAGTTTCCCAAGATAACATCACAGCTGGATTCTTAATTTCTACAAACATGAAGCCCTTGTTGTTAGAAAGGAAACTTTGTTTAAATCGTAGCACACACAATCAGTCAAACATTACAAAGAGTACTTCTCATTGAGAATCCTTCACTTCAAAGTGTGTTTGATGCATAGAAGAAGGTGGCAATGGTTATAAGACACAAGGGAACAAAAGTGGTCGAGGTTGTTAGACATGGTAGTCCTTGAGTGACGTGGAAAGCTTGGGTTAAGAATGGGGTGCTATGATGTGTCAAAACACAGAAGAGGTGCAAGGATCACAAGCTTTGTATCCTTGACTTGATGCCATGCCCGATATATTCTTCTTGCCCTTAGCTTATCTATATCACATATATATACCACAAATCCGTAAATTTAGGCCTCCTTTTCTAGATACTCTCCCATTTACTGCTCAAAAGAGCTAAGCACAACGATACATACGCTAAAAGACTCCTATGGAGAGAACTCTTTGTCATGAGGAAACAAATATGTCTTGAACCCTTACCACGAAAACCTAAGAGAAATGTCTTACACCCTTACTGCAAAAACCTTTAAAGAACCTTACTACGAAAACCTAAGAGAAATAGTGTGCCGCTCTGCTATGTAATGTGAATTAAGACACACCCCCGTTTGGATTTGGTGTAAAAGCAGGGAGCATGACACGTCCTTTTTTGGTGAAACATTAGTGAAGAAAATCTATGTGGAGAGAAATAAGCCATGTGTGTAGATGTGTATGCATTGTTTTTAAGTGTAATACAATACATAATTAAAGTGCACAAGATATTTTAAGCACGAAGTTTTTCGCAAAGGAATGTTTCCTATTGATTGATTTATTTAGGAAAAAATTACATCTTGCATAGAAACCCTCCTAAGTGGGTTATATTATATATATATATATATATATATTTGGGAAGGAAAGGGAAGGGGGGGGGACGAGCTCTTAAAAGATAGGCTTCTAGACCTACTACACTTACTGGGTAATATTAACATGAACGAAATCGAGATGTTGAGGAGACAGACACTGCAGGGCCCAAACTAGAGTTTTCGAGTGGAACTACCGTGATGGGCTCCTTGAACAAAAGGTAAATGGAGAGGCATCGATAGAGTAATGAGCAGAGTGGAGTTAGCTGTGAGCCGGTGCAAGAGTTAGAGGCTAGAACTATGAGTGGTGGGGCTGTGATGAGCAACTTACTACTGAAGAAAGATAACCTCCTTGGGAATGGGTTGCCCCCCTTGTGGTAGGAATGGGGTATTGTAAGGCGTGGGAAACCGTGTGTGTCTGTGTGTGAGAGAGAGAGAGAGAGAGAGAGAGGAGAGAGAGATGTAAATAGATTTGCATTGTTTCGAGATTTCTTTGTGGTAGTAGAGTTGCGTGGTGAAACGCGCTTCATTCTTTGAACTTTTGGAGTTGCTCGCTCCGCGCAAGCGTGTGTAGTGCGCGTTGGGTAGCTCATGCGAGTCGGCCATTTTGCATCATATCTCTCTCTCTCTCTCTCTCTCTCTCTCTCTCTCTCTCTCTCTCTCTCTCTCTCTCGCAACTAAAAATTGATGAGAGCCTCTCATCATGACCTCAATCGTATTATATAACAGGCTTTTTTGCTAGGTCTTCTTCAAATATTTCCCACTATAATAGCCAATGATATAAAGCTACACATTTGTTGATACCTAGAGGCTCAAATATTGGTTACTTAGTTTGATAATATTCTATGGGATTCTATTGATACGTAGAGTCATCTTGTGTTCCACTCTATTGTTGGAATCGGCACAATGATTTATGTGAACACTCTCAACCATGAGGATTTATGTAGACACCCTATATTCATGTATAGCCAAGCACTATTATGTGCACACTATTTGTATACACACATTCTTCATGTGAGAACACCCTCTTGTATCAAAAGTTCTAAAATGGGTGAAAAAAGCATTGTAACTGGCTTTTGCCAAATTTATCTTAATTAAAACTATAAATACCCACTGAGGGGACCATTCATGGCACTCAGTTTTTGCGGGGCCGATTGAGCCAATGCTTCTCTCTCTCTCTCTCTCTCTCTCTCTCTCTCTCTCTCTCTCTCTCTCTCTCTCTCTCTCTCTCTCTCTCTCTCTCTCCCTCTCCGTACGTGTTGGAGCTTTCATGGTATTGTTGGTATGTATGTTTCCATGCTTTATGTGGTTTTATATGTCTCATCTTGCCTCAGTTTGCAACATCTATGAGCCGAATTCGAAAGTCATGTTGGTAATTCTAATGAATGATAGAAATAAAGCAAAGGTGGGGGTAGGGAGGAGAGGGGACTAAAAAAGGGGGTAAAGATTTTATGAAACGTAGTATGAGTGAGGAAAAGAAAACATGTGAAATGAGAAAAGTAGTATCTTGAGTTCTAATAAGGAAAGAGCTATGATACTTCAAAAGTCCTCACAAAGGGTGTTAATTTTTCGAGAAACTATGGAACATAAATTTTGTAAAATATGGACCATGACTTGCCTTGACTGATATGTTGTGTAATAATCTTGATTTCACGCTTAATGTGAGCTAAAATGATTAAAAAAACCCCAATATGTATGATGTGTCTTGAGAAATTGAATCCTCTTTGACATATTTATGGGCCTTATTACAAGGAAGTGAATGGAAAATTAATATATAAACTATAATGAATAGTTCAATATTTTATTAAAACATTATTCAAGAGGTATCAAAGGTATAATTTTTTATTCCATTTATATTTTGGTGAATCAAGTTTTTCAAATCATCAAAGACCAATGTTTTCAATACCATCATGCATTATTCACATATAGCTATGTGACTTTAATCAACTATAACCAAGCTAGATAATTCACTATGGAGCATGCCCCCAAATTTCAAGAAGCGATTGCAACACAAAATGCACCCCCCTAAGATAAATCAATTGATTTATGAGAGAGAGAGAGAGACAGAGAGAGAGAGAATGGGGTGCTATGATGTGTCAAAACACAGAAGAGGTGCAAGGATCACAAGCTTTGTATCCTTGACTTGATGCCATGCCCGATATATTCTTCTTGCCCTTAGCTTATCTATATCACATATATATACCACAAATCCATAAATTTAGGCCTCCTTTTCTAGATACTCTCCCATTATGGGGTGCTATGATGTGTCAAAACACAGAAGAGGTGCAAGGATCACAAGCTTTGTATCCTTGACTTGATGCCATGCCCGATATATTCTTCTTGCCCTTAGCTTATCTATATCACATATATATACCACAAATCCATAAATTTAGGCCTCCTTTTCTAGATACTCTCCCATTTAGTGCTCAAAAGAGAGAAGCACAACGATACATACGCTAAAAGACTCCTATGGAGAGAACTCTTTGTCATGAGGCAACAAATATGTCTTGAAAACCTAAGGGAAATGTCTTACACCCTTACTGCAAAAACCTTTAAAGACCCTTACTACGAAAACCTAAGAGAAATAGTGTGCCGCTCTGCTATGTAATGTGAATTAAGACACACCCCCGTTTGGATTTGGTGTAGAAGCAGGGAGCATGACACATCCTTTTTTGGTGAAACATTAGTGAAGAAAATCTATGTGGAGAGAAATAAGCCATGTGTGTAGATGTGTATGCATTGTTTTTAAGTGTAATACAATACATAATTAAAGTGCACAAGATATTAGAAACCCCTCCTAAGTGGGTTATATTATATATATATATATATATATTTGGGAAGGAAGGGGGGGGGGGACGAGCTCTTAAAAGATAGGTTTCTAGACCTACTACACTTATTTACTGGGTAATATTAACATGAACGAAATCGAGATGTTGAGGAGACAGCCACCACTGCAGGGCCCAAACTAGAGTTTTCGAGTGGAACTACCTTGATGGGCTCCTTGAACAAAAGGTAGATGGAGAGGCATCGATAGAGTAATGAGCAGAGTGGAGTTAGCTGTGAGCCGGTGCAAGAGTTAGAGGCTAGAACTATGAGTGGTGGAGCTGTGATGAGCAACTTACTACTGAAGAAAGATAACCTCCTTGGGAATGGGTTGCTTCCCTTGTGGTAGGAATGGGGTATTGTAAGGCGTGGGAAACCGTGTGTGTGTGTGTGTGGGTGTGTGTGTGTGTGTGTGTGTGTGAGAGAGAGAGAGAGAGAGAGAGAGATGTAAATAGATTTGCATTGTTTCGAGATTTCTTTGTGGTGCGTGGTGAAACGCGCTTCATTCTTTGAAGTTTCGGAGTTGCTCGCTCGGCGCAAGCGTGTGTAGTGCGCGTTGGGTAGCTCATGCGAGTCGGCCATTTTGCATCATCTCTCTCTCTCTCTCTCTCTCTCTCGCAACTATAAATTGATGAGAGCCTCTCATCATGACCTCAATCGTATTATATAACAGGCTTTTTTGCTACGTCTTCTTCAGCTATATCGATTGTGTCATCTTCTTCTTCATTACATAACCTTAATTTAATCACTTTACCTTGTAGTAGGAGGAGGAGGAGGAGGAGGAGGATGTAACTCACTACATCGCTAATTCCATCAATGGCTGATCATCAGTACTACTCGGGAGAGCAGGCGCACCGTGGTGCAGGTGATCGAGGACTCTTTCACCACCACAAGAACACTCAGGTCTATTCATCTGCACTCAGGTCGATGGAAAGCCAGTCGATGCCGCCAGCAGGGCGGAGATCAAGAAGCACTCTCACAAGCAGCACCTCGGTGAGGCTGGCGCCTGGCTACCTAGGAGGTGGCCATGGTGTGCATCATCATCTCTACACCTTAATCCAGCTTCATTCTCATACTAATCATCTTCCTTATATGAAGATTAGTAGGCCTGATCAGTTTGTTTTGTGTGTAGTATGAGAAGCATCAAGCTAAGAAGGACCCTGAGAACGCCCACAAGCACCACGTTGGAGAAGCCGTAGCTGGGGGCGTGGCCATTGGATCTGGGGCATTTGCCCTCCACGAGCGCCACGACAAGAAAGAAGCTGAGAAGGCGGGGGGCCGGAAACATCACCCCACTAACTACTAGCTCATGGGCGATCTTCTCATCGTTGTTCTGTTCTTATTATAATCCTCTCATTACCATGAGATCCATGCCGCCTGTTTAAACAGTGCTTAGAGAACATTCTGTTTAGTACACAGATGGATGTATGTAGGGTACATTGTTAATTTTTATTATTTAATAGCTCTGGCAAACCACTCTTCTTTTAATCAAGCATTTGTTCATTAAGATCGTAAAGCACGACTTTACTACAACCAACTCTTTTAGACTTTGCCATTTTTAGACGGTCTAAGATTTAACGAGAGTAAACTAGGCCTTACGACGAGTGCAAGTAAACTAGGAGGGAAAATACACTCAGGAGAGGGTAAACCCAAGAAGGAAACTAGGGAAGATAGAGTAAACTATGGAAAACTAGGGAGGAGAGGGTAAAATTGTAGTGTATTGGTTATCGGCACAAACAATCCGGTCTAGATCCACCTCAAACAAGGGAAAACTAGATCCGGATTCTCCCTTACGATCTTCTCTTTCTCATCATCCTCCACTCGTTCCATCCAGTTAAGTCCTCATGCATAGAGTGGTCACTTTTCCTTTGGAGAAGAACATAGACTCTCTAATCTTTTTTCTTCCCTCTATAGATGGTAAGCCAGTCCGTTTCGTAGTTCTAGTGCATCTTCCATGGCACAGCACCAGCCAAGTAGCATCGGACATCTTCTTGAGTTTTCCTTCACTCGAAATTTCTATCACAAAGGATACTAAGAATTTATACTCACCCACATTCATTTCTTGGTTTCGGATACTGACATAACCCCCTGCTTATCGATCATCTTGACGGTAAAGGTTGATGGCTGCATCTCGGCCTAACCTGTGGGCCATTCCTTTTGGCATCACATTGGCTCTCCATCCTTCGTTTGGTAAGGATGCTAGACACTATCTAACCTTTTAATGTTAATGGGACCTCACGGACTCCTTCATCATAGTCCGAAACTAGTTCTATTGATCGACTTTACATTGTATGTACCTTATTGCTACATCGATGTTAAGCTTCATCTTCTGTGCAAACCCTTCCATAGAACATATTCAGATGATTCTTCAGCGATCTATCCCTTGCTTCCAACTTTCTACTATTGAGGTGAAATATCTACCCCTCCGTTTGCCAAGCACTATTCTTGGATGTCGTTATTCTTAATTGACCTAACTTTTTGGTTTTCTCCTTCCTTCTTCTAAACTCTAATGGTATGCTTTGTTGTGGCAGATAGTTCCTCTACCACTTTGTGAGCTCTACGATCTAATTCTGGTGCTTCCGACACTTTTTGGCCCTACACTTCACCTATGTTGCTTGATCCTAATGCATTCGACACTTTTGTGGGGCTCAATGAAAGGCAAGTTTTTCCCAAAGGAAGTTCCTAAGAGAAACGGCATGCCACTGCTATGTAACTTCAATAAGACAAATATGGAATAAGGCAAGTTTTTCCCAAAGGAAGTTCCTAAGAGAAATATTACCATCTTAGGGTCATTTTGTGGATGATAGGCCATACTTGGGGTGAGTGTAGTCCCCATAAAATCAAAGACACTCTTCCAAAAATGGCTCATGAACTTGACATCCCTATCGCTTGCCACTTGCTTAGGCATTCCATGCAGCCTAAACACATGCTCCATAAATTGTTGAGCCAGCATAGAAGCTGTATATTGCACCTTTGTGGGTATTAAATGAGCCTCTTTTGTCAATCTATCCACTACCACATAAATGTTATTCCACCCTTGCTTAGTAGTAGGCAGCCCGGTAATGAAATCCATGGCTATGTGTGTCCACTTTCCTTCCGGAATAGGCAATGGTTTTACAACAATCCTCCCGAAAATTGGTTAGGATCCTTCTTTTGTTGACAAGGCAAACACTTTTGCACATAGTTATGCACATCCTTTCAAAGCCCTTTCCAAAAGAAACTCTTTCGTATCTTATCATAGGTCTTAAACACTCCCAAATGACCCACCATGGGTGAAGAGTGCATCTCTTGTAGGATTTTCAGCTTGAAGGATGAGGGACTAAATAAACCTTTCCCTTATACCAAAGCAACCCATTATGCACCTCAAAATGTGGATATTCATCACTTAACCCTTGTTGTAATTTCTAAAACATCGGACCATCCATGTCATGCACCAAATACTCATCTTGTAACTCATGAATCCAATCATGATGCACCTCCGAAATGGCATGTATAGTACAAGCCCACATCCTAGAAAGTGCATCCGCCAACTACATTGTCCTTTCTCGCCCTGTAAGAGATCTTAAAATCATAGTTTTGCAAGGTAGAAAGCCATCTCTTTTTCTTTGGATAAAGGTTTTGTTAGGTGAGGAAGTATTGGAATACTCAGTGATGATCGGTCCTTACTTTGAAATGCCCACCATACAAATAGTGGTGCCACGTCTCACGGCATGCAAAATGGCCAACATTTCTTGATCATAAACATGAAGCTCCCTCTCCTTCTCAATGAGCTTTCTAATCTCATAAGCAATCACCCCATGCTCTTGATATAGCACGGCACCAATTCATCTCCCACTTACATCAGCCCGTATAGTGAAAGGCTTATCAGGGGCAAACCAATATTAGAGATGAAATTAGTGCTTGCTTGAGCTCTTGGAAGCTCTTGTCGGCCATGGCATCCCGAAAAAATACTTCCTTCTTAAGCCTATCAGTAAGCAGGGCATATGAATCTCCTATAAAAGGATATTAATCCCAAAAATCTCCATAGTTGAGTAGTGTTGGTGGGTGTAGGCAACTCTTTTACACATTATACCTTCTTGGGATCCATCTTAATGTCATCATTGCTCACAATGTGACCCATGTATTCCACCTCTTATGACATAAATGTGCACTTGCTTTGTTTGGTAAACAACTTGTGCTCTCTCAACACCTTCAACACGCTCCACATGCATCAAGTTCTCTTCCCTTGACTTGCTATACATGTCATCAAAGAAGACCAAAACTCATTTGTAGAGGAATGGCTTCAAAACTTTGTTCATATAAGAGTTTGAAATGTGGCTGGGGCATTTGATAATCCAAAAGACATAACCATGAATTGAAATAGACCCTGTTAAGTCCAGAATGTCGTCTTAAACTCATCTCCATGTTTCATGCTTATTTGATGATACCCGGACTTGAGATCTATCTTGGAGAAATATTTTTCTTCTTTCAACTCATCAAGTAAGTCATCAATTCTTGGAATGGGATATTGATTCTTCATAGTAATCTTGTTGAGATCCCTATAATCGATACACATTCTATAAGATCCATCCTTCTTCTTTACCAACAAAACGGGTGAGGCGAATGGTGATTTGGTTGTATGAACCCCATTTCCAAAAGCTCTTCCACTTGCTTTGCCACCTATTCCCGCTCAAACTTTGAAAGCTTGTAAGGAGACTTATTGACTGGTTTTGCATCCTTCTCAAGCTCTATGGCATGGTCGACTTCTCTAGTAAGTGGCAAGCATTTTGGTGCTTCAAACAAATCTTTGTACTCTTGCAACAAGGCATCCATCCCTTCATCATGTATTTACAACCCATTGTCCTCTTCTTGACGAGTGAGTTGTAGCATTTAAACAAGGCATAAGCTCTTCAACTATCTCTTCATTTTCTTCATAGACACCAAGGTTAATGCATGGCCGCAAATTCCATCCAACATAGCTCTTTGCCTTCATGCATTAACCACATTTTCATGTGCTTCAAATCCATTGAAAACCTGTCCAAAGTGTGTAAGCAATCGCATCGAAGCACCACATCAATGGGCCCCATTTCAAGCACAATCAAACGGGCATCCTACGCATAATTGGAAGACAAAGAAATCCTTGTTTTTTGCAACCCAACTCTTACTTAGCTCATGCTGTCCATTTGCAACCTCCACTTTTAGAGGCTTCATCATCTCCTGTGGGCATAGTCTCAAAGAATTTATTGATTTAGATTTCACAAAACTGTGTGTTCTCCTTGAATCAACAAGTATGTGAATTGATCTGCCCCCCCAATCTTCCCCATGAGCCTCAAAGTGTTGGAACCTTTGCATCCCGCTTTAGCTTCTTGTGAAATGACACATAGCATGGTTGTCCTGTCTTTTGTTTCAACTTCTCGTCAATCCTCTCCACCTGGATCAAATGGAAACTCTTCAGAAGAGTCAAGAGTAGGCTCTTCTATCACATCATTAGCACAATCTTGAAATTCAGCCTCATCCATGTATTCCAATGGTGCCTCTTTATCATCCACCTCAAAGATCATGTTAGCTCGTACCTCCTTTGTCTTGCAAATATTTTTATGCTCGAGACTCCATTTCTCATTGCATAGGAAGCAAACTCCCTTCTTCCTCTTCTCATCCATCTCCGCTTGTGTCAATTTCTTAATCACTTTGCCTTGAAGGGAAGAGGATTTAGCATCACTTTTAGATGGAGGTTTGGCCATAGAACCACTCCATTTCACATTCCTTGGCTGTCCATAGGATATCTTTGTATGGAAGTAGAGATTGGAGTGAAGCTTGCACGAGGTACATAAGGTGTTGAAGAAGTAGAAGTTGGCCATTTGACTGCATTGGGACTGAATGTAGATGGTTTGGTTGTCCCCACATTGCATCTATTCGCAACACCCTCCTTATACTTAAATTCAAAGACCTCCGCATAATACATGGCATCTTGCAAAGTTTGAGGTCTTTGAGCCTTCACATCAGCCCCAAGTGATTATTGCAATCCATGTATGTATTTCACCATTTTGTTGTACTCATTCATTCCCCCAACAAACATGGAAAGCTTTCTAAATTGGTTACTATACTCCTTGACGGAACTTCCCTTTTGCTCCAAATAGTACCATTGTCCCACCAATTGAGCTCGTTCCAATGGAGATGAAGTTTTGAAATATGGCATCCTTGAATGCCTCCCAAGTGTCAAAATGCATACCCTCATGTTGAGTAAACCACCATCATGAACGGCCATAATCTTCCAAATGCAACATGATAAATTGTACTTTGTCCTCCTCCTCATCACGGGGATACAATGCAAAGTAGATTTCTATCTTGCTAATCCATTCCTCCAAGTCTTTGGTGGTTGTGTTCACCCCTTTGAACTTGGGAAATGTAATCTTGTCCTTCACATCTTTAACCATTGGTGACTCCAGTGTAGTACATCTATGGGTAGTGTGTGGTATGTCCCATCTCCCACTCACATTGTACACACCCCTTGAAGAAACCTCCATGGGATCCAAAGATGTGGGCTGTTTTCCAAGCCTAGAAATCGAAACATCCCCACCTTGATGGTCTCTTGAAGGCGCATTTGACTTTCATTGCATACCACCAAGATTCCCATGTTGATTTGGTGCATGGTCAAATCTATCCACACCCCTTTGCACACCCAAAATCCGGTCTTCAAGAGTTGTAAACCTTTCATCCATCTTGCTGCCCACCATTTGATGCATCAACTTGGCATTCTCATTGCCTTGACACACGATCTCACTACTAATGTAGAGCACCTCCTTTTGGGCATCCCTTTGTGCATCCTTGATTGCATCGGTGAGAGCAATCCTTAACATATCCAAAGTGATGTTCCCCAATGAGATTTGATCATGTCCACTAGTGTGCACCGATATGCCTTCATTCACTATTTTCCCACTAATGTCATGTAGAGGTATCCTTTATTGTTGCATTGCCCTTGAGTTTTGCCCATGTTCAAGAACGGAATGTGGTGCCACACTTTGATCATGTGGATCATCACATGATGGAGCATCAACCACATGCACCATTCCATCACTAACCACCTCATTTGCAACATCTTGAACTTGGTACCCTTCCACTGATACTTATGCTTGAACTTTCAATGACCTTCCACAGTTTCCCATGCTACCAAGTGGTTAGTAGAGCAAATAGTAACCAAATTGGGAGTTCTTTAGTTTTTCGCGTTCATCTTTATGAGAGGAACACCCCTACCACCCTGAATTACCACTTTAAGCACCCTTATATCTCTGTGTTTTGACTTTTACCTAAATGTCAACTATGTGAGGTTGACCACCCAAATGGTAACGGAATCGAGAGTTTGTTGGCTCATTTGGAAGCTCTTAGATAGTGCTCTTAAGTTATATAAACACCTTGAATTCAGTCCACACTGTTTTGGACTAAATTAAAACTTTCAGTCTGACCAAACTAGTCCCTTTGCACCCTCAAGCAGTGTCCAAATCAACCACTTTATGGCTAGTTAGATTTTCCTTAAGATGCCCTTTCAAGGCTTCTCAATGCCCTTGAGAGATCTTGAATGGTTTGGGACTGAATTGCACTTTTGTATTCACTACTACAGAATGTAGGAAAACCATAAAAATTTGGCCATAATCTCCTAGCAATACAGACCAAATCTCAATAATAATCCATTGGTATTTTCCCAATGTCCATTCATGACATAATGTCCCAAGTATTCACAAACATAATCATTCACTTGCCAATGCAACTCTTATGCTTTGGTCACCACCAAGTGTCCATGGCATGCTCAATCAAGTATCATTTGGCTTCCATAGCCTCGTCATGCCTACAATGGACTTAGTCAAGTTGTGTGTCGGAGGAGCGCTTTATGCTTGGCCGATCACCCGACCAAGCCTTCCCACCCTCGTACCTAGCCCGAATCTAGGCACAAGTTGGGTCCAAGTCTTCACATCCAATGTACCTAATCCCCCTCCTTGCCGCTTTTCCAAAAACACTCACGCCAAGGAGATTTCATGCCATGCTCCCCTCGGCCTCTCCTCCCCAATGCCCGAGGTACCCTAGGAAATTGAAGTAAGTGAGGTGTATGTGGATGTAATTTCAAAAGAGAAGATAAAAGTACTTACAATGTGTTTAGCATGACTCACGCTACTATCGTTTTATCAATTACAATGAGCATGTACTCATGCTTTCCTTCAATCACGATAGTAGCTCCAATACACCAAATCACATCAAAACGACATCCAAATAGCATCCAACATCAAGTGAATCAAAAGGCGCAAGATTTGCAAGAAATTTCCCCAAGTAAAGGCTCCCAAAGGTCAATGCAATCATATGATCATGTAGGCACATGTATGTGCTTGCTTTAGGCCAAGCTTTGGCACTAACATGAAGCCATAATTTACTGTTTTCATGGATAGCACTTCAGCCCTTTACCTTCACTTCATAGCCATCATTATTATCCAAGAGAATCATCTAAATGGCAAATAGAAGCTTTAATAGACCAATGGCAACATAAGTGTATGTATGGAGATGTGCTGTTTGATTAATGCCAAGAAAGGGCACATGAGAAGGCCAAAAATTTTCAAAAATTTCAGCCCAATTGTACCATACTCTTGCATCCCCAAATCACCTCAATGGTAGGCACATTGACCATCCAAAGGCCTTCCAAAATCCATAGGCAATGCATACCATCATTGCATGTACCCTAGAGAGTGCATGTGGCATGCAAAGAAGTGAAGAAATGGCATTCAAAAGATTGAAGCAATGACATTCCAAGAGATTGAAGAAGCAATGACATTCAAAGAACTAAAATGCAGCCTTAAGCATTCATAAGGCGCACAGTAGAAACGATTCTTATCAATGGCATTCAAAGGAATTAAAATAGTAGCCTTACACATTCAAAGGAGTTGAAAGCGTACAGTCGAATTCGTTGTAAAACGCCATGTTGTCGTCTACGTCCATACTCACACAGTCGAAACGAGAGAAGGAAACGCACAATATGTTGTAGATTGTTGCGATTCATAGGTCGAAGTAGTTGTCATAGCCACGCTAGTTGCAGTGTTAAGCTTTAATTAGGCTTTGATTAGGCTTGTCCCATGTTACTTGAGGCTCTAAACTGAGCAAAAATCAGCAAATCGGGCGATGATAGCCATGAAGCACTCCATTTCCTGTAATTAGAGGCTCTAAACTGAGCGAAAATCAGCAAATGGCAACCATTAAATCCTCCTTCAAAGGGCTCTTTGTAAAGGTCAAGATGATACCTCTCAAACCCCTAAGTCAATGCTACAGATCCAACACAGATTGAAGAGCTATTTCCCTCAAAATCAAGCAAGAAAAGAGAAGAGCAAGTAAAAATATTTTGGATTAACTCCTTAATCAAGATTAATAATTTTCTCCCAAATTTGATCCTAAGATTAAAAAATTAGGATCGGAAACCTCAGAATGTGGTCCTCTGCCATCCATGGCCCCAAAAGCTTAGGAAAAGATGATTCAAAGATTAATTCCACTCAAGCAAAATCAATTCCCTTCAACAAGATCACTCATGTCCCATTCTTGATCAAGAAAATAAAGAAATTCCAGAAGATCAAGAATTCCTCATTTTTTCTTGAAACTAAGATGGAAATGGATCAAAGACATGGCTCTGATACCACTGTAAAGATAGAGATAGAAAGAGAAAGAAATGCACTCTTAATGGAGTACCACATGCACTCAAGGGAGTACCACCATAGCCATGAAAGCTTGAAGCTCTAGGAAAGTATGATTTGATTAGTAAAATGATTAGTTATCCCTAATTACAATTTGTTCACTTATATACTTTCCCACGTTTTCACCCTTACTAATGTTGGGTCCCCATACTTGCCCGAGCATATCCATGCCCATGGGCTTCCCTTATGTCCAAGACCAAGCTCCCTTCTTATTAATGTGATTTTTTTCAAATTATCTAATATAGTTTTTAAACTAACATTTCACAAGTAAACTAGGCCTTACATGCAAGTAAACTAGGAGGTGAGGGTAAACTAGGGAAAGTAAACTAGGGAGAGGGTGAACGCAGGAAGGAAAATAGGGAGGAGAGAGTAAACTAGGGAAAGTAAACAAGGAAGAGGGTAAACCTAGAAAGGAAAATAGGGAGAAGAGGGTAAAGTAGGGAAGTAAAGTAGGGAGAAGAGGGTAAACTAGAAATAACTAGGGAAGTAAACTATGGGCTTTGGATTTAAACTAGGATGTGTCAAAATAAAAAAAGTTAGTTGACAATGTGGTGGTAAGAGCACTTGGCACACATCCATCTCAAACAGGGAAACTAGAGCCACATCCTCTCTTAAGATTTTCTCTTCCTCATCATCCTCCACTTTTTCCAACCAGTTAAGTCCTTATGCATAGAGTGGTTGGATCGATGGATCCACTTTTCCTTTGGAGAATATAGACTCTCTAATCTTTTTTTCCCTCTACCAATGGTGAGCCGGTCTCTTTTCTAGTTCTAGCGGATCTTCCCATGGCACAATATCAGCCAAGCAACGTGAGATATGTTCTCGAGTTTTCCTTCATTCGAAGTATCATGTAAAGAATACTAAAATTTTATATTCAGCCACATTTATTTCTTGGTTATAGACGATGCCTACTGGTGTAACTTTGTTGATCCGCCATCTTGACAATAAAGGGTGCTAGCTGCATCTATGTGATGCTTAACCTATGGGCCATTTCTTCTGACAGCACATTGACTCTCTACAATGACCAACCTTTAAATGTTACTGTGGCCTCAAGGGACTGCTTCATCATAGTCCTTGTTGAGAAAAGTAGTGCCATTGAGCACAAGAGTTGGTAGGGAGTAATTACGAGTAGTCCAAATGAAGTACAAGCCCCATATGAGCAAAGGTGAAATCATCCCACATCAACTAGCAAAGACAATGTTGTACCCACCCATATAAAAAGGGGCCATGTCAAGCAATGAAATATGAAGCAAGCTCTCAAGCCTCTTTATTAGTATGTCTCAATCTTGTAACATAATTATGCTCGAGTCTAAGCTTAATTAGTTTAGCAATTAATCATCATGTTTATGCTTAGATATCACCCACCTTAGATTAGCTTAATCATTAGATTAATGTAAGATTAGTACTAATCACCATAGCCATACACATGTCCAGGATACCCATGTTTCTCAACATGGTATCAGAACCTCCCCTCTCCTCATGAACCTCTCCATTATAACCTTAGTTCATCCCTCTCAAGTTTATTAGCTTAACTCATGCTCATTCGTGCTAATTAACTCACTAATGTCAACCTTATCCATCACACTCTTCTTGTGGGTTAACGTCTCTTAATTCATAGCACCATTACCCAAACCCTTTTAGCCACAATTCAAGCTCATCTAGGCGACCTAACACATCCAAGGAAGGTGCCCGTTTTTCACTCTACAACCAAAAATCGATGAATTTCTTTCAATTGGTTTTTTCCTCTATTCTCCAACACACACAAAATTGGTTCAAGCCCTCTTAGGTGAGCTTGGATCATGGTACAAGGAGTTCACAAAGAAAATTTGAGAGTGTTCCATCTACAAAATTGAGCACAGTAGTAAGAAAACCAGTCGACAAATTTTGGAGCATATTTGAGCTTCTAGGTTGGAGATCTTTAGTGTGCCACTTGTTCTCATCAAGGGCAAGAAACTTATGCAATAATCCCCATCACAATTTCTTTCCACAAGCTCAATTAAAAGCCTCCAAATTTTATCCTTGCTAATAACTAGTTTTCTCACCTAATCACTATAATTAAGATGTGATTAGTTAAAGTCAAGCCCAATTAGAGTTAAAATTATAAAATTAGGATTGTATTACCTTTTGGGGAATCATCATTTAAATTGAAAATCACGCTCTCCCTCTTGCATTTCACAATTTTCATCACTACTAATTACTTTACACTATTTTTCACTATTTTAGCATTTTTCGCATCAAAATAAAAACTCTTTGCATTAATCATCATCCATGTTGCACCCTAATCCTTCTTTTGCATCATATCATTAAGATTTCTAAGAGAGTACAAACACTGCCATAGAGTCCTGTCTCACAAGCTCATGGGTAAGACCCTCTCACATGGCATTGAGCATTAAGGGGAAGTTCATTGATGAAGGGACACACACCTGGGCAACAATTCTTGTAGCATTACATCCACCATTGGTTGGTGAGCACTAAGCTTTATCTCAATTTGCTACTAATTATGATTAATAGATATTAATGTTAATACTAATGGTAATTTTGGACCATTAAGAGTTCAAAATCAATATTTGGATGTGGTTAAAGCTCTGTATGCACTCAATTTGCATTTTCCCCTTGGTTATCAAATTGCTCACTCCAAAAAACAAGGTGTTTTTTGCATGAAAATCAAAGGACATATTCTTGATGCTTCATGCTTAATCTTGGGTTTAGCATCAAATTTGTTATCAAATCATTTTGTATAAGGACTAACACACTGAACTTGATTAAACCTAATCAAGTGTCAAGACTCCCTTACCTTTGAGAGTCATTTGAAACACCTAAAGCACAAGCTAAAAAGGCTATCCTAAAAGCAAGAAGAAAATCAACAAAGTAAAAGCTCACTATTTATCACTATGCCAAATCTCTTGGATTCACTAGCTTCTTAAGCGTATATGGAGAAGGATTCTAAGCATTTTTATTAGAGACTAGGCATTTACATTTGAAGTATTTCAAGTATTAAGACCTTCATAGAATCCACTTTAAAACCTCATTATAAACAAGTTTGATGGTCACAACTTCCATACATGGCAAGTTAAGGTTACTCATCAAAGAAGGATTGTATGGGGTATTGTTAATTGTAAAGAAGCCTAACACTAGAGAAGGATACTGCATTATGGAGTGCAAAGGATGAGAAGGCATTTGTAATCATAGCACTAGGGCGGGCTTAATGATAACTAAATTCATCATGTTGCAAGTGCACAAAACTCTCTTGATGCAGGGAATGATTTAGATAAACTCCGCAGAGCTCAAGGATTTCTCTTAGGTTTTCACAATAAGAGTGTGAGATATATTCACTCGCTAGCAAAGAGACGGAGAAATTTCTCTCCAACCATAAGAATTTATTGGTACTGAGTTAAAACAATATGTATGGTAGTGATTAGCTTTTCCAAGCAATTAAATTGGAAGATATTAATTTTTAGAGAAAGTGGTGCTAATACTCAAACAACAAATTAATTGGGAGATTAGCCCTTAATCCATTCAAAAGTTTAAATCAAACCCCAAGTACAAGTCCCCTCTACCTACAAGGTCCTTTACCATTGCATGCGATCCCACGAGCATGTGGTGCCCTTGCCCTTGCATTCACAATCCCCTCTCTACTTGTAGGTCCTTCCTTTCTGGTCCCTTCAAAGCTGCATGCTTCCTTTTACCTTTCTACACACTATGGCAGATTACATAGAGGATCTACAACAAACTCCAGTTGTGCCTTGAGGCGGCTCTCTCAACACCTCCACTTTGTTCACGTGTGCTGAAAAGTGATAACCCTATCTTTTGAGGGCTTTTCTTTTTCAAAAAATATAACCCTCATAGGAGGGGTTTCTTTACAATTTATATACAAACACCAACACATGATGTGATGCCATTTATATTGTTATCAAATAAATAAATCAATAGGGATAAATTCCTTTGTACAAATCTCTATGCAAAAAATAAAAATAAAAAAATCGATTACCTTTCACTATAAAAATAATGATTTTTGTGCACCATAATTAGGTACTATAGTGCAGCAAAACACACCTATAAACGTGGCATTTCTTGCAACTTCAAGTCCTACCTTCTTCTACATTTCGTGTTCCTCTCTATTTCCCTTGAGTTAAACTAATTTGGAGAGAGAGAGAGAGAGAGAGAGAGAGAGGACCAATACAAAATTAGCATATACATAAGCTATCTTAGCCAAAGCAAAAGATATGGAGGGAAACAATGGAACCGTGGATTTAAAGCATTGGTTAGAACTAGCAGACTCATAATGAGTTCAAGGCAAGGTCATAAGCCCAATTGAAAGAACAAAAGGTTTGCTCTTTCTTTTTGTTTTGAAGCCTACAATGTGAAATCAAGATTAGTGACAGAACAGAAGTTAACTAGTTGAGGCAAACCAGAGTTTCAGAAAAATTAAAGTCTTTCGTGCTTACTTTTGAAGTTTCATAGCTCAAGCAAGTTACTACATTCCTAATATCCCATGCATGCTTTCCCATTTGTATTGCTTTTCATAAATCCCTCTCTCCCTTCTACTTATGTCTCTCTCCCCCCCCCCCCCCCCCCCAAAAAAAAAAAACCTTTCTTAAATGCTCTCATCCGCTAGAAGAACCAACATAACTAGCATTTGGCCCATAGACCCAAGAAACCTCTAGACAACCTAAGTAACCAACGTTTGATCTTGTAGGAATCACATATGTAATTTCATTGGCTATTACAATGGGTAATATTTTTGATCATGGTAGAAGAGAATGGTATGATCATAAAGTTTAAATCAACATGTCAATATCCAAAGACTAAGTTTCTATGATTGTTAGCATTGAAGCTAAGAGATTCAATAAATTTAGATATTTAAAATTCAAACACTACAAAAATCATGACAAATCGAAAAGAAGAATCATAAATGGCCATGTCCAACAGTAAATAGCAAAGATCACCCACTTGAGTGGGCCCCGGGTGTGTACGAAAAAAAATAACAAAGATCGCCACATCATGGCACCCGACTCTTCACCCATGCCCTCCAATTCACTCCTACGACCACTACCTCTAACACCACCAACCCTTATGTCTTATATAGCCATTCTCTCCCCCATAACTCTCACCCCTCTTTGTTTCTATGTTGCCACTATTGTCTTTGAGCGTACGTTTCATAACCGAATCCTTGTATCCATGCCTTAATCCCACTATCATGTTCTTTGCATCCATCACTTCTCTTGGTAAGCTCCAGTTCTTCATGCTTTTGCCTCCACCTTGCTTCCCACCTTCACACTTAATATCATGACCTCCTATTCTCTTTATAACCTACCCACTAGCAAAACCAAAAGGATAAGAAGACAAAGGGCAAGGAGCAGGAGCAATGAGAAAGAGAAAGCAAGAGGGTGAGATCAAGAAAGCAAACAAGAAAAGGAGAGGTTGACGAAAGAAAGGTAGTTTGAAAAGAGAGCATGGAAGAAGAATAGATGGAGAAAGCAAGAGGAAGGGAGAGAGAAAGCAAGAGAGCGTGGAAGAGAGAGAGTTGGAGAAAGCAAGGAAACAAGCAAAGAAGATTCAAAGAAGAGAGTAAAGAATACAGAAATGCGCAAGATGGGGCAACGGAAAGGCAAGAAAGGGCATTAGAAAAGTAGAGAAGCCAATGGGATACATTATAGATTTTAATGGTGAAAAGACATTATGCAATACCTCATAGGCCATCAGGCTGTGCTGAGATGGTTTCCCTCAATGGTGTGCTCCTCATAAACAATGATGTAGAAAGTATGCTCCTCATACGCAATGATATAGAAAATGAACTATATACGATGCTTAAATTGCAAAAGTATTTGTAGGTTTGATCCATTGAATTTCCTTGAGATAAAGGACATCTCAAAGGATGCTTGGTTACAATCACCTGAATGACATTGAAAACGGTATAGTGGTGGCTTGAAAGTTTGAAACAAGCAAATGATTGAATGATGCATGCTGTGATGATTGAATGATGCATGCTGTGGCAACCGAGCAGATGAATGTATGTATGTATGTATGGTATGGTATGGTTGTTTGGCTTGTCAACAATCTCAAGCGAACATTCAACTAGATTAAGCGTAATTTTATAACTTTTGGCTAAGAAACATATATACCTAGATGAATCCAGGAACATGCCCAAATTCACCTTACAAGAAAGTGCAATTTATAACCTCATGGTAGTCATCCACAAGGCAATAAACCATCAACTCCATCATGCACAGTATGGACTAGATACTACGATATCCACACTAACGTCATCAGTGCCCAATAGTGGGTGTAGAACTTGGTATCAATATATGCTCCCACACACCCCTTCCATGCACCCACACACACACGGCAATTATTTAAAGCATGTCATCTAGGCCTCTGTTGCCTCCTTGCAAATCACTTTCCAAAATGCAGCTTGAGGCTTTCCATGCTCTCACATTGAACTTCTCTTGAACCATGAGCAATCGTCAAAGAGTAACATGGTGAGGAGAGGTCAAATAAGCCCTTAATTATTATCTTAATCAAAGAAAAACAAGCTTTTAACAAAGCTTCTAAACAACACCCTCCAAAGCTGCCATTAGAAACTACACCTCGCTTGAAGGCTCAACACAACACGAAAAATCAGCAATTCTTACAAGTGTCACCATGACTACAACGCTTCACTTCAAATATGGTTGTCTTGTCGTTCGACGTCATAGCATAATCAATGATTATCCTCACAGCCTGGACAGCATTAAAACCAAGGATATCAGCAGACCACCACCTTGACTCACAGCCTGGACAGCATTAAAACCAAGGATATCAGCAGACCACCACCTTTACTTACACAATTAAAGCTTGAATTGGTCACATATCACAAGCAAACAGTAATTTTTTTCAGAGTACCAGTACACAGCCAAATAAAATCTTCCTTGCATCTCCATGTGTCACCGTGCACTCTGAACTACTTCAACGCACAAAACTGAGAGAGCACAAGGATGAGGAAGAAAGGAAGACAGACGACCGCAGAAGACTTGAAAACTCTCTATACTAACCTATTGCAAGGCCTATATGTTGAAAATGCAGTCGTTTTAACAGAGAGAATAGTAAGGAAAAGCCTTTAGAGAAGAACTTGGACAAAAAGATACCTGATTCTACTGCACTGCTTTAATTTGAAGCAAATTGTTCTACTTACAAGCCTGCCAAACGGTCAAGGCCAAAAATGTAAAGAGATGGTCTCCTGTAAAAACCCGGGAACAAACAGTCTCCAAAGGCCTCCACTTGCTGAAGGACACTGGCTCTTCTACTGGGCCAGGTTGATTTGCTTCAAATGTCCCCGATGCAATTGCGCTTCAGAAACCTTGGAGAGATGCAGGAAGTATGAGTTGGTTAGTAATGATGAAGACAGAATGGGGGGCTTGTGTTGTTGCTGGGGATGACGGATATGCTCTATTTTGTAAGGCCCCCTATATGAGTAGATTTGTGGTGAGCACCCGGGCACCTAGCAATTCCCAATTTAGACACTAGATGGTGGCAAAATGTGGCCACATGGTTAGAAGATGGCTTATGTAGACTTAGAACTCAACAAGTAGTGTAATGGACCTAGCTATGGCGTGACTAGCTTGCACGACTTTCCCCTTGATTGGGCCTTTCTAGAATAATTTACATAAGGCCTCGTTCACACACGTGCTTAAATGTGTGCTTATTGTCGTGCCCCCTGATCCACTACGTGTTTCCCACAACCATTCATAACGTCACAATTCCCCCCCTTAAGAAACGTTTTCGTCCTCGAAAACCACATTGGAAAGTTCTAAAACAAAATTGGGAAACCGTTTCTTCATGGTGCTTACTCTCCCATGTAGAACTCTCTTCTAAACAATCTTTCCACTTAACTAAACACTCTTTATAGATTGTATGCCTAGTTCTCTTTTCACGAGTGTTTAGTATCTTCTCTGGCTCATGTTGAATTGATTGTGTATCAATGAGTTCCACTATCTGATCATCTTGTACAAGATTATCAGATTCACCTAATCTCTTTTTGAGCCTGCTTACATGGAATATTGGATGTCCTCCACTTGTTTCTGGTAATTGGAGTTTGTAAGCCATATCTCCTACTCTTTTAGGTACTGTGAAAGGTCCACAATACCTAGGTGATAACTTTGGACATGGTCCAGTCTTCATGGTCTCAAATTGTGCAGGCACTCTTAAATAAACTTGTTCTCCTTCCTCAAGGGTAAGAGATCTCCTATGAGGATCAGCATAGGTTCTAGTTCAATCTTGAGCTTTCCTAAAACTGCTTTTAGCAAGACTTAGCATTTCATTCATATCCTCATAGGATTAGTGCAACAGTGTTTTGTTGTTCTCTCATCTCTCTCTTGGAGCTTCAGCATTTTCGTGTACATCTTTCCGCTGCCCTGTGACATGGTATGCCTCTAGACCTCGAATCGCTGATTCAAGGCTGATTTTTGCCACGTTTCCACACGAACTTGGTAGCTGTCCGAAGTGTTTCACACAGTTTTCTTCTCCAGAGGGGCAGATCTGCATTTTCTGCATTTTTTTTCTCCTCTCCACTCTTTCTATCCCACTCTCCCTCCCTACAAGTGCAACGAGCAGCTCTTGGTTGTTTTGGTCTCAATGTTTTTCAGCGGAGGTACATCATGGCACTTATTCAACCTCGAGCGGTTCAGATACCCACTCTTCCAACTTTTCCTTCAGATGCCAAGTTGGATGGCACAAACTACGACATCTGGAAAGTCATGGTGGAAGCAGTCTTGGAGACATACGATCTTCTGGAGTTCATCACTTGACCGGTCCTCCTGCCTAACCCGGACACAGTAGAGGATGAGGATACGAGGGATGCCCTTACGCACGAAGCTACTCTATGGGATCAGCTTAATGCCCCTGCTCGGTCATTCAACCTTTTGAACTCTCAAACCTCAATCATCGCTCACATCAAACGGGATACCCATGCACATGTTAACTGAAAGAGTCTCTCCGATATCTACGATCGGAAGACCACCCATGAAGAGAGTTTCCCTGGAGCTTCAAATGTTGAAGCGTTCACCCACTGATTCTATTTCCATGTGGGATCACATCAACAAACTAGAGCAATTTGAGATTTTTGGGTGCAAGAAGGAGATTTCCACTAAGGATATGGCTATCTAGCTACTTGCTCAGTTGCCCCCAAAGTATGAGAGCTTCTATTCTTCACTTCTTCGGACGAAAACCATTACATGGGATGAGTTGGTGGTGCCTATGGTCCTTGATTAGGAAAGCAGATTCAAGGATTCTTCTTCAAAGAAAGGGAACCAGGCTTTCATTGGACAGAGAGGGCCTAGCAAAGGCGAAGGTGAGGCAGCTCCCTCTAAGGACTCCAAGGACTCTAAGGATGCCCCTACTGTCCCCATTTAAGGGACAATGCCCCTTATTCTGGATGGCAATGGAGGGAAGTACACCTTGAGAGTGCTATATGTGCCAGATTTAGGATTTCATCTCCTTTCTGTACACGAGATTTGCAAATTGGGCACTAAGGTGGAACTTATGGAGGACGCTGTGATTATTTGTGACCCTCTCACTGATAGGATCCTATGGCAAGGCATAGAGGACCATGGCCTCTACAAACTCACAACTCTCTACTCTCACAGAGGTACCCGCACATGCAATTTTTGGCATGCTAGATTTGGACATCTTCATTTGAAGGCCTTGCAAAAGGCTTTTCGAGAGCAACTGGTGGATGGGTTGCTAGATGTTGGCACACGTGAGGACCCTTGTCACTCTCGTCTCATCTCAAAGGGAAACAACATCGGGAGACCTTTCCAAAGAAGACTACATGGCGAGCTACGGCACCTCTGGAATCGGTTCATGCGGATTCGTGTGGCCCGATGCACATGTCGTCTCTTGGTTCTGCCAATTATGTTTTTCTCTTGGTTCATGATTTTAGCAGGTATACCTAGGCCTATTTTCTCAAATCCAAAGACGAAACTTTCGATAGATTCCAAACATGGAGAACGTTGGCTAAGAAACAGTCGAGACACTCTGTCTTGACATTACGAGCCAACAAAGGAGGCGAGTTTACTTCTCACCAATTTAACCAATATTGTGACCTCCATGGTATTCAACGGGAGTTTGCCAACACAGGTACTCCTTCAGACAACGGCGTGGTGGAGCGCAAAAACCGAACGGTGGACAATATTGGAGCATCGGAATCTTCCTCAAATGCTTTGGGAAGACTCAGTTGCTACTGTTTTTTACATTCTAAATCGGTCCCCTACCACTGTTGTTCCAGGACAAACCCCCTTTCAAGCCTACCTTGGAAGAAAACCCTCGGTTTCACTTTCGGGTTTTTGGGTCAGATGCATTTGTTCATGTACCTCATGATGACTGGAGAAAGCTAGACGCTAAGTCCAAGCACCATATTTTGTTTGGTTACAACTCAGAATCCAAAGGTTATCGCTTCTACAATCCTGCAACCTCAAAGATCATTGTTAGCAGAGATGTGGTGGTTGATGAGACTTCATCTTCCATTGGAGTAGGGGGGGCTGATTCGACTCAGCTTCTTCTTGGTTCCTCACTAGATCCTTTTGTTCCCCTTTCTCGACTTGAACTGGCACGTCCACAAGCACCTCAGGCAAAGGAATCATCCAACATTGATCAGGAGGAGGAGATTTCGGTGGATGCTCCATAGTAGCAGTTACAAGAGATACTGTTGTATTACAGGTTGCATACAGAAGTTGTCTGTTTGCAGGTTATTTGATCGCTGCACGAAAACATGTTTGACGGAATTAATCAGATTGTTAGTGAGAAGCTGAATAAGAATAACTTCCATGCCTAGAAGTTTAGAATGACCAATTTCCTAATGGGTAAAAGATTTTGGGGTTATGTAGAAGGAGACAATGAGGAGCCTCCAGAGTTATCTGAGGAGAATGCCACTCTTACAGATATAAAGGCATTCAAGGATTGGAATCAGGGTGCAAGAAAAGTCATGTACTCGCTTTCAATTAGTGTCACAGAAACTATGATAGGACACATACAGGATGCAAACACTCTAGCAGTTGCATGGCAGAATCTGGTTCAGATGTTCCAAACTAACACAAACACATTGCTCACAAAGGTTGCCCTCAGTAAGGAATTTGAGATAACAGATCTCGGATTGCTTCACTTCTTTCTTGGATTGGAGATTTTCAGCACTTAGATGGCATATTCATTTCTCAGCAGCAGTATGTTAAAGAGAGCTGCTAGAAGCTTTCAGGATGACAAATTGTAAGCCCATCACTTTCCCCGTGGATATGGGCATCAAACTCTCCTCTTCTGAACCCGATCCAGCGGCGGCAGATCCACTTCTGTACAAGAAATTGGTTGGTTCCTTGATTTGGTTGCTCAACACATGACGTGATCGTGCATTTGTGGTAGGCACTCTCAATGCTTTCATACAAGCACCTTTGGATGTTCATTGGCAGGCCACACTCCACGTGTTGCGGTACTTGAAAGGTACCAAGGATTTTGGTATTTTCTATGGAGAGTGGGCCACTCTACGTGGTTGGAGTGACTCCGACTGGGCTAGAGATGCAGATACCCACCAACGGTCTACTACAGGGCATTACTTTACTCTTGGATCCGAAGCAATTTCATGGACAAGTAAAAAGCAGTCTACGGTGGCTCTTTCATCGACTAAGGCCTCCGGGAGTATTTACTATTGAGTGGCATGTTCAGCTGCTTGTGAGGGGATTTGGTTGCGGCAGCTACTCCAGGAGATCGGGTTTCAACAGCAGCAACCTACCCTTATCTCATGCGGCAACCAGAGTTACTTGGCTATTGCTAAGAATAGCCAAGCATATAGATATCCAGTATTTCATGTGCGGACCAAGCATATAGAGATCCAGCTGCTTGGTCCAGTGTTTCATGTGTGGACCAAGCATATAGAGATCCAGCACCACTTTGTGCGGGAGCGGATCTTGGAGGGAGACATTATCCTTGAATATTGTCTTACCTAGGACAACACTACAGACTTATTCACCAAAGGATTATCTCAGTTAGCTATTGGCGTTCATGGCAACTCCTTGAGCCTTGGGCCACCCCCAGGACTTGAGAAGGGGAGTTTGCATATATCATCTCCTGTTGGTGGCTATTCTGGTGTCTACGGGGGCCCTTCCCATGCTCACGCACTCCCCTATTTTTTATGGGTCTCTCATGTGGGCTGCCCACCCCATTTATGGCTTTTATGCCTATTTCCCTATTTTCAGGTCGTGTAGGAGTTTAGGAGGGAGTCAGCCAGCTCATATGACCAACTTAATAGCTCATATGGCCATATGAGCTGGCCGACTCCCTCCTAAACTCCTACACGACCTGAAAATAGGGAAATAGGCATAAAAGCCATAAACAGAGTGGGCAGTCTACATCAGAGGCCCATAAAAAATAGGAAAAAATAGCAGAGTGCCTGAGTATGGGAAGGGCCCCCGTAGACACCAGAATAGCCACCAACAAGGTATGATATATGCTAACAGGCCCAACCTGCAAATAACGCAGCTGCTCATGCCTACTCTCCACCTTTTGGTGATATGACGTTGGATGAGACAAATTACACTCTTTGGAGGTTCAAGATCACATCCATTCTCGATTCATGTGGATTGTGGGAAACCGGAATAGGGATTGATGCAAAGCCAGGTCCTACTCGGGATCCAACAGATTCATTACAAACCATATGCCAAATCCTGCTCTTGCTTTGGCATGGAGGCAAAGGAATGCAGATACATCATGTGTCATCATCACTAGCGTCACGGATTCAATGATGACCCTGATTCACAAGAGATGCATTTTAAAGCCATAGATAGCGGTGACGTTGCATTCTCCGCAAATGCAAAAAAAGGCAAGGGAAAGGACTCTGGTAACCACTTTTTCGAAGCTTGAACTTGTACACTCTTGGAATCTAAGTGCCCTACCCTATCTAAGCATACAACGCACACAGGTTCCAAAAAAGAAGAACAAATTTGCAGGTTTCCTAGGCTCTGATACCAACTATAAAACACTTGCACCTATGTGCTAAGGTTTTCCAAAGATAGAAAGAAGAGTGCGGCAAAATCACACATACAGCACACGCAAGTGTCCTAAACTACTACTCTATATTATATACAAGAAAGAAGTAACACAACTGAAATTCAAGTACAAGATGTGGCTAAGCATGAAGTAGTCAAATCATAGCCTTGTGACCTATTGTACACTCCTGGCTAACACTTTGCCTACAGAGAAACACTCTGAAGTCATTGAGGAAAGCAAATGAATATGATCATTTTGCTACCCACATATATATATGCACCAATGCTCCTAGTAGGTCAGTAGTCTTGTTGTCAACCAGGTGTGCCTAACTGCCACGTAATCAGTACCACGTCACCACTGCCACGTCATCACTACCACATGTCACTTGCGCTGTCCGACTTTGCTCGTTGGCTGCTATCTGATATCTGGCTTTGCCCTATATAATTGTAGGTGTGTTACATTCACGCTCTCTTCTTGCACGGGTGGACAAGTTTGAAAATGGGCATCTCATATTTAAAATGTTTCATACATATTATAAGTTAGACATCCAATCTTTTATGTGATGTGAAACAAATTACTCACGAGCGTGGAAATTTTGGATATTTTGCACATTATTGGGACAAGTGTGTGTGTGTGCATTTGGCATGTGGTTTATGGTGGTGTGGACACACATTTGGGGCAAGTGTGTATGCATTACTTTGACAAGTGACATTATGAGGTGTGGAAACACATTTGAGGCAACTTTGTGTGGAACCTCTAGTTTTGGCAACTCTTCTCTATTCTTGGTAGTTCTAGATATGGCTCACTGCCACCTCTACAAGCTGCCCTAATGTTGGTTTCTCTTTCTCACATTTAGCAGGAGTCCTGATACCGATCCTCTTGTATGCAGATGATATTGTTCTTATTTCTGATTCACCAGAGGGACTACAAAGGCATTTGGATGCATTACGGGCCTTTTGCGCGAGGACCAGGACCTCACTGTGAACCTTGGAAAGACCAAGGTCATGATCTTTAACACCTCCCCACAATGGATAAGTAGATCTGCATTACAATTTACATACAATGGAGAGCCTGTGGAGTATGTTACCTCATATGTATACCTTGGGATCACTTTTGCTGGACCTCGGTTCTCGATGCGGAAGGCGGCCAAAACTAGATTGATGAGGGGATATGCAACCCTTGGCTCGCTAGAGAGGCAATGCTCACAGATACAGTTTCAGGAGCCAATGACAAAGCTTTGGCTATTTCATACTCTAGTTACACCTACAGTGCTGTATGGTGCCCCCATCTAGGGTCCCAGCTTATACCACAGGAGGATACAAAGGAGAGAGCCAGCAAAGACAGATACAAAGGAGGCATATGATGGGTGGAAGCCGATGGAGAGGCCCCTAGTGGCGATGATCTCGGGCATGATTAGGAGTAAGCCATCAGTGCCACATGAGATTGTGCGAACAGAGATGGGGGCTGCATTAGTAGTGACAGAGGCTCTGTTCCAGACAATGACATACTGGCACAAGCTATGGGAGCTTCCACTAGATAGATATCCTCAACTAGCCCTAGAGTCCTCGAGACAGCTGACACTCCAGGGAGATACATAGTGCTGGTATGCACACGTAGGCACTTGGTTTGGCATGCACGGCATGCAGATGGAGGCACTCCCCCCGTTCCAGTACAGCAGAGGCCCCATCTTTTGCTCTTAGCCACACAGAGCGGAACAGGGTTATCACGAAGGACATTGTCAAACTGGATACTCAGAGGACATGGAGTTCACGTAGTTGTCCACTAGGGATGAAGATGGCCTTCTATAGAGATCACCTCCTATGCCTAACAGAGGATGGCTTCATCATCCGCCCATGCTACATGGACACACACGTACCTTTTGGGGTGAGATGTGCGATCGGCCAGATCCACACCTCGTCCCACCAGCTCAGAGTGGAGAATGCCAGATATGGGCCCAGGGCAGCCGCACCAGAGGACAGGATATGCCAGCTCTGTCACACAGAGGCCGAGACAGAGGATCAGTACATATGCCGATGCCCTGTACTATTGAGATTTGGGGGAGGTTCCAGTGTCTCTTCCGGGCTGGGTTCAGACCACTTTCAAGGATCATGGACTTCCCGGATCAGAGATGCCTGGGACTTTTTCTTCTAGAGCTCCGTAGACACAGGGAGTCCTTAGTGAGATCCAGATCAGCTGTACTTGCTCGAGGACTAACACAGAGAGCTCTCACCGACTTCTTCCAGACCAGCGCTCCGAGGGCCGATCCACCACCATACCTGGACCACAGGCTAGTGCAAGAGCTCGGCCGAGAGGTGTGACACTCGACAAAGCCACTGAGTTATGCAGAGCTCGATGCCCCAAACGCCATGGCCCTTGCCCACGGCCACGCCACCATAGGAGGATCCGGGCCATCATCTCCCATCATCGTAGGACCTTCTCGCGCCAGCTCAGTTTTACCACCTTGAGCACCATGTCATAGCGGCCCATGAGGGATGCATTAGGGTGATATGAGAGCTCTTTGCTCATGTACCTAAATCAGATTTTATAGTTCTAGATTTTTGTTATCTTTCTTTATTACTATTTTGTACCCAAGATGATGTACCTCATGGATATGATGTAACCTTTTGGTCTCATAGGTCATTTTGGCCTTTTGAAGACCTTAATACAACTTTCTATCTTTCTTTCTTTCTAGAAGGTTGCCCATGAAGTATATCGTCTTTGGACTCTTCTGAATGCTTCCATCACAGAAACCTTGAAGCAAGCTCTCTACTTGATTTGAGGCACAGTCACAGGAACAGCCATTCCTTGTGGTGATTTGAGGCACAATCACATGTAAAGCCATTCCTTGTGGTTTGGAACGGCAGAACGGCAGAACCCTTTCATGTGTAACACCGGGACGGCTAGGAACGACTGCTAACGTGGCATGCATTTGTGAATGGTCGTGCCATTTCGGGAACAGCGTTCCTGTTTCTGGAACGGCCATTCCATGTGACAGCCTGGCACATGCAACGGCTATCATGCTGCGATTTAAGATATCAAAGGTACCTAATACCTTCAAACGGGTACTTGACCTGTTGATAAGGGCTGAATGAAAAACAACAGGCTGCTACTTTATGTGCGCTCCCTAGGATTGAACAGAGACTCGAGCTCCTTCCGAGTTCACAGGCCGTCCTTGATTCCTTCTCACAGGCCATACACAACAATGAGCAGTGTGTTCCTCCTCATCATCACTTTCATCTTCTTCTCCTTCAATCATCAATCATTCAATGGCACCTAGAGCTTCAAGCAACAAGCAATCCAAAAAGCAAGCTACTTGGTCATGGTGGGAAGAGGTGGACTGTGATGAGCCATATGCAAGTGGAGGTGCTAGGAAATGGAAGTGCACGTACTGCAAGAAAGCAATACGTGTGCGAGCTCATTTGATGCATGATGTCACGATTGTGACTAACTCTCTTAATCTCTCCTTAATTACTCATTAATCTCTTATTAACTGAAAGGACACCTGTGAAGGGTCACACCCTTACACATGGGTCACTATCAAAGGACATGTCTATTCATTAAAAGGCACACCCCTAAGTCCAAAGGACATAACCGTTGACTCAAGAGTCACACCCCTTCCTAGGGATGTGTCTCTTCATTTGTACCCTTTCGGCCTCTATTTAAGAAAGGCCCCTGTCTCAATGCAAACAATCTCAATCTTTCTATCAGCATTTGTCTTATGTTTGTTAATTAAGTCTTAATCATGTTAATAAAGCTATAAAAGCTTTACAGTGGTATCAGAGCAAACTTTTTTCCGCCCTGTGAGATGCCCAAACCCTAACCCTAAAATCAGTCCAAACCCTAACCCTAAAATCAGCCCGCCCAAACCCTAAAATTGGGTGTAGCAAGTGTTGAATGGAAGAGCAGGAGAGAATGCCCCATTTAATTCTACCCAATTTTGCCAATTTTGCTTGATTAAGCATTTTCCTAATTTTCTATTTTTAAAAAAAACGATGGGAAGCAGAGAAGCAGAAACTCACATCAAAGTGCTTGTAGTATGCCTGTATTCTACTGGAGGCCCTCATCGCATCTTTTCGGGCTGCATTTCTCTCCACGCAGGGTCGCCACCCTTCGATCTTGCCTCTTCACGTTTTTTTTTAAAAAAAACGTAACGTTTCACATTAACAAAAAAAAAAAAAACAACCAAATAGCCTTATGACATAAGGCTTATACTAAGCCTTATTACTTATTACACGTGGCTCTACCAGCCACGTAAAGCAGCCACCCAACGGCAACCCGCCAGCGCACGCAAGGAAACCGACCGACCAGCGCATCAAAAAAAAAAAAAAGAGAATGGAAGAACTCAACGTGAAGCCGCCGGCCAGCGATTATTAAAAAAAAAAATTGAAAGGAGCACCCCACGGCCAGCAATCAGCACATTTTCAAAAAAAAAAAGAAACCCACCTGCGGTCTATGATGGTGTTCTCCGCGGTGTGACGGCTACCTTGGTGCTTCTTCTCCAGCGATATTATGGCAACCTACTTCAGGTGTGATCTTTCCATTTTCTTGGGTATACATATTTCACCTCAAGTG
This sequence comes from Cibotium barometz, assembly GCF_041138505.1. Taxonomy (NCBI): domain Eukaryota; kingdom Viridiplantae; phylum Streptophyta; class Polypodiopsida; order Cyatheales; family Cibotiaceae; genus Cibotium; species Cibotium barometz. Next base: position 40,794,554 of record NC_141094.1, read on the forward strand.
GAGTATTAACATATCAGCAACCTGCCATTTATTCTTTTTGGGCTCTCCACTCTTCCGGGGCCAATACCTTTTTTTTAAAGGGATCACGTGGACACACACTACCCTCTTCTCCGACGGCTTATGGCAGAGGAAACCTATGACTTCAGTTATTTACAGGATACACCCTCTCAGTCCATAGTGCCCTCTCCTACCCGTGTTTCTCCACCAGCCCCAACCCCTGTTAGAGTGAGTGTGCCCCCTTATGTCCAGCCCACTCATTACCGAATACAGATAGCCATACCGACTTCTCACCTCCGAGAATTCGACGTGTGGGTGATACGTGTTCGCACTTCTGCACAAGATCTGGATCACTATTGTTTTATGCTCAGGCGTCATCCTTATCTGGGTGCTATTCTACCCGAGTGTAGCATCATCTTTCATGAATATTGCACTTATTCTGAAGACATTTATCCATCTTCATTCACGGTGCGCCCCTCTACACCGGATTATACACCTTTGACACCTGTAGCTGTCCCTACTCCTGTACCTTCTTCTCCAGTTGCAGACTCTCGTGAGAGCCCAGTACCAGAGGATCGCCCTTACTATACTGGATGGTCTATAGCCGCTTCACCAGTACGTAGCCTTCCTTCTCGGGATTTACAGATGCCGCACCCTCCAGCCGATGGTTCTTACTAGAGCCCAACGGCGTGATCAGCAGCAAAAACCCCCTGAGCCTCATCATCTGGAAGCCTCTACATCAACATCTCCTCTCATGGCAGAACCTGTTGACATACCAGCCCCTCCGGAATGGAGTCCGCTTTACAGCAACTCCAACAACAGTTCCAACAGCAACTCCAGGAGTCTATGGCATCCTTGGCCTCTCAGATCCAGCAGCTTCACACGGATCGCCAATCCAACACAAGTTCTGTACCAGCAGCAGATGTTTCAGCAACAGTACCAGAAGATGAAGACGTCATTCCTTCCGAGGTAGAAGGTGACGACCTTAAAACTCTTTATCGTCTTTTGCAAGCCAGTAAAACAAAGAAATTGGAAATTAAACCCCCCGACTCTTATGGTGGTCAGCGCAATAAGCGCATCTTAGACCAATGGCTCTACAAACTGCAGTTATACTTTGAATCCATGACCCTTTCTGATTCCAAAAAGGTGACTTTTGCGGTATCCCTCCTCAAAGACACTGCTTTATTATGGTGGCAACGACGACAGCACTCTGGAAAAACGGTTACAACGTGGGAAAAATTCGAGCGGGTCCTCCGTAAGCAGTCCATGCAAAGGTCTTCTCCAAAATTGATCTTAAGTCTGGATATCATCAAATTCGCATTCGCGAAGGTGATGAATATAAGACAGCTTTTCGCACAAAATATGGTCATTACGAGTACCTGGTCATGCCATTCGGGTTAACCAATGCCCCTGCAACATTTATGAGTCTGATGAACGATCTTTTTCGTCCTTTTTTGGACAAGTTCGTCATTATTTATCTCGACGACATCCTGGTGTTCAGTCGCAATATGGAAGAACACAAGGCACATCTTAAGATCGTTTTCCAAGTGCTTCGAGACAATGCTCTTTATATTAATCCAGGCAAAAGTGAATTTTTCAAGACATCCTTGGAATACCTTGGACATGTTGTTTCAGCAGACGGAATTTCCGTGGATCCAAAGAAAATACAGGTTATTGTCAATTGGCCAACTCCCACAAACATCCATGATGTTCGTTCTTTTTTGGGACTTGCCAACTTCTATCACACAAAGGTTCATCGATTTTCCGAAATAGCTGCTCCTCTCACTGAACTTTTAAAGTCCGCTCCTGCATTCCAATGGACTGAAGCCGCAACAGAAGCTTTTGAAAATTTAAAGACAGCTTTGACAACAACTCCTGTCATGGCTATTCCAGACCCTACTCTCCCCTTTGATGTTTACACGGATGCTTCTGATATTGCCACTGGTGCCGTCTTAATGCAACAAGGACGTGCTATTGCGTTTGACAGTCATAAGCACTCTGCAATTCAAGGAAGATACCCGGTATATGACAAGGAATTTTTAGCTATTGTTCATGCCTATCGAGCATGGAAACATTATCTCCTTGGTGCAGATTCAGTGGTGAAAACAGATCATCATTCTTTGAAATATATCTTCACGCAGCCAGTTATGAATGCTAGGCAAGCACGTTGGGTCGAATTCTTAGCCAATTTTCATATGACAATTGAGTATGTTCCTGGTCTTACCAATGTGGTTGCGGATGCCCTCAGTCGTATGCTATCAGCTTCGGTCTTGGCTATTTCTACAGTTGAAATGGATACACCTCAAAGTTTCAAGGACCGTTATTCAACAGATCGTGATTTTGGAAATGCATTTCGAATTCTCAATTCTCAGAATGCAACTCCTTCCGACTTAAAGATTTATGGCGCATATACAATAGTGGATGATTTATTATATTATCAGGACCGTATTTGTGTACCTCATGATACTCATGTTCGAAGAGTATTGGTGAAAGAACATCACGAGGTCACTTATGCTGCACACCCAGGCATCAACAAGACTTATCGTCTTTTGACAGCTACATACTATTGGCCTCAAATGAAGCAAGATGTTTAAGTTTGTTACAGCGTGTCTCTCGTGCCAACGTATGAAAGCTAGCAGACAAGTTCCAGCTGGTCTTCTTCAACCACTTCCAGTTCCAAATGAACGCTGGGAAAGTGTTAGTATGGATTTTATCACTTCATTGCCACGTTCTTCTAAAGGCAATACACAGATTCTTGTGGTGATTGATAGATTTTCTAAAATGGCACATTTCATCCCATGCAAGAAAGCAGCTCAAGCTTCAGATATTGCAGTATTGTTTATACAATATATCTTCAAACTTCACGGATTGCCAAAATCTATAGTTTCGGATCGAGATCCAAAGTTTACAGGACATTTCTGGACTTCGATATTCAAGTCTCTTGGTACAAATTTACTCTTTAGCTCTGCTTATCATCCTCAGACAGATGGCCAAACGGAACGAGTTAATCAAATTCTGGAAGAAATGCTGCGACATTATGTTCAGTCTCGATTAGCTTCATGGGAAGAATATTTACCGTTGGTAGAATTTGCTTATAACAATTCTTATCATTCAGCTATTGGAATGACAGGCCATACTCCCCTTATTCCTGCCAACTTTGTTCTTCAACATAAAGTGGCTTTAGCAGATCACCTCATTCAAGAAATGCAAGATATTCTATTACAGATAAAGGATAAGATGGTCAGCGTCCAAGAGCAATATCAACGCACAACTAATAAGCGTCGTCGACACATTGAATTTCAAGAAGGAGACTTGGTATTATTATATATTGCCCCTCATCGATACAAGACAGTGAAATCAGTTTTTCCAAAGCTTCGCCCAAGATATTATGGACCCTTTCGTATTATTAAGAAGAACTCATCTCTCAGTTATAAGTTGGAGTTACCACCTTCTTGGGGTAGAATTCATCCAACTTTTCACATTTCGTGGCTTAAGAAGTTTGTGGACGGTGATTCTCCAGTTTTAGATCATTTGGATTATGTTCCAGAAATCGCATACTCTTAATTCCAGAGATAATTCTTGATGTCAGACAGAAAGAAACAAGACATAAACTCACTACAGAATTTTTGGTTAAATGGAGAGATCTTGATGATTCTGACTCTACTTGGCAAAGTGATGAAGACTTACAGGAATATCTAGAACTTCTTCGGGAATTCTTTCAAAGACAACCATCTCTTCTCAACCGGAGTCTTATTTTAAGTGGGAGGGAATGTCACGATTGTGACTAACTCTCTTAATCTCTCCTTAATTACTCATTAATCTCTTATTAACTGAAAGGACACCTGCGAAGGGTCACACCCTTACACATGGGTCACTATCAAAGGACATGTATATTCATTAAAAGGCACACCCCTAAGTCCAAAGGACATAACCGTTGACTCAAGAGTCACACCCCTTCCTAGGGATGTGTCTCTTCATTTGTACCCTTTCGGCCTCTATTTAAGAAAGGCCCCTGTCTCAATGCAAACAATCTCAATCTTTCTATCAGCATTTGTCTTATGCTTGTTAATTAAGTCTTAATCATGTTAATAAAGCTATAAAAGCTTTACACATGAACCCGGCCATGATGTTGCTTTCTGCCAATCGATTCCAATAGAGGAGGAGGAGGAGTTACAGGAAAGGTTCGAAGCACAGGTGTTTCAAGCTCCACCTACAAGGTCTATGGCTGTAAATCTCTCTTTTTTTGCTTCTAGTGCATCTAGTGGTACTTATGCAGCAAAGGCTGGGAGTACCGGCTCTACTCCGGGTAATAAAGCACAAATCAAGAACTTTGGCTATTATTAATAATATTTAATAAAAAGGCAAAAGCAAAGTAAAAGGCAAAAGCAAAGCAAAAACATCACTTTTTGGCAAAAAGTTAAGGCTTCCACAAGTATAAAAGAAGCATGAGCCTCTCTTGAGCATCAAGCTGAAGAAGAACCTCTTCATCGCATTGCCATCTTCATTGAAGCGTGGAGATTATCTTGTTCATCATCATCTATGAACCAAATCATGGAGTTTTTCACCGCTGCTTCAAAGCGCCTCCATCAACCGTAGTGCCACGTCATCATCTTTCCGTACAACTACGGATGTACCGCCATTCGGACTGTACGGACTGAAATTTTTAAAAACCCTAAAACTACTCCAAAAACCCTAAAAAGTGCATTTTAGAGGTTTTTATCGCCTGAAAACCATTAAAACAGGTTTTATATCAGTTTTCTTGCAAGAAAGAGCTTTTCCATGGTTTTCTTCATGGACAAGGCTATAGGAGTTGTGGCAACATGGGATGAGTGTGTGTTTCCTGGACTTAGATTTGAAAATGGACATAGAGCTTGGACATGGAGAACTTGGGCATAGAGCTTGGGCATGGCACATGAAACTTGGACATAAACATGGAACTTGGACATATAGCTTGGGCATGAAGCTTGGACATAAACATGGAGCTTGGACATGAACATGAAACCTATACATATAGCTTAGGCATGAAGCTTGGACATGAACATGGAGCTTGACATAGAGCTTGCACATGAAACATAGAGCTTAGACATGGAGCTTGGATTTTGGACTTGAATCTACATTTGGATTTGGAACTAGAATTTGGATACGAACTTGGACTTGGATACGAACTTGGACTTGGATATGAACTTGGATTTGGATATTGGATCCGGTACTAGCCCCGTGAGAGATACTTGTGGGTCATCCCCGTGGTGTGCTCGGCATCAAAGATCTTGTGCCTCGACATCGACATCGACTTGGATATACTACATCAGCATATCTGTTTGTTTTGTATTCATTGATTGTATTGATCCTCGCCAATGTTCCCGTGGATTGTTCCTGAATAAATTCAGGAAAGGGGGTAGGGCCTATTCCCCGCTCAATGTGGTGTTCTGTGCAAGATCCCTATTCCCTTCTCTCTCCCCTCTCTATATCTCTATCTCTTGGGACACGCGGTTGAGTCTATCATGGCACACCCCGCTGGGCTTACAGTGGTATGAGAGCAGGATTTCTCTTGAAGAAACTTTCTTGGGGTGACAGAGCCATGTCGAGAGAAGAGGGAAACCAAGGGTCTAATGAAGGGAACAACTATCAGGCCGATCTAGGACTTCAGGATAAGAACTAGGGTCGTTGATCCATTACTCATGAGACCGCAACCATGTCATCAGAAGAGTACAATGACTTTCAACAGTTCAGACAATTTCTCAAAGACGAAGAATTCCTTGCTTGGAGAACCAAGAGGGAACGGGACCAAAGAAGGGCTCGAATGTTTGAAGATTTCATCAAGGACCGAGCCACCAAAGCCAAGGGAGTTGAAGCTGCTAAAGATTATCTCAGAAGGATCTAGAGCTACTTGGTGTATTTCTTGTGTGGAGGAGACAAGGTGGCTACTCATAGGCCTGCTATCTTAGATGCCACTTCTTCGGAACAGGTAAAGGAAAGAAGTGTCCATTGCATACTAATGTATGTTTGAATTTCTTTGATTTTGTGTGCTATTTTTGATGTATGGCAATGCTTGGATTTATGGCATGTGACAGTCCACTGGGCTCCGGACTACCTAGCCAGTACCTAGAATACCCAGTAGACGTGAATGATGCATAATTATTTGTTGACTAGCTTGTGTCTAGTTTTTGCAAAAGGTAAGTATGCATTTATTTTATCTAAGACGCGACACGCCATGAAGATGTACCCTCAAGAACAAGGACATCGATCAAAGAAAAGGCATTAAGATGTTGCCAGATGAGCAGATGACACCACAGATATGGGGAAAGACCAGATGCACAAGCTCACCAGATGGGACTAGTACCTTGAAACACATGGATGTACTTGATGTACCTTGAAACATATGGATGTACTTAATGAACCAGGAACGTATGAATATACCAGGGACATATGGATGTACTTAGAAGATATGGACATGCTTGGAACACTTGCGGTCCGCAGTTGAGGACAAGTGCCATATAAGAGGGAGGGAATGAAACTATTTGGCCCTCCGAGCTCTTTTTCACATGATGGAACTCTTTCCCGGACACATGGACAAGTTGGTGGACACATGGAAATAGGGTTCTTAAAACTAGCACAGGAAAAAAGCACCAATCTTGGTCAAAAAGCAAGAAAAAGCAAAAAAAGTCAAACTATGTTGACCAAAAGCTGAAGGCACCATTGGAAAGAGGGCATCGAACTGGACAAAAAGGCTAAAGGCCACTCTTTCAAAAAGCAACTCCATGGCCAAAAAGCAAGGCCCTGAAGTTGTAAAAGCACAAATCAAGAACTTTGGCTGATAATATTTAATAAAAAGGCAAAAGCAAAGCAAAAGCATCACTTTTTGGCAAAAAGCAAGGCTTCCTCGAAGTATAAAAGAAGCATGAGCCTCTCTTGAGCCTAAGTTGAAGAAGAACCTCTTCATCACGTTGCCATCTTCGTTGAAGCGTGGAGATTATCTTCTTCATCATCATCTATGAACCAAATCATGGAGCTTTTCATCGTTGCCCGCTGATTTCAGAGCGCCTCCATTAACTACAATGCCACATGATCATCTTTCCGTACGACTGTACGGATCCGTACAGTACAACCATATAGGCATGTATGGATTCAAATTTAAAAACCCTAAAACTACTCCAAAAACCCTAAAAAAGTGCTTTTTGGAGGTTTTTATCGTCCAAAAACCATTAAAACAGGTTTTATATCAGTTTTCTTGTTGCGAGAAAGAGCTTTTCCATGGTTTTCTTCATGGACAAGGCTATAGGAGTTGTGGAGATTACTCATGGGATGAGCGTGTTTCTCGGACTTGGATTTGGACTTGGACATAGAGCTTGGACATGGAGAACTTGGGCATAGAGCTTGGACATGGCACATGAAGCTTGGACATAAACATGGAACCTTGACATATAGCTTGGCATGAAGCTTGGACATAAACATGGAGCTTGGACATGAACATGGAACCTGAACATATAGCTTGGGCATAAAGCTATAAAAACATGGAGCTTGGACATGAACATGGAACTTGCACATAGAGCTTGGACATGGAACATATAGCTCGGGCATGGAGCTTGGACATGAACAAGGAACATGGACATAGAGCTTGGACATGGAACATAGAGCTTAGACATGGAGCTTGGATTTTGGACTTTGATCTAGGTTTGGATCTGGAACTAGAATTTGGATACGAACTTGGACTTGGACATGAACTTGGATTTGGATTCATTGGATTTGGATATTGGATCTAGTACTAGCCCGGTGAGATATACTTTTGGGTCATCCCCGTGGTGTGCTCAGCATCAAAGATCTTGTGCCTCGACATACATCGACATCGACTTGGATATCCTACATCGGCATATCTGTTTGTTTTGTATTCATTGATTGTATTAATCCTAGCCAATGTGCCCGTGGATTGTTCTTGAATAAATTCCTGAAAGGGGGCGGGGCCTGTTCCCCACTCAATGTGGTGTGCTGTGCAGTGCAAGATCCCTATTACCTTCTCTCTCTCCCCTCTCTCTCTATATCTCTATCTCTTGGACACGTGGTTGAGTCTGTCACGGCACGCCCCACCTGGCTTACACTTTCCTCCCTTTAAAAATCTCACATTACAGCTTGATGTTCCCTGTCTGACCTAGCCCCCAATGTGCTCGTGTGCAAGTAGAAGGAAGTATGATCCATGTAATTGTCAAGTAGTTGCAACAGAGGCTCAAATACTCTGGTGGATTTATAAGGATTGCTTTATCCCAAATCACTCAAGACAGCAATAAATAGCACACATGCGGAGACATGTGTGGAAGAACTAAGTAAGGTAGAAACCTTTATACTCATTTAGTCATGATGGCTTGCCTTCCAACATTCATTTGGTCGTAAAGTCCCTTTACGGGCCATGGGATCTCAACCTATCTGGACCTAGCCTAGTATGTTCGCATGCATCTGTAAAGGATATGGTGATGCATGTAAAGGTTACACCCCCCTCTTACTTATCTTAAAGCAAAAGGGTGGAGGCAAATGCCCCCTCCAATCTACAACCATTAAAATTAAAAAAAAAACTTCATGTACATGGTAGATATGATACTTCTGTCTTATTTTGCGCAATAACTGCCAGAGCATGCATGGTACCGGAAATATAAATGTACACCACTAACCTTATCTTTGCTGGCTAATTTGTGCTTGGAAAGCATCTCATTGAGATATTGATCATGCTGAAAGAAACCCACGGCACTTAAACATACAAAAAACAATTGGGGTTTTTAAGGAGTTACCACAATCACATATTCGAGTGCAACACCTTTGAAATGTTTAGTCGGGAATGAGGTACTTACAGCATAGTCGATGACGTGTTTACTGCTGATTTTCTGCTTGTCGTTGCAAAAGTTACATCTAATCTGAGCATGTATACAAGTCAATGAATGTACACACACATGCACACGCGTGACGCATTAGTTATTACTTCAAAGTAAATCAACCAATTTTCCCTTTGAAGGCACTTTTCCTTATACAATGCAGACTCTCGTATTTAATTACATAAATTTTCCCTTACGGGCCAGGCTGCAAAAATAAATTGTGTGTGTGTGTGTGTGTGTGTGTGTGTGTGTGTGTGTGTGTGAGAGAGAGAGAGAGAGAGAGAGAGAGAGTTAAACATGTCACGTGGGAAAACCTGCTCAAAGATGAGCATCTCATTTGCAGCATGTTGTGCGTATGTTAGTAGGATGCGAAGGGCTTTATCTGCAAAACTCACAGATAAAAACTGCCCAATAAATACCTTTATGATTCAACAAAAACAAAACCCTTCCTAATAAAATATGTCCAAAAAAAAAGCATGTTAATTAATCTCCGGAAATCATTTTTTACTAGTCTTCTCGGAAAAATAAGAGCACTTAATTTTCTTCTCAGAAAAAATGGGCATTTAATTTTACCAACACTTGGCAAGGAGAATTCTTCTGTGCATTTCTGAAGCCAATCAAGGTGCCCTTGGTCGAGGGTTAAATCGATCTCTACTTTCTTCTTATCAAGAGCAGAGCTCTGCAAAGCCCGCACGCGCGCGCGCACACAGAGTAAACCCTAGCTAGCAATAGAAGCCACAGTAGAAAACCAGACAGACATTGAAACCCACAACACAGAACACAGACCCTAGTTTTGTTTCTGCTTAAGCGTTACCTTGAGGCTCTTCTTGTTGTTGTTGTAGTAGGCATGATAAGCAAGAAGAGAGATGCAAAACCCACCAAGTGCTATGCTCGCTAAAAACAAGCAGCTTCTGGGTTCCATGGATTTTCTGGCATAAGCTTGTGTGAAAGCCTCATGTGAATTCCGTTTTATATATCCACACACATCGGGACGGAGAGGAAACGCCAAGTGGCGAGATTGTCTCCTATCTGCATGCGACTTTTAGTCTATCTAAGGGTCCGGTCACATGTGACCGGCAGGGCGGACATGTGGTCTGGTAGATGAAGGCGTCATCCAGCTTGTTCACAAAGGGCAGAGGGCAAGCATATGTATTAACAAGCCCACACCTAATTTCAACAAGGGGCCCTACCCAGAGCTGCACCCATTGGATCCTCCCCTCACCCACACCTGTCCGTTATTCATTGTGCGCGTCTCAGCTCAATATCCCGGATAATCTTCTGCTAAACGTGTTCGAGATGTGCCATGCACAAGGAGGATCGCCAATAAGTGCTTGCCATACTGGAAAGGTGAACGTGTCCTCCTATCGGACCTAAAAGCCTGCCCCCATACACCTACCATATTGGCTAGGGGGGGGAGACAAGATGAGCTTCCCTTTCCAACATAGCCCTCCTCCCATTGATTCGAGCCAACTACTATCAGAATTAGTTTTACCGAGCACTTTCAAAAAAAGGCACCTTATTCTTTTCAAAGGGCTTCAAAAAAGAAAATTACCAGGGACTAAGGACGATTATTTGTTAGAGCCCATGCTAGAGGAAAAGCCATAACGATGGAGTTGATTCACCTAGCACAACCTCTCATGTTTGTTGCTGTAATGAAGTTGATTTTGTGCACATGCACATGGGGAATGGGTTTAGGCCATGGGGCTTAGGGACTTTATAGGCCATGTGTCTACTTTATAGGCCTTAAGCTATATTAGACATAGGGCTCATGGTCATTGTATCACTTTACCGTTTTATCATATGATACACCTTTCTTGAAGCTTTCATGGCCCAAGCTTCCATGGCCTTCTTGGCTATTCCCTTAGAATGGTGACCTACTCCATGCCTTGAGTAGACCCATCCTAATATCTCAACGTGGTCATGTTTCCTTTTTTGCATTGGTATCAGAGCTCTTGGCTTAAATCTTGATGTTTTGATTAGAGAGTGATTAACACTTAATCTATTTTTGGATTAGTGCTTTTACATAGTTTTCACATTTTCTGTTGATTCGCCATGGGATTAATAATAAACATTTTCGAATATATGCTAATCATAGATTTCAAAAACCTTAATTCTTGCACAGATTTGAAAGAATCTTGATTTTCGAATTAAGGATTTCAGTCATTTTCAGAGTGCTTTTCTTGGACTTTTCTTGTTAAATCTCCTTGAATAGTGCTTTTGTTCATCAAATCTATTCATAAACCTTAGTTTCCTTCTATATTTACCTAGTTTCTAGGGAATCTTGGCAGTTTTGGAGGATATTCAAGGTTGCTATGCAGATTTTGGTGTAGTTCTTATTAAGAACTGGTGTACAGATTCCACTGTAGTTTACAATTCTGATGTATATTGAGCAGATGATAGTGCAGAGTGCAAAATATGTTGTGCAGAGTGGTGCAATTCACAGTTGTGTAGCAGATCTAGGCAAAGCTGCAAGTTTCTAGGTGCAGATTTATAAAGAAATGTAAAGACAGTGCAGAAATGAAATCTTGGAGCAACAATGAGTGATTCTTGATTGAAATTCTCCTAATCTTCATCATTTCTTTGCAAAAATTATGTTTCTTCAAGGGCAAATTGTTGAAACTGCAAAAAAAATCAAGTAATAGTGCAAAGCTGACACAAGATAAACACAATTGTGGTGTTCTTACTTAATTTGATGCAAGTAAACAAGATTATTGAATCTTGTTGGAAGTAATACAAGATTATTGCAACACTTGGTGGTTTAAAGTGATCATGCTACTTTCTTGACCAAGAAAGAGTAGCTCACACAAGATAATCACAACTCTAGTGTTCTTGCTTAATTTGATGCAAGTAAACAAGATTATTGAATCTTGTTGGAAGTAATACAAGATTATTGCAACACTTGGTGGTTTAAAGTGATCATGCTAATTTCTTGACCAAGAAAGAGTTTATAGCAGTTATCTATGCTAATTTATGTGATCAGTGATCATTTTGGTATAAGAAACCTGTCAAGAAACACTATATAGAGGCACACACTTACAGAAAGCTAAACCCTAAAGGTTGTTGCAAAATTACAACCCTGTTAGGATTCGAACTCATTACATACAACTATTAGTAATAATATTGAAGGTAAAAGTTGCGGTTCTCCAGTGCAAACCACATGCATTGTTCACACACCTTGTGTGTTGTGAGAGATTACTTGTTGGGTTTGTTCGTGCATCGTGTTTCACATGCCTACATACAACTTGGGGGCGTAAACACACATGTGACTACATTTTATGTGATTAAGGGGCTTGTGTTGAGTTTCACTTGGCATTGTTCACGTGCATTGGCACTTTATTTGGGGATTGTTCACATGCCTAGTGCTTTGTGTGCATGTTTTCATAATTTTTGTGTTTTGTGGAGTGTTCACACATTTGAGGGTACTTTGTGGAGATTGTTCACACATAGTTATGGGTTTTTCTTATTAATTTTTCCCTTCATTCGATCGACAGTGTTGTATACCCCATCATCATCATCGACATCACCATGTTACCATTTCAGTACACCTGATCTTAGGAGGGATGCTCATGCATTATCTTCATGGCTTTATGCTCGTTATCGTCTCGTGAGCTCCCATTCTGTGTCACATATCTTATTTATTTTGCTGCATTCACACATGCTTTTGGCACTTTGAGGTTTAGGCCTTCAGATCCACATATCGAGTTCATGTTATGATGAGACAGCCTATTCATGCCATGGGTGATTTTGTGAGCTCGAGGGATTGATGCCTAGTCACTCGAGGGATTGATGCCTAGTCACTCGAGACATTTTTTGATGAGGTGGATGTTTGTGCCAGATGGTCTACACACGGGGATTTTATTGTGTCATTGCTTGACTTTCTTCACATGGATGGTTCTATATTGTTTACATGGGATGATTCTTTCTTGGGTGTCTTACATGAGTGTCCTACACTCTTGAGCCGTTATGATTATGTCCCTAAGGATGTGGACTACAACGACACAAATTCAAATGAGGATAATGATGATGTATCACACCCACATACCTATGATGATGTATCTCATACACATACACATGATGATGGACCACGCACACACACACACTTATGATCATATTGGTACACGTGTGTCATCATCACGTGCACATGATGACACATGCACATGATCATAGTGGTACACATGTATATGTGATACACATGCACATGCTGCTATTGCCACATATGTACATGATGATGATAGTGATGTGTGTGAGTTGGATCATGCAGGCATATGATCCGGAGGGTAGAGATGGCAGCAGCGAGCACATCGAGCATTGATACTTTTACTCCTATCTTCCTACAGATCATGAGGATACATTAGTTGATTGTGGGAGAATTTTAGAGGATGGTGTGCATTCGACGAGTGATATATCTAGTATAGTACACAAGTTTAGTGATACTTGACATGTGGGTTCTCGAGATACTTATGGGCATAGGCCTGAGTTCCTTGTGCTAGATAGGAGAGGCTATTCTTATAGGGCTTTTGCATGTGGAGATGCTCATGATACCACTACTCCTAGCTTTCATAGTGTACTTTTTGGCAGTGTTCACTTGGGTATAGTCTATGTGTGTGAGCAGTCAAGTATAGTGCATGAGGGCGGTGTTGATTTACTGAGGTGAGATCTCATAGGAGACACATGATTATTCATATGGATCTAGAGAGTTTCATATTTGACTTAGATATTTTCTTAGATCCATTATTGATGGAGATAGACCCTACCCATGAGCATTACTTCAGTGACCTTGGAGATTCCGGGGTTAGGGATTTTATGGATGGTGATTCCATTTATCTCTCATGTGTGGATACGTTGTCAGCCCCTAAGTGACGATGATGTTTATGATGATCCTATTGATCCTCATCACATCTCATCCACTTGCATCTACCCATGCATCTCATCACTTCACATACATTAACATCTATCCAGTTTACATCGCATCTTACCACATCCATTTCACATCACATCTCATTCATTCACATCCCGATTCACATGCTAACACATTCATTGACGTCCCTTATCGTTCATTCACATCCTGATTCACATCACATCACATCCATTCACATCCCTTATCATTCATTCACATCCCGATTCACATGCTATCACATTTATTCACATCCTATATCATTCATTCACATCCTGATTCACATGCTAACACATTCATTCACATCCTATATCGTTCATTCACATGCTATCACATTCATTCACATCCTATATCATTCCTTCACATCCCGATTCACATGCTAACACATTCATTCACGTCCCTTATCGTCCATTCACATCCCGATTCACATGTTATCACATTCATTCACATCCCTTATCGTTCATTAACATCCCGATTCACATGTTATCACATTCATTCACATCCTATATCATTCATTTACATCCTGATTCACATGACATCACATCTCATCTATTATCACATATCATCACATCTATTTACCTTTCATTCTCATCACTTCTATTCTCATTACATCTATCCATCCATTCTTTCCCATCTATCCGATTCGCATTGAGGATCATGCACACATAGAGGGATTTACACATGAGGAGTGATACATAGTTCAGGTCATGCATATACATACATGGATATAGAGGGTCATGTCTTGGATGTTTTGAGTTGTAAGGCCATTGATTCTTATTTGGCTTTACATGATGCTGACTTCGATCTATGTGCATTTGATTCCTATGTTATTGTCAGCATGATCCTATGTTTTGTGGAGCCATGACATTTACTTTTGGGTGCATCATTTGCTATTTGCAATGTATGGTTTTTGATTATGTGGCTCGACATCAAATGCACCTATAGCACATCCTAGTCTTGGCCTGCATGACGGTCCTTTTGTGCCAGGACATTTTGACATCATGACCATGGGTTTCGAGTTCATTGTGTGGATGTCTTCAGTGTGCTTGACTCACATTACTATTGTGGAGGATGAGCTAGTTGTTGGTTTTCCCTTCCACACAAGAGGATTTGGGGCTAGCCTCATGATGTTGGTCTTCCATATTTACCCTTTAATCCAGGTGGGTGGAGAACCATTCTTTTGGAGTTTGGATGGTCCAGATTCATTAGGAAGTGAATGGGGTCTTCTTGGGCCCTTTAATTTGCCCAAGCCTAATCAAGGTGATTAAGGAATAGCCAAATGGGGGGTTGCCATGTGGACTGAAATGTTGGGTTTGTAAGAGAGATGTCAGAGTGGTCAAAGGGTGCACTTTTTTCCCCAAAAAGGGGGAGAGGCAATTTTACAATTTTCGGACCTCCATAACTTCTACATACAAGCTCCAATGTAAGAGTGGTCAAAGGGTGCACTTTTTTCCCCAAAAAGGGGGAGAGGCAATTTTACAATTTTTGGACCTCCATAACTTCTACATACAAGCTCCAATTTGAGCGGAGATTATAGATCCGTGATCTACGCATCAAGAGCTTTCCATAGATATGTTACATGATATGGTTTTGTCCGTTAGATTTTAAATTCCATTTTTCCCCCAAAATTCAAATTCGAATAAAGTAGCCGTTTTGAAGCTTCTAATTAGAAAACGTTTCTTCTTAAGAGAAAAGGTTTGACTCCTTAAACTGCCAAATAAAAGGGCCCAAGAAGCCTTCCATTGAGGTCCTAATGTCCCAGTGATTGCATGATTAGCTTCATCACATCGATGGGAGTCTATTATCCACCCAGGGGGTCATATAACTTGGATTTGCTTTCAACGGATTTCGGAGTTTAACTTAGAGGATGTATTGTTAGCTTCATCATCGGCTTTGCACTACATTCCTTTCTATTTGATCTAGGAGGGGTCATATGCCATGATGTTAACATGTACATTCAGTTTTGGATGTAATTTTTGGATTTTATATATAGCCTTTGTATGTGTCTTTTGTGCATGACCACCCTTTGATTTTGAGGACAAAATCATTGTAGGAGGGGATGGTTTGTAATGAAGTAGATTTGGTGCACATGCACATGGGGCTTAGGAACATTCACATGTGTCTACTTTTTGAGCCTTGGGCTATATTAGACATAGGGATCATGGACTTTTTCACTTTACCATTTTATCATATGATACACCTTTCTTGGAGCTTTCATGGCCCAAGATTCCATGGCCTTCTTGGCTATTGCCTTAGGATGGTGACCTACACCCATGCGCCTACTCCATGCCTTGAGTTGATCCATCCTAATATCTTAGCTTGGTCATCTTTCCTTTCTTGGAGTGACAGAGTTAGAGTCAAAGAGAAAACAAAACCTCAATGACTCTACTCTTGGCATCCTGGTATATCAAGGAACTAAGAATAGTGGGACACTTTCTTCATGTTTGCACATGGTGACGATGTATTAGCGGAATGTTGGGGTCACGTTTTGGTTATTTAGTTCTAGTGAGAGAAAGGTCCTAGACCAATAAGATGAGGCTCTCCGTTACAGAGATGTTCCCTTTGATTCCGATGTATGTAGTAACTAAGTGGTTTTCACCTCACTACGTACATAATAAAAATACATTCTATACAAAAAAAAAACAATGGGAAATACACCCTCAATCCAAAAATTACCATTGCAATGATTCTCTACATTATCATGTTTTGGATTTCCCTCCAAACGAGACATATGGGTTAAAAAAAGGAAAAGAAGAACCTAAACATATTTTCACATACAACATTAGGGGTTTTCTCTTTGTTTTAACCATGTATGTGCAAGAACCCTTTAGGCACCCTTCCTTTACAATTGAATCCATCTATGTATCAAATACATTGGATGAAAACAATAAACCGTGATAGATGGGTTCTTCTTTAATGAAGGCAAAGAAAGCAACCATCTTCAAGAAACGAGTTCATTTCTTCTTGGAAGGGACATGTTAAAGGTTTTAGGCTTTGCGAGAATAAGAGAACAATACAAGGAAAAAATTAGGGGCAAAATTTAGCTAAAGGCTAATTTTCAAGGGTTTTCCAAAAGTCTTGGGCTATTTTAGACCCCAAAAAATGGTGACTTTTTTAATATATTAGCCCAAGGTAGCATTTTTTGGGTAACTTTTAGAGGAAAAATCGTCAAATTTACACTAAAAGAGTGAGCATATATCCCGGAAATTTTTCAAACATTCACCAAAGTTTCCTACATACTCTACCTTCTATCAAAGAAAGATTTGCCAACCCATCTCTACCTTGACCATAGGATATGTTCCTTATTTTTTACCCTCGAACAATAAAGGAAGTGCTAGCTTAACATGTGTTCATACACAGAGAACTCGTTTTAGAAGAACGCCCTGTAGGTATACCATTTAATAGGCCTAATTGTAAGTATTCAACGTTTTATGAGTATCAAGCTTCAATATTTAACTTCTAATCACGTTTTTGGTATGTTCAAATGTTTTTTCATACGTATTTGTCTATATATGTCCAAATGTTCCTCCGACATTGAGTAGTAACATGTACAATCTATTGTTGGGATCTTTGATGTGGTTCATGCTTGCATTGGCCGATCAACAATACAAAGGGAGAAGTTCAAGGTCTCTTCCAGAACATGGTATCGCTTTTTATGATCATTTTTACTATGCTCCAAAGGGGCAAGGTGGCACAGCATAAGCGGCCAAAGAGCCTCTTTGATGACTTCCGAGATAATCCTTTGTAGGACATAGATGTTTGGTTTAATTTGATGAACTTGTCACAGTGTTGCAAATAAGAAAGAATGATACTTTAGAGAAAATATGAAATAACCTACAAAACGAAGATGAGTTGGGTTTGCCAAATCCCTTCAAATTCAAAATCTGGAAGCAACGACACTATCATCAGCCTTACATTGAAGCAAACTCGATAGCCACAAGAATGAGAATCAAGTTGCAGAGCATAACCTGACATCTAACATATCTCATCTATCGTATAAGATGGCTCTTGAGTTAGAGCCTCTACAGGGCTCAAAATTTTATGTATAGACCTGCATTGAACATGGGTGACATAAAAAAGATTAAATATTCAGTTCACTGTTAACATGACAAAGAATGAACCGATAAGACTTATATTTTTACTTTGGCATGGAATCCTCTAAACAAATTGGTGCAATAACAAGATCTTTGCATCAAATGGATAATCATGAAGCTCCAATGTCCACTACAAATTGTAAAATAGATTAAAAATAATTTAATGGACTAACTTTTAACAAATGAGTACATGGGAAAACGTGGCTTACTTTTCCTTATACACCATGACACAAACATTTCTACTACTTTGAAGTTAACCCTTGAAAACCTATTAAAGATATCAAGGAAGCTTCTTGAGTCATTTTGCAAGATATATGAGATGGAAGAATCAAGAATAAATATCATGTGTTGCAGATCTACAGGATATGCACCTACAATCATATTGCAACCAAATAAAAAGTTACAATACATTATAGATATTCAATAATATTAATAAACACATAGATAAACCGCTTACTTAAAAAAATATACCCATGATCTAATCATTCATTTTTTTAAATTCATTCTGAAATATATCAATTTATTTATTTGCACTGTAAACCATTGAGGCCCATCAAACAAACTACCTTCACATGAAATAGAGACCTTGTTGCAAAGCTGCATTGTTTATTGAGGACTCGCAAACCCACAAGGTCAGGATGAACATCCAAAGAAGGCAACCTTGTCCTTAAGCCACAACCACCCAAAAATGGGTACCTAAGGCTCTCCTGACAGCTTAGAAGTTCTATGAGGGAAATACACAAATCTGGCTACCTAAGCTGTCGACGCCCAACATAGGCCCCCCAAGCCCATGAAGGCTCTCCTTATGCTTGGTAGTGTATAGGGAGGAAGGAGTAGATTTATATTATCACCTTGATTGGTGACACACATGTTTTTTTATGGATAATGATATCTTTTATGATGTTGTGTTCGAGTTTGAGCATGATGATGCTCTAGATGATGTAATTAAGGAGCACACTTTTGTTGTAATTCCTATGGCGGATCATTCCGATTTGATGGTGTTCTCTTTGAAGGATGATGATCCAACCATCCATGCTTTCTTGATGCATTTGCCATGGTTTTATGGTGATGGTCTTTCACCATGTACTTCCTTGCCATAATTTTGTGGTGTTGTGCCATTTTTGGTATATGTTCTTCATGCTGAAGGATCTATATCGACATATCTTTTTGGTGGTAGGCTATTTTAGCCTATGATGGACATGCTAGTGTTTTATATAGATTCTTATGTGGAACTTTAACATGGATTAGTCCATGTGCTTGGGGTGAAGATTTCATTATTCATGCATGGTTCTACATTTTCATATTGTATGATATAGCATGTATATGTTATGCACACAACACTGGCATGACCCTATCATGTTTTGTGGGTATGAGTCATATTTTCTATCCAATCCACCGGGTGTGCCATGTGTTAGTAGTCTTGTGCATGCACTCTTAAAGGGTTTCCATGTGAACGTAATCTTAGAACCTTAGGACCTTTCACATACCCTGTCTTTTCATATCCCCATGAGCACATACATATTATAACTACCTAGTTCTCTTTTATTTGACACAATAATAACATATTATAACTACCTAGTTCTCTTTTATACATATTATAACTACCTAGTTCTCTTTTATTTGACACAATAATAAGCAATTTAATAAAGGAGAAGCAAGTTTCAATGGAAATCTCTCTCTATTTCTATGTCTTTTTTTCTTGATCTTCATACGCATGTAAGTGTGCCTTGTAGTGTGCTTCAAATATTGTAGGCTCTTTGCCTTTAACATCCAAGTATACCTCCTCTTCAAGGTTCTCGTTTGATCTTTATATGCATGTAAGTGTGCCTTGTAGTGTGCTTTAGACATTGGAGGCTCTTTTCCTTTAACATCCATGTATACCTCCTCTTCAAGGTTCTTGTTGATGAGGAAAGTAGTTTTTTACATCCATTTAGAGAACATGCCATCCCCCTTGGATTGCCAATGTAAGAATGGTGTGGATTGTGGCTAACATGGCTATAGGAGCAAAAGTTTCTCAAAGGTCAAAACCTTCAACTTGTGTAAAACCTTTGCCGATTAGTCGTGTCTTGTACTTTCCAAAGTATCATTAGATTATTATTTTTTCTTTGTACACTCACTTAGTGCCAATTACCTTACACCTTGGAAGACGATCTATAAGGTCCCAAGTGTGGTTTTTCAGGAATGGAGTCATATTCTACTTGCATAGTTGCCATCCACTTCGGATCCCTTTATTCTTTAAAACAAATGTGGTAGGCTACTAGCGAAGGGTGGTGTGTGGTTCTGTTAGAAAATCTATGTGCCTTAGAGGGGAGTTGGGACCTTTTGGGGATCCACATCATAGTAGCACCCTCCTAGTATCCTTGTGTGACGAGGACCTTCTTTGGTACCGAACCATTGAAGAGTATTGTGTTGGGTGGGTGGCTTTGGTTGTTGCGAGGTCCGTGCGGGAGTGGTTTGAGGTGGTACTTGCTGGTAGTTAGTACTGTTAATAGAGCTAGGAGGGTTAGCATGTGACATTGGTGAAGCTTGGTGTGCTGTGGAGTTCGTCGGGCTGATGAGGCTTTATTAGAAAGGGGTATGGTGATGCAAGTTTCATGGTAAATGATGTGCCTTTTTCGGGAGTTCAATCTTATCTTTTTTAGTTATCTTGGGAGCTGGGATCGCCGAGGATGATATGCCTTGTTGACATGGAGTTCGGGTTGTGGCTCTTTGTTTGCCACCATAAGGATGGTAACTTATCTTGAGGCGATTTGTAGTGTGGTTGTCCTTGCTTCCCAATCTATGTGACATGTTATGGCCCGGCGACCCTCTTCCAAGGAGGATTTCTTCTTGCATGACATAAAACTTTCCTTCCACAGAGTTATTCCCAATGTGAAATAGAACTGTAATAAGATCTAGGCATTTAACACAATTTGATGCAATGATAGTGATTGTGGCCTGGCTGTGGAGTAAAGTTGGTTGGCCTAGAGAGTTGAGCATTTTGATGCATACAGTGCCTTGTGGGGTTATTTCAATTACTAAGAATGGTCCTAGTTCTCTATATTTAAGCTTATTTTTGTGATTTTGAGTGCTATAAAGAAGGATCATATTCCCCTCACTCCTATCCTTATTGAGCTAGTCATCAAACCAATGTTTGCACCTTAGTTTTTCTACAATCATGCTATACACAGCTCATAGGCGTGTTTCATCTAGTTTCTCTAGCTCAAAGTGTTGGTCACTCAAAACGTTCCCAGTGAGCCTTTCGTATACCGCAACCCTTAAGCTTGGCACCAAGAATTCTATGGGCATGACCATTTCAGTTCCATATGTCAAGCTAAAGGGTGTTCCATTAATGGCCACTTTGTGTGATGTTCGATATCCTTAGCCCCCTTAATATAGAGGGTACTATCAGTTGGGTTGTTGCAAAAACCCTATTCAACCAAGTATGCATGTATCTTTTCGTACCATGCTCTGGGAGCCTTCTTAAGACCATATAAAGCTTTCTTCAATTTGTATACTTTTGATTCCTGACTTTTCTAAACAAACCCATGAGGCTGACATACAAGAATCCACTTGGTAGCAAGATGATAGAGATTATAACCCTTACTTTTCTAGTTGTATCCCACAAAAATACATTTAACAGCCTTATCATCAAGCTTGCTACAAAGTTACTCATGCACATGTGCATAAGCAAGACAACCAAAAGTGCGTAAGTGAGCCAAAGAGGGCTTTCTGCCATTCCAAGCTTCAAAAGGCGTAATTGTACGCAAAGCCTTTGTAGGAAACCTCTTCACAAAACATATGTTGCACACATGACTGCTTCTAGCTAGAACTCCTAACTTTTAACCATACAACGTGCCATCTCCATGAGAGACCTATTTTTACGTTCAGCTACACCGTTTTCCTGAGGTGTATAGGGCACAGTACATTGGTGTTTTATCCCATTAGCATTGGTTACTCCCTTGAGCAAAGGGTGTAAGGTTCCTCCCTTTTAAAATTGGGAGAAACACTTAAGATAGTCCGCTAAGTCTTATCTTGGGAAAAATTTCCTATTCATCGACACCTTGACCCTGTAGAGATTCAAGGATACGATTCATAGGTATGACCTAGCTCTATCCCGCAGGGGGAGCGTGATTCCCTAAACATCAAATCACCCATAGGGCAATTGTTCATAAATTGGGCAACTACTAGACTTGATATCTAGAGACAACGCTTTTTTCCTCATCTTATGCAAGGCACAGTCGCCGCTGACCTAGTTTTCTAGAATAGAGTTGCCCAAGAACCTAACTATCTAACGTAGGGCTTTCACTTAATCTGTTGGAAAGCTACCCGACTAATCGGGTCCACCCGTCCGTAGGATGGTGCCGTCAGGGCATTCCATCCTCCCACTTTTCACCCTACTCACGCATCAATTTGTTTTCTAATTAATACTACCACACTGTTTGACATAAATAAACATATTCCTTAATTAGGGCCCTTCTTCACAAGGTTCGTTAAAACAGCCTTCTTACACAATACAATCATACCAAAGACAAGATGTAATTATATAAAAAGTTTATACATGAACCAATTCCTTATAAGCCAAACTGGCTCTCTTATTCTTATTCTGCCGATGATCTAGAATTCGGCCTTCCAGCCTCTACATGCTGGGCAAAACCCTACGGGACCATACACCTCGTCGTCGGCCGCTGGCGAGGAATCAAGCCGGCCTGTCGCCCTCTCAGGCTCCATCGCTCGATCCTCCCGCCCCTCAGAGGGATGTCTGCACACTAGGGTGGGCTTATTTACCGCACTAGCCTGGGCCCTCAGAACTAGGCAGCCTCATAATCTCTCGCCTCAATCGGCGATCCTTATTCTCCCAAAGGTATGAGGGATACCTTGGGCTATTCCAGGGCTTTGCTAACGATGCCGCCCGGCTACACAAGCACGGAACGGAGTTAGCGTTGAAGCCAAAAAAAAATCTTGAATTCTAAAGATAACAACTTCAATGCAATTTTCTAAATATAGCATTCACAATGAAGAAAACAATTTCAACGCAATTTATCGAATACAACATCACATAAGTCATTACTTCATATAATTTTTATGTCCTCCTTTTAAAAGAGAAAGACACCATTCATTAATACTAATTTAAGGAAAAATCTCTTCTTTTGAAAATTAACCAAGCTAACCTGGCCACCGTTTCCTTGAGGGGCTTGAAAAAGGGAGGACTGGAGCCGCATTGGGCGCATCTCTCTCCATCTTGTTGTTACGTGCCCCTCTTGAGGCAATATTTTGCCGTCTCCGAGATGAGGCCATCTTAGGCGTCGCCTTGTATAGCTCGCTGCTGCGATCGAAACGCTTCAGTCGGATCTGAATTCCGAGCTCGTTTGCTCACCGTATGAGCAAAAGAATATGGCGCACGAACCCTCGCTTGAGTCAAAAATCCCTTACTAAAGTCTACGCAAATGGGGGGGGATTGTGAGATGTCCTTAAGGGCAAAGGCAAAAACGTGGAGAGGGCTGGGAGGGGTTGCTGCAAGCCTCTCTGTAAGTCTATTCACACGGGGGGGGGGAGAAGAGTTGACACTGGCCCATAGCAAGAGGGGGATGGAGGAAAATTGGCTTATCTGAAAAGAGCCAAATGAGGGGGTGTGAGAGGGGTGGCTGCAAGGGCGGCTGTACTTGCAGCAAGTATGCTACGGCGGTACGGACGGCGGCACAACAGGGCATACGCTACACAGAATTGCGTGCCGACTGAGGAGCACCCTGGGGGTTTATATAGCTGAGGGGTGAGGGTGCGGGCGCTGCGCAAAGCAAGGACGAAAGAACGGTGTACCTTCAAAGGCTATGGATCAGTGGCCTGCATGGGTCTACGAGAAAGGTACGGTGTCGGTTGTCTGGGAAAGGAGTGGTACGCATGTACCTTATCCGGTCTGGGTGTCCACCTAAGGGTACGCGTGGACCATACAGTGGGCGGTCGTCCTTTGGTTCTTGGGCGGCCATTGTACGGACGCCCTAGTAAGTGTGTACGGACCAAATTTTGGGGCGGGGTACCCAAATTTGGGGCGCCCGTCTCGATTTGCGTGCCAGACCGCCCCGGGGGACGAATTTTTTTTTTGTCCGGGAGGTTCTCCTGATCGCGCAGGGGTTCAGACCGTTCGTCAATCGGACGTGCGGTCGTGCATTTATTAAGGTTTAAAGGTCGCCGTTTTTTAACTAAAATGATTGAAATTAGCATATAGGCTTGATCCGGTGTCCGTTTTGGATGCTGTAAAATCCTATAGTAGGGTAAAATTGCGCGCAGATTCCAAATTTGGGCTCAGAATTTGAAGATTCTAAGTAAAAATGACTCAAATAATAAAATCATTGATATTTATACCATAAAAACTCATAATTACATGGACATTTCTTTATTAGTGAAGATGGGTACGTTACATCCTTCCCCCCTTAAAGAAATCGAGATGTCCTCATCTCGTCATGAATTGGGGATAATCCTTTAAGAGTGTAGCTTCATCTTCCCAAGTTGCATCCTCTTCAGGGTAATCTTTCCACTGAACTAGATGTTCTACAAGAGTTCTATTTCGGAGTTGCCTTTCCCTAGAATCTATGATGCTACTGGGCTGTAATTCAAGGACTCCTTGAGTAGGGATTACAACTTGTTCATCATCAAGAATATGATCGAGACTGGGGACATATGGCTTTAACAAACTTACATGAAAATACATTATGGACTTTGATATGGGCTGGGAGTTGGAGTTTATAGGCACTTTTACCTAGACACTTGATAACTGTATAAGGACCACAATACCTAGGGCTGAGCTTCTTATATTTCCCAAGTGATAGAGAACTTCGTTTGGGTCGCACTAGTAGAAGAACTTTGTCTCCTTCCTTGAAGATCCTTTCAGACCTCTTGTTGTCAGCATAATGCTTTTGTCGATCTTGGGCAGCTTTAATATCCTTTTGGATAGCCTTGGTTTGTTCCTCCATCTCTTCGAGCATTTTCCTGGATGCCTCCACTCTTATGGTCGGATCAGAGAAATTTAGAGGAGACAAGCATTCTTGCCCATAGAGTGCTTTGAATGGTGACATTCCTATGCTTTGATGATAAGACGCATTGTAGGCAAATTCTACCAGAGGAAGGTATTGAATCCACCTTCTGGGTTCCCGTCCACAGTATGCTCTGAGAATGTCTTCAATTACTTGATTGACTCTCTCAGTCTGGCCATCGGTCTCTGGATGATAAGCTGTGCTAAAGCAAAGTTGAGTCCCCAGAGTTTGAAATAAAGACTGCCAGAATTTTGAGGTGAAGTCAGAATCCCGATCACTTACTATCCTTTTTGGGAGGCCATGAAGTTTGAGGACTTCCTTGATGAATATTCGAGCAACATCAGAAGCTTTGAAGGTCTTCTTTGCTGGTATAAGGTGAGCTACTTTGGTAAGTAAGTCCACTACTACTAGAATGGAGTCATATCCTCCTTGAACAGTGGGGAGACTTGTGACAAAATCCATACTAATGCATTCCCACTTCATTTGGGGAATATCTAAGGGTTGAAGCTTTCCAGGCATCTTGACCCTTTCAGCTTTGATCCTTTGGCATGAGAGACATTGTTTCAAGTACCGAAGCACATCATTTTTCAAGCCTGCCCAATGAAAACTCCTTCTTACCGCATTTAATGTTTTTGCATAACCTGGGTGTCCTGCAGGCAGGGCTATCATGAGCTTCATGGAGGATTAGTTTCTTTAAAGCAGGATCCTTAGGGATACATAGCCTGTGATTGAAGTAGAGGCTTCCTTCATGAGTGGAGTATCCCTTGATTAGATTCTTCTCTTTCTCTGAATGTCCCCCCTCTTCTACTAACTTTATCATCCTTTGATAATCTGGGTCATGAGATGAGACTTCTTCCACCTTGACCAGTATGGGATTATTTGGCATTGAAATTGCATTCAAGAAAGATTTGCGGCTAAGTGCATCAGCTACCACATTATCTTTCCCAGGGCGGAATTTGATGTCGAAATCATATTCTTGTAGAATTTCAATCCATCTCCTTTGTCGCATGTTGAGGTTAGGCTAGGTGAAGATCCACTTTAGACTTTTGTGGTCAGTTACAAGATGGAATTTGCCTCCCAAGAGATAATGTCTCCATAATTTGAGGCAATGAACAACTGCTAAGAGCTCCAAATCATGGGTGGCATAGTTTGCTTCATATTGCTTCAGCTTGCGGGAAGTATAAGCGACTGGTCTTCCTTCTTGGCCTAAGACACCACCAAGTGCTAGACTACTAGCATCGGTAACCACTTCAAATTCCTTGGAGAAATCAGGAAGCTTTAAGACTGGGGCAGAAGTAATAATGACTTTCAGCTGATCAAAACTATTTTGATGGATTGGCAGCCACACTATTTTGCAATCCTTCTTAAGAAGATCTGTCAAGGGTGCAGCTACCAAGGCATAATCTTTGATAAAAATCCTATACCAACCCGTGATTCCCAAGAACCCACGAATTTCACGAACTGATTTAGGGGGTGGCCATTCTAGAATATCCTTGACCTTGGCAGGGTCTACTGAGATGCCATCTTTGGAGACGATGAACCCAAGATACTCAATTTGATGAGTAAAGAAGGTACATTTGCTCTTCTTGGCATAGAGTTTGTGTCTGCGCAGCAATTGCAGAACTCTACGTACATGCTCCTCATGCTCTTCCATTGATTTGGAGTAGATTAAGATGTCATCAAAGAAAACAAGCACAAATTCATCCAGGTAAGGACGGAATATATCTTGCATTAGGCGGTTGAAGGTTGCAAGAGCATTGGTTAACCCGAATGACATTACAGTAAACTCATAGTGGCCATAACGGGTATTGAAGGCTGTTTTGGGTATATCTGCTTCCTTGACTTTGATCTGATAGTAACCAGACCTCAAATCTATTTTTGAGAAGACTTTGGCCCCATGAAGCCTGTCAAGAAGTTCATCGATGCGAGGGATAGGATACTTACTCTTGACAGTGACTTGATTGAGCCCTCGATAATCTATGCAGAGGCGGAGAGTCCCGTCCTTCTTTTTTTGGAAAAGAATAGGGGCTTCCCAAGGAGAGCTACTAGAGCATACAAATCCTTGTTCAATGAGTTGGGAAAGTTGCTCCTTAAGTTCAATGGCTTCAGGAAGGGACATTTTATAGGGAGTTTTTGAGACGGGTTGAGCTCCAGGGATCACCTCGATTTCATGGTCGACTTCTCGAGGAGGCGGTAACCCTGTAAGCTCGTCAGGGAAGATGTCAGAGAATTCTTGGAGCCAAGAGGGTTCTGTCTCCATACTAGGTTCAATAACTTTGTTGAGTTTGACTAAGAAAACTTGCTGACCCTTACGTGTTCCCTTGAGAAGATGTTTTGCCTTGACTACCCTAGACTTAGGTTTTCCTGTGATCCCCTGAACAGATATTACTTGGCCATGCTCATTTTCAAAAGTGATACTCCCCTGGTTACAATGAATGCTAGCTTTGTTTGCAATTAACCAATCCATCCCAAGGATTCCATCATAAATTCCTAGTGGCAAGACTCTAAAGTGACCATGAGTTTGCTCATTACCCAGCTTAAAATCAAGGTTTCCTATAGAGTGGCGAGATACTACTTCTTTCCCACTGGCTAACTCTACAATCATTTTTCTAGCTGTTTTTTGACTCAAGTTTAATTTTTGCAAGCACCTAGGAGAAAGGAATGAATGGGTACTGCCACAATCAATCAAAAGCTGAAATGGCTTACCGACCCTTACTTTTCTAGTTGTATCCCACAAAAATACATTTAACAGCCTTATCATCAAGCTTGCTACAAAGTTACTCATACACATGTGCATAAGCAAGACAACCAAAAGTGCGTAAGTGAGCCAAAGAGGGCTTTCTGCCATTCCAAGCTTCAAAAGGCGTAATTGTACGCAAAGCCTTTGTAGGAAATCTCTTCACAAAACATATGTTGCACACATGACTGCTTCTAGCTAGAACTCCTAACTTTTAACCATACAACGTGCCATCTCCATGAGAGACCTGTTTTTACGTTCAGCTACACCGTTTTCCTGAGGTGTATAGGGCACAGTACATTGGTGTTTTATCCCATTAGCATTGGTTACTCCCTTGAGCAAAGGGTGTAAGGTTCCTCCCTTTTAAAATTGGGAGAAACACTTAAGATAGTCCGCTAAGTCTTATCTTGGGAAAAATTTCCTATTCATCGACACCTTGACCCTGTAGAGATTCAAGGATACGATTCATAGGTATGACCTAGCTCTATCCCGCAGGGGGAGCGTGATTCCCTAAACATCAAATCACCCATAGGGCAATTGTTCATAAATTGGGCAACTACTAGACTTGATATCTAGAGACAACGCTTTTTTCCTCATCTTATGCAAGGCACAGTCGCCCCGCTGACCTAGTTTTCTAGAATAGAGTTGCCCAAGAACCTAACTATCTAACGTAGGGCTTTCACTTAATTTGTTGGAAAGCTACCCGACTAATCGGGTCCACCCGTCCGTAGGATGGTGCCGTCAGGGCATTCCATCCTCCCACTTTCCACCCTATATAAAAAGTTTATACATGAACCAATTCCTTACAAGCCAAATTGGCTCTCTTATTCTTATTCTGCCGATGATCTAGAATTCGGCCTTCCAGCCTCTACATGCTGGGCAAAACCCTACGGGACCATACACCTCGTCGTCGGCCGCTGGCGAGGACTCAAGCCGGCCTGTCGCCCTCTCAGGCTCCATCGCTCGATCCTCCCGCCCCTCACAGGGATGTCTGCACACTAGGGTGGGCTTATTTACCGCACTAGCCTGGGCCCTCAGAACTAGGCAGCCTCATAATCTCTCGCCTCAATCGGCGATCCTTATTCTCCTAAAGGTATGAGGGATACCTTGGGCTATTCCAGGGCTTTGCTAACGATGCCGCCCGGCTACACAAGCACGGAACGGAGTTAGCGTTGAAGCCAAAAAAAAATCTTGAATTCTAAAGATAACAACTTCAATGCAATTTTCTAAATATAGCATTCACAATGAAGAAAACAATTTCAACGCAATTTATTGAATACAACATCACATAAGTCGTTACTTCATATAATTTTTATGTCCTCCTTTTAAAAGAAAAAGACACCATTCATTAATACTAATTTAAGGAAAAATCTCTTCTTTTGAAAATTAACCAAGCTAACCTGGCCACCGTTTCCTGGAGGGGCTTGAAAAGGGAGGACTGGAGCCGCATTGGGCGCATCTCCCTCCATCTCGTTGTTACGTGCCCCTCTTGAGGCAATATTTTGCTGTCTCCGAGATGAGGCCATCTTAGGCGTCGCCTTGTAGAGCTCGCTGCTGCGATCGAAACGCTTCAGTCGGATCTGAATTCCGAGCTCGTTTGCTCACCGTATGAGCAAAAGAATAAGGCGCACGAACCCTCGCTTGAGTCAAAAATCCCTTACTAAAGTCTACGCAAATGGGGGGGGGGGGATTGTGAGATGTCCTTAAGGGCAAAGGCAAAAACGTGGAGAGGGCTGGGAGGGGTTGCTGCAAGCCTCTCTGTAAGTCTATTCACACCGGCCGGGGGGGGGGGAGAGAGAGAGAGAGAGAGAGAGAGAGAAGAGTTAGGACACTGGCCCATAGCAAGAGGGGGATGGAGGAAAATTGGCTTATCTGAAAAGAGCCAAATGAGGGGGTGTGAGAGGGGTGGCTGCAAGGGCGACTGTACTTGCAGCAAGTACGCTACGGCGGTACAGACGGTGGCACAACAGGGCATACGCTACACAGAAATGCGTGCCGACTGAGGAGCACCCCGGGGGTTTGTATAGCTGAGGGGTGAGGGTGCGGGCGCTGCGCAAAGCAAGGACGAAAGAACGGTGTACCTTCAAAGGCTATGGATCAGTGGCCTGCATGGGTCTACGGGAAAGGTACGGTGTCGGTTGTCTGGGAAAGGAGTGGTTCGCATGTACCTTATCCGGTCTGGGGTGTCCACCTAAGGGTACGCGTGGACCATACAGTGGGCGGTCGTCCTTTGGTTCTTGGGCGGCCATTGTACGGGCGTCCTAGTAAGTGTGTACGGACCAAATTTTGGGGTGGGGTACCCAAATTTGGGACGCCCGCCTCGATTTGCGTGCCGGACCGCCCCAGGGGGCGAAATTTTTTTTTTTGTCCGGGAGGTTCTCCTGATCGCAGGGGTTCAGACCGTTCGTCAATCGGACGTGCGGTCGTGCATTTATTAAGGTTTAAAGGTCGCCGTTTTTTAACTAAAATGATTGAAATTAGCATATAGGCTTGATCCGGTGTCCGTTTTGGATGCTGTAAAATCCTATATTAGGGTAAAATCGCGCGCAGATTCCAAATTTGGGCTCAGAATTTGAAGATTCTAAGTAGAAATGACTCAAATAATAAAATCATTGATATTTATACCATAAAAACTCATAATTACATGGACATTTCTTTATTAGTGAAGATGGGTACGTTACAAAGGGGTACATATGTTATAACCTTGTCACCACATGTGAAATGAGGGTGAGTAGGGATGTTATCTTTGATGAGATGAGCAATTGATATGATGCTGTAAAAGACTAGATTAGGGCTAATGCACAGGAGCAAGTGGTTGTGCAAAATATCACAGTTATTGAGTGGACTGAGAGAGTCCTCTAGTAGTGGGTCTATTGATAGACCATGGAGTGGCAAGTTGTGTCAAAAAATCAATCCTGAAGATTCATCAAGTGCATCACATAAAGGCAAAGAGAAGGTGGATGAGTCTCTTGGTATACCTGACATTTTAGCAGGGAATTCATATGTTGATGGAGAGTCTATTGGTTAGATCAAAGCGTTAATGAGGAGTTTGGGATTCCAGCTATCAGGACACTTGGTGCAAGGAAGGCTAAGGTAGTTATAACAAGGACACCAAGGACATACCCAGGCCCATGCAGGCCAAATAGGGTTAAAAACCCTATTTGGCCTGCATGGGCCTGGGTTAAAATAGGGTTAAAAACCCTATTTTAGAGATTGATATATGATGGTTATATAGCTCACCATTATGCATGTATTGCAAAGGTTCTGCAAGAGGTTAAACCCACATGTTTTGAGGATGTTGTTGGGCATGTACATTGAGAGAAATCCATGGATGAAGAAATGGCTACATTGGATGCAAATAAGACATGAGAATTGGTGTCTTTGCATGAGGGTAAAAAGGCTATTGGATGTAATTGGGTCTACAAAGTGAAGCACAACTTAAATGGAAGAATTAGTAGTAGGTACAAGGGGAGATTGGTTACCAAAGGTTATGCTTAGACCTACAACATTAATTATAAGGAGACATTCAACCTAGTTGCCAAGATGGAATCTGAGAGAGATGTATTAGAGTGGCTGTATTAAAAGGCTGGTTTATACATCAGATGGATGTAAAGAATGTGTTGTTGCATCTGAGTTGCACAAGAAGAAGTATATTTGGAACAACCACTTGGTTAGGAGGATTCGTCACCCAGATTTGCAGGCTACATAAAGCACTAGATGTCTTGAAGCACGCACCGAGATAATATCATGATAAGATTGCACAATATCTTATCGCCATTGGCTTTCATATGGCATAATGTTGATCATTCACTCTATGTGCAAAAGAGTGATAAGGGAATTGTGGTCATCACAATCTATGTGGATATGGTCATCACAATCTATGTGGATATGGTCATCACCATCTATGTGGATGACCTGATTGTTGGAGGTGACAAATGAAGAGGAAGTTGAGAATGCAAAGGGTCTCCTCAAGAAGAATTTTGATATGGACTTGGGGGATCAGAGATACTTTCTTGGCATTGAGGTCATTAGGATGCCTGAGGGCATATAGTTGTCACATAGAGACAATATGCATTGGACATGTTGTCCAAATATGGTATGGCTCTGGTATGGCTCTGAAATTCCACTATGTACAAAAAGATAGTGGGAAGCTTGATCTAACCAGGCTAGACACAAACTACATAATTGGATTAGAGAGTCAATTTATGTAGGTCCTCAAACGCCACATTTAGATAGTGTGAGGCACACACTACACTATGTGAGGTCCACAATGGATTATGGTTCCTTATATGAGGTTAGTATATACAGTTTGCAGGTGTATGGATACACTGATGTAGATTAGGCTGGTAGCATGTTGGATAGAAGATCTACTAGTAGGTTTATGTTTTCCTTTGATAGTGTTGTTGTTACATGGAGAAGTAAGAAGCAACCAATGGTTGTTGCCTTGTCGAGTATAGAGGTAGAGTAGAGGGGTGCTGCAATGGTAGCATGTGAGGTAGCTCGGTTATAGAAGTTGTGTTAAAAAATATGGCAAACACCTTCACTAAAATGATGTGTAGGGCACATATACCTTGTAACTAGCACTATGCACTAAAGTCATAGATTATGGGCAAATGGATACAAAGGTTATTATGCAACCTTACCATGATGTAAAAGAGTCATTTAGGATCTCAACATCAGCCAAAGGGGTCGTGATCCCTTGATTAGGTAGCATTGGTGTGATTAGCAAGATTCTAGGGTTGGTGGTCACTTTTAGGTGCTTGAATCTAGGAGGGAAGGTGGAGATGATTTAGATGATGATTAACACCTAATCTTGAGCTTAATCCTCATGTACTTCAGCCTATATAAAGAGGCTCTCATCTATTGAAATCAACACATATTGCCCCTCACTTATGTTGTCATTATGCTCATCATTATGCTAATTACTTCTTGATTAGTAGCTTAACTTCATCTTCTTCATTTCTATTCAACTATGCAATGGAGCTAGTGTTTGATCCTCCTTAGGATGGTTTTTTTAACATGGTATCAGAGCTAGTACTAGCCCATTCATCTAGAATCAAGCCCCATCTTATTTGCTTAGCAAGAGATTAGTGAAAATTAGGGTTTCATTAGCTTTTATGGGTTTCCTAGAAAATAGGATCTAGAATAGCATCTGAGTGGAGGCCTTGGTGCTCACAAACCACGTAACCATTGCCAAAATCCTTTTGTGGGCACTTCACCAGCAATATTGCTAAGGGGCATGGCACCTCAATTGCACCATTCATAGCTCCACGTCGCCGGCAACTTCGTTTTCCCCAAAACAGGCACGTTTTTGATAGGCGACCACCAAAAGTATTGTTGCAGCTCACACACATCAAATTGGTCTAATTCCTCTGAGGTGTGGCTTCATTGGAACCTAAACTTACTCCTCCTAAGAGGGTTTTGCAAATGATTGAGTGTGCTTCACACACCAAGCAAAAAACCAGGGTGCTGTCCAGAACTGCCATAGCCAGAAAAGGTACTTTGGTAAATTTGAGATTACTCATTGATTAAGTTGCTTAAGCAAGTGTTTGTGGGCTCTAAAATCATCTAGACATACTGCTATTCAATGCCCTTGAAGCTTTTTAGCTTATTCTTTGTGCAACTCCTTCAAATATTGACTCCAAGTGAGCTCATTTCTTTGCATAGTGAGCAGAATATTCAACTCCACTAATCAATGATTAATCTATCCTAATCCTTATCATTTGGTGCAATAAGTGGTTCATACATGTCATTAGGGACTTGCTACATCCCCTTATTACTTCACACTTAATTTTCCCCTTGATTAGGTGTCTCCCTTGCTTCCCACAAATCAATATATTTTCTGGTTTTATCTTTTGGAAAGCATATGCTAAATAACTTGATTTAGCACTATTCTTTGGTCTTAATCTCTCTTGTAAAAGGGTAGACACTGCCTCAATCATCAGAGGTAAGACCCCCTTCATTCCATATCATAATGGCTACCAAGGATTCTCCATCAATGCGCTTTAAAGGTCATGGTTTTCACACATGGCAAACCCGCATCAAGTTAATGCTCATGAAGAAGGGGCTCTTCAACATAGTAAATGGGAATGAGAAGAAGCCAAGGACTCTTGCTGATGTTCCTTGTTGGGAAGTAAGAGATGACAAAGCTCGTGCCATCATCACATTGGAGCTTGATGACACTTACATTCATCATGTGGATGGATGCGAAACTTCCAAGGAAGTTTGGGACCAACTCACAACTCTATTTGGGGCTCGATCTAAAAGTTCAAAGTTTGGTTTGCTCATTGAATTTTTTAAGCTAGAAATGAAGTCTGGCACATCCCTAGCCTCACATTTGAACTACATGAAAGGCCTATTAACACAACTTGCAGGAATAGGTCTTAAGATGGATGAAGATGTCTCCATTGGTGTATTACTTAAATCTTTACCTGAAGAATATGACCATGTGGTCACAACCTTGACCAATATGCCAATATCAAAGCTTGTGGACATTGAAGCATCTCTTCTTGAGGAGGAGAGAAAACTAAAGACCAAGCAAATGGAGTCTCCATCGTCATCAACCTTGTCTACTGAAAAATGCTTATTATGCAGGATCTAGTAGGTATGGCAAGAACAAAGGCAACTACAACAAGGGCTACAACAAAGGCAACTACAACAAGGGCTACAATAACAACAATCTCATTTGTGACTTTTGTCACAAACCTGGTCATGTAGAGAAGAATTGTTTTGCCAAGAAGAAGATGCAACGAGTCTACATCATGGAAGAAGTGCAGCAGGAAGAAGACCAAGAAGAAGAAAAAGATGAAGACAAGGGCCACCATCATGAGGCCCTATCTATGATTAGATCAAATCATTTATTCTAAAGTGCTAAAAGCAAGGGCATGCCCTATACACATGGGTGTCCTCTTCACTCATACATGTAGCCACGTCTTGTCACACTCTTCTAAAGTCGTCCCATACCTCTTTTGTACGCATGACTAAAGCCTCTGAGTTCACATTGGCATAACCTATGTATGGCATTGCTAGTCAGACCACGCTCATGCATGCTATCACTGAGCATTGGGTGGTTAATTAGGCTCATGAGAGTCAGCATGACCAACTGCATCATTGAGTGGATTCAGTGTTTGAGGAGGGGTGTTAAAAAATATGGCAAACACCTTCACTAAAATGATGTGTAGGGCACATATACCTTGTAACTAGCACTATGCACTAAAGTCATAGATTATGGGCAAATGGATACAAAGGTTATTATGCAACCTTACCATGATGTAAAAGAGTCATTTAGGATCTCAACATCAGCCAAAGGGGTCGTGATCCCTTGATTAGGTAGCATTGGTGTGATTAGCAAGATTCTAGGGTTGGTGGTCACTTTTAGGTGCTTGAATCTAGGAGGGAAGGTGGAGATGATTTAGATGATGATTAACACCTAATCTTGAGCTTAATCCTCATGTACTTCAGCCTATATAAAGAGGCTCTCATCTATTGAAATCAACACATATTGCCCCTCACTTATGTTGTCATTATGCTCATCATTATGCTAATTACTTCTTGATTAGTAGCTTAACTTCATCTTCTTCATTTCTATTCAACTATGCAATGGAGCTAGTGTTTGATCCTCCTTAGGATGGTTTTTTTAACAAGTTGCTTGGAGATTGAGGGCTGCATGTGGATAGGCAGGTTGTCATCTATTGTGATAATCTTACTAGCATATAGTTGGCCCACAAACCCAGTGTTTTAAGCATGGACCAAACATATAGAGGTCCATTATCACTTCATTAGAGAGAAGTTCTAGGGAGGAGATGTTAACCTTGTGTATGTTAGCACAGAGGAGCACGTAGCTGACATTTTCACCAAGGCCTTGGGAGCACAAAGGCTTTGCAATTTCTACACTATGCTTGGAGTCTTGGAGATGGAGTTGAGCTTGAGGGGGAGTGTTGAGATGTCAGGCTCAACACAAGCTGACAGTCATAATGCGCTTGGGTGATCGTTCCACATTTACGCCACTTTGGCTTGTTTGGTAGCTCACATGACAAATTTCTACGAAGGATTCTAGAGCTAGACTACACCTGCCTAGTCCAACAGAGTTATGGCATACTTATCTTGCCAGCTCACCTATTTAACATGTTCACATTATGGACTGCTAGTACTTATGTTGGGTTTTCACTTATCTTTTGTAGCCTTCTTTTGAGAATAATAAGGAGAAGAAGATTTCAGCCTTCCATTTTTGTGTGTCTTATCTATTTTTGTGTAAGTGTGTGTGTGCTTGCAAGAGCTCAAGCTCTCTCTCCTCCCCCAATCTTTTCACTAAAGAGCAAAAAAGTGCCACGGTCCAATATTAGCCTATGTCCACACATCACTACCATATAACTGGCTACAAATTTGACTTACATATACAAATGGCTACTACTGCTCACACGGTCGTCCATAACTTAAAAATGTTATAAGACCAGTGTTTCTAGTTGTAAGAAAGTAAGTATATGAAGTATGTGGCTTTTCTATTGAGCATTGAAAGCACAAGTTAAGGCTATTCCATAAAATCTAGTATCGTCACAAAAGATGATCATTATATGTAAATTTAAGATGGCAAAGTGCATTATGGCAGTGATAGGACGGTTTGCAAAACCATGGTAACCTTGGCGAAGTGGTTAACAATCTACTCGATAAGAAGGCAAGGTACTACGTGGAATTCAAATGACATTGTACAAGCTTAAACAAGCCCCTCGGGCTTGGTACAAGTGTATTAACAAACATTTTATGAGTATTGGTCTTTCTAAAAGATCGTTAGATGGTAATTTACATATTTTCTTTAAGCATGGCAAGTACATGATCATAGCCCTTTTTGTGAACAACCTATTTTAACATGGAAAACCACGAGGAGAAGATCTTGTAGAAAAAGGAGTTATTTAGATTAGATTTTGAAATGATTCACCTTGGAATTATATATTTTGATTTGGGGATTGAGGTCTAGCAAGAGGTGGACTATATATCGTTTCTTAGTAGGAGAAACTCATGATGTATCATTTCTACAATAAACCCATTTGGTATGGTTGCAAATCATTTGGGGACCGAAGGCTATGGAGGTTGTTGAAATATATGATGCACAAGTGATAAAGGGTGAGAGAAAGAGGTCATGTAGGTGTGAACACACCCTAAATAAAGTGGGCATGTGGGTGGAAAAGGGATCTAGGGTTGGCCCAACCCTAGCCTTTGGTGGACCCTATATAAAGGGCAGGATGCCTCACTTTTTGTAACACAACACAACACAACCAACACATGAAGGTGAAGGTTAAGCCAACTTTGGAGTGGATGAAATAGAAGGTAGTATAGAAGCTTTCTATACATCTTGTGTTCTTGCTCTCTCTTATATATGTTGCTTTATCTTGCCATCAACTATTATTTTCGTTATGCATACTCCCCATAATTTTGACATGGTATCAGAGCCTTGCAGAGGCTAAGTTCCCCTTCAATACCTTTTTCTCTCTCTCTCTCACTACTATCATAAGCCATTCACATCCTCATCTCAAGAAGGATGGTGGTAGAAGAAGGTGAGAAGCAAAAAGGCATCAAGAAGGAAGGCAACAAAAGAGCTTCATCAAAGAGGAGATTTCATCATCATCAAACAAGTTTTTGAAGCTTGGAAGAAGAAGAAGACGATCCTCATCAATAAGAAGAAGAAGAAGAAGAAGTGGAGGAGAAAGAAAAAGAAAACGCAAGAAAAATTGGTAATTTTCTAGTTTTTCCGTCAAAAAATTTGCGTTGAATCTTTCTTCGAAGGTGCATGGGAGCTTCATGATCGGTTCAAGGTGTGGAAGGTTGTTTAGTTTCTCCTCTTCTCTCCTATCAAATTGGGGAGCAAAAAAAAACACAGTTGCCATTTCTACATTGTTCCGGTCCGCCGTGTGCCGTCCGTGTAAAGTTTTTGTCGCTTTCACCATTCCGTTTGTCGCCTTGAGCACAATATGTGGGCCACGGTCTTGAGTGTGGTGGTTGTTACTTATGCAATAATCGTGTTGTGGTGGTGAGCAACACTATGGCAAGGCAACATAGAGCGAGCTTCATCAGAGCCGGTGCAACACCAAAACGACAACATCGTCGTCGTCCACCCCCCAAACAACAGCCACGTGTCAACACGATAATCGGAATGGTCTAACGATCACCAATACATAAGGCGAGCCTAAGCTATGGTATCCTTCCAAGCAAGGTTTTATCCTTTAGAAAAAATGTATAAATAAGTATATCCTTCAATTAAAAGGAACAATATTGAAAATAATAGTAGTTATCCTTCATTTACTCACTCTTTTGAAGGACTTTTATGTAGTCTTTTATGGTTTCTCTTTATGCAACCAATTTCTTGGTTAGTTGTAACATGCCCATCTTCATTTAATAAAAAAATGTCCTTGTTAAACAGATGAATTTATGAGTTTTTATGGTGTAAAATTAGTGATTTCTACTAAGAATCTTTAAATTTTGAGTCTAAATTTGAAATTTGCGCACGATTTTCCCTAATATAAGATTTTACAGCATCCAAAATGGACATCGGATCAAGCTTATACGTGAATTTTAGTTATTTTTAATTTAAAAAATGATGATCTTTAAACCTTAATAAATGCACGATCAGGATCCAATTGACGGACGGTTTGCACCCCAACGACCAGGGGAACATCCCGGACATTTTCACACTGAAAAACAATTTCACCCCCCGGGCACTTCGGCATGCAAATCGAGGCTGGCGTCCCAAATTTGGAGACCGTGCCCCAAAAAGGACCATACATACTCACCAGGGTGCCCGTACAATGGCCGCATAAGGACCAAAGGCCAACCACCCATTGTATGGCCACATGTACCGCCACGTGGACATCCATGCTGCCTCTGACCAAAAGGGTACATGCATATCACACCTTTGCCTATGCACTGCCACCGTACCTTTCCCGGTGCCCATGTAGACCACTGATCGGTGCACTTTGACGGCAAACCGTCCTTTCAATCATACTTTGCTCTGTACCCGCACCCGCACCCGCACCTCCTGCAGCTATATAAACCCCCGGGTACTCCATGGCCAGCATCCCCTTGCGTAGAGTACACCCTGCACAAGGTCGTACCGCCAATCCGTACCATCCTTCTGTGCCTGCATACTGTACTTGTTGTAGTACCTGCAGCCGTCCCTTTGCAGCCTTCCTCTCAGCACCCCCTAATCAGCCAACTCTCAAATAAGCCCATTCTCAATCACACCACCCTTGTGAGGAGAGAGTGTTCTTAACTCTTCTCTCCCCCCCCTCCCGTGTGAAGAGACTTACAGCAGCCCTCACCCCTTCAGCAAAACGTTTTTGCCCTTAAGACATCTTGCAATCCCCCCATTTGCGTAGACTTTAGCAAGAGGTTTTTGAGTCTAGAGGAGGTTCCCACGATGTAGTTGTTTGCCCATAGAGTGAGCAAACGATCTCGGAATCGAGATCCGTCTGAAGCACTACCTTCGCAATGTCAAGCACTATGAGGCGGTGATTAAGATGGTCCATCCCGAAAACGCCAAAATGTTACCTCAGGAGAAGCACACAACAATGAGATTATAGAAAATGCTCTTAATGCGCCAACCCTCCCGTTGCAAGCTCCACAAGGAAACAGTGGCCAGGTTAGCTTGGTTATCTTTTAAAAGGAGTTTTAAATTATTCTTTAATAGTAATATCAATAAATCAAGAAATAAGGTGTGAAATTTTCCATTGAAAAATGTTAGAAATTCTATGAAGTTACTATTTGAAGTGATGTATTTTGTAATCAATGGTTTGTATTGAAATTGCTATCTTTAAGAGAAAGAGTACATGTATTTTTTCTCCTGGCTTTGATGTTAACTCTGTTGCCGTGCTTGTGTAGCTGGGAGGCGTTGTTAGTAAAGCCCAGGATCGGCCCATGGTATCCCTCATACCATTGGGAGAATGAGGTTTGTCGATTAAGGCGAGTGATTGTGATGCTGTCTAGTTCTGAGGGCCCAGGCTAGTGCGGTGAATATGCCCACCCTAGCGCGTAGATATCCCTTTGAGGGGCGAGAGGATCGGGTTTTGCCCAGCATGTAGAGGCTAGAAGGCCGAATTCTAGATCATTGGCAGTATAAAGGAAAAGAATAAGAGAGCTGGTTTAGCTTGTATGGAATTGATTCTTGTATAAACTTTTTTTTCTATAAATCTTGTCTTTGACATTATTATATTGTGGAAAGAGGCTGTTTTAAGGAACCTTGTGGAAAGAGGCTGTTTTTAAGGAACCTTGTGAAAAGGGCCTTAATTAAGGAACATGTTTATTTATGTCAAACACTGTGGTAGGATTAATTAGAAAATAAATTGACACGTGAGTAGGGTGGAAAGTGGGAGGATGGAACGCCCTGATTGCACCATTCTATGGACGGGTGGATCTGATTAGTTGGGTAGCTTTCCAACAGATTAAGTGAAAGCCCTATGCTAGATAAATAGGTTCTCAGGCATCTAGAAGACTAGGCCAACGGCTATGCCTTGCATGGATAAGGAAAAAAGCATTGTCTCTAAGAATCAAGATTAGTAGTTGCCCAAATTCTGATCAATTACCCTATGGGTGATTTGATTTTTAAAAGACCACGCTCCCCCTGCGAGATAGGACTAGGTCTTACCTACAAATCGTATCCTTGAATCTTTACATGGTCAAGGTGTCAACGAGTAGGAAATTTTCTCCAAGTTAAGACTTAGTAGACTATCTTAAGTGTTTCACCTATTTTAGAAGGGGGAAACCTTACAATTGGTATCAGAGCCGATCTTAGCTCCTAGGACTTGCCATTTAAGGACTGTTTTGCAATGTATGTTTGACCTAACATAATGCTAATTAATAAAAACACCTTACTAAGAATAATTTGAATTGATGTTTGAATGATTGTAGGAAGAGGAAGATGCCTACTCGAAATTTCTAGTTTTCCAGTGCATCTTTGAGACCGCTTGTCACTCCTCAAACTTCGCGTTTCGTGACACCATGGTGCAAATACTAGAGAAGATGTTCCTCCTCCTTTTCTCTTCTATCGAAAGAGAATGGGGTAGAGATTTCTAGAGTCACAGGCGGAGATATTTCTAGAGTCACAGGCGGAGATATTTCTTCATCCGAGCGGATCGAGTTGGGAACCTTACCACCGACCTAAAGCGGATTCGTTGGATTGAAAAGTTGAAGATGGTCCGTTTATTTTGGTTTGTGGTGGGTACTCCCAGGCCCAACACCTCTGTGACTTTAGATGGGATTTACATACCACGGGATCATTGGGTGTATGACCGAGTGATGCAGATCTTACCTACCCGACAGAGTGGCTGTGTTGGGACCTAGCCCAATCTAGAGTCTACTACCCTTACCATCAATTTTTTGAGTCTTAGAAACTATAGCGGAACCCCCATACTTCACCTATGTGGACCGCTCTACCCTTTTCATAGTCGAGCTTAGGAATTTCCCTTTATGAGTGAACGAATAAGACTAATTATATTAGTCTCACATCTTTGTAATAAAACTTATCCTTGTAAATATTTAGGAAATAAAATGATTTCAATGTTTCCAAAAAAAGCTTAAGCATTGTGCATAATATGAATCTTCTAATCTTAAAAATTTAATCTTACAATGATGGACAGGATGATCAGCCTCCACTTCCCAATACGCGTTACACTGATATACAGGAGAAGAAGCTCCTGCTCAAGTAAATGTAACCTCCCTCCTTTAAGGGAGAAGGTTCAAAGATTGAGAAGGATGCTAAAGTCTAGATTGAAGGTTCAAAGGTTCAAAGATTGAGAAGGATGCTAAAGTCTAGATTGAAGCGATAAGATAATTATTTCTCTACTGTCGGTACTGGAGCAGCAAATCAGTCTATGCTTGCACGGTTTTGCCTCGCCGAAGATGCTAAACTCTAGTGGAAACAATGGTGCCGTGACAAGGGAGTCGTCGAGCATTCTAAAACGTGGAAAGACATCAACTAAGTCGTCCAAGGAAAGATATCTTCCCCCATCCCATGAATCCATAAAGATGAATGAGTTTTTTAGTCTTAGGCAGTGCAGCTTAACTCTCGAAGACTACTATTCCAAATTTATCACTCTTTGGAAGTATGCCCCAGCTATGACTACTTCCCAGCAAGTTGCTCGTTTCTGCCAAGGTTTAAATGAACCCTTAGATTCCTGCCTCAAAGCAATGAGACCAAGCTCGTTACAGGATGCTCTCATACGAGCAAAGCCTCTTGTGAAATAACTGAGGACCGTTAAAGCTAAGCCTCAAAAAAGATCTTACCCTGAGGTAAACCCTAAGGATCAGCCCTATAAGAAATCTTCCAGAGAAGACCCTCTATGTTTTGAATGCAATCAGCCGCCGGGACACTTTAGGGCCAACTGTCCCAAGCTGGCAACATCGTTTCCCCAAGGTGGCAGAGAAAATCAAGGCCGTGGAACCCCTATCCACGAAGGTGCAAGAAGCAATGGACGTGACAGAGACCGTGGAGGAGCAGTTGCTAGAACCGCATGTACTATAAGTGAAGAACCGACCTTGGAAATGGCTGAAGAAGCGCACGCCACCATCCATGCGACGGTAGAACATCAAGGTCTGAATCAACAATTTGGTGTAATCCAAACCCTAGCCACTCATCGCGGTAAGCCATTCCAGCTTCTGATTGATTGTGGTAGTACCCATTCATTTCTTTCTCCTAGGTGTTTGCAAAATTAAATTGAGCTGGGTAATGAGCAAACTCATGGCCACTTTAGAGTCCTGCCATTAGGAATTTATGATGGAATCCTTGGGATGGGCTGGTTAATTACAAACAAAGCGAGCATTCACTATAACCAAGGGAGTATCACTTTTGAAAATGAGCATGGCCAAGTAGTATCTGTTCAAGGAAAAACAGGTAAACCTAAATCTAGGGTAGTCAAGGCAAAACATCTTCTCAAGGGAGCACATAAGGGACATCAAGTTTTCCTAGTCAAGCTCAACAAAACCGTTGAACCTAGTAAGGAGACAGAACCCTCTTGGCTCCAAGAATTATTTGACATCTTTCCTGACGAGCTTACACGGCTACCACCTTCTCAAGAAGTCGATCGCATGAAATCGAGGTGATCCCTGGATCTCAACCCATCTCAAAGACGTCGTATAAAATGTCCCTCCGTGAAGCCATTGAACTTAAGGAGAAACTTTCTCAACTCATTGAGCAAGGATTTATACGTCCCAATAGCTCTCCTTGGGGAGAGCACCTATTCTTTTCCAAAAGAAGAAGGACGATACTCTTCACCTCTGCATAGATTATCGAGGGCTAAATCAAGTCACTGTCAAGAATAAGTATCCTATCCCTCACATCGATGAGTTTCTTGATAGGCTTCATGGGACCAAAGTTTTCTCAAAAATAGATTTGAGGTCTGGTTACTATCAAATCAGAGTCAAGGAAGCAGATATACCCAAGACAGCCTTTAATACCCATTATGGCCACTATGAGTTTACTGTAATGTCATTTAGGCTAACCAATGCTCCTGCAACCTTTAACCACCTAATGCAAGATATATTCCATCCTTACTTGGATGAATTTGTGCTTGTCTTTTTTTATGACATTTTGGTCTACTCCAAGT
Source organism: Cibotium barometz (assembly GCF_041138505.1). Taxonomy (NCBI): domain Eukaryota; kingdom Viridiplantae; phylum Streptophyta; class Polypodiopsida; order Cyatheales; family Cibotiaceae; genus Cibotium; species Cibotium barometz. The sequence continues at coordinate 40,837,725 of NC_141094.1, forward strand.
CAATGGAAGAGCATGAGGAGCATGTGTGTAGGGTTCTGCAATTGCTACACGGACATAAACTCTATGCTAAGAAGAGTAAATGTACCTTCTTTACTCATCAAATTGAGTATCTTGGATTCATCGTCTCCAAAGATGGTATCTCAGTAGATCCCACCAAGGTCAACGATATACTACAGTGGCCACCCCCTAAATCAGTTTGTGAAGTTCGTGGGTTTTTGGGAATCACAGGATGGTACAAGATTTTTATCAAAGATTATGGCCTGGTAGCTACACCCTTGATGGATATTCTTAAGAAGGATTGCAAAATAGTGTGGCTGCCAATCCATCAAAATAGTTTTGATCAGCTCAAGGCCATTATTACTTCTACCCCAGTCCTGAAACTTCCTGATTTCACTAAGGAGTTTGAAGTGGTTTACTGATGCCAGTAGGCTAGCACTTGGTGATGTCTTAGGCCAAGAAGGAAGACCAGTCGCTTGCAAGATAAAGCAATATGAAGCAAATTATGCCACCCATGATTTGGAGCTCTTAGCAATTGTTCATTGCCTCAAATTATGGAGACATTATCTCTTGGGGGGCAAATTCCACCTTATAATAACTGACCACAAAAGTCTGAAGTGGATCTTCACCCAGCCTAACCTCAACATGTGGAAAAGGAGATGGATAGAAATCCTACAAGAATATGACTTCGACATCAAATTCCACCTTGGGAAAGATAATGTGGTAGCAGATGCACTTAGCCACTGCAAATCTTTCTTAAGTGCAACTTCGATGCCAAATGATCCCATACTGGTCAAGGTGAAAGAAGTCTCATCTCATGATCCAGATTATCAGAGGATGGTGAAGTTAGTAGAAGAAGGGGAAAATTTAGAGAAAGAGAAGAATCTAATCAAGGGATACTCCACTCATGAAGGAAGCCTCTACTTCAATCACAGGCTATGTATCCCTAAGGATCTTACTTTAAAGAAACTAATCCTCCATGAAGCTCATGATAGTCCCGCTGCAGAGCACCCAGGCTATGTGAAAACATTAAATGCCATAAGGAGGAGCTCTCATTGGGTAGGCCTAAAAAATGATGTCCTTCGGTACTTGAAGCAATGTCTCTCATGCCAAAGGATCAAAGCTGAAAGGGTCAAGATGCCTGGGAAACTTCAACCCTTGGATATTTCCCAAATGAAGTGGGAGTACATTAGTATGGATTTTTAGTCTCCCCACTGAACAAGGAGGATATGACTCCATTTTGGTAGTAGTGGACTTGCTTACCAAAGCAGCTCATCTTATACTAGCAAAGAAGACCTTCAAAGCTTCTGATGTTGCTTGATTGTTCATCAAGGAAGTCTTCAAACTTCATGGTCTCCCAAAGAGGATAGTAAGTGATCGGGATTCTGACTTCACTTCAAAGTTCTGGTAGTCCTTATTTCAAGCCTTGGGTACTCAACTTTGTTTAGCATAGCTTATCATCCAGAGAGTGATGGCCAGACTGAGACAGTCAATCAGGTAATTGAAGACATTCTCAGAGCATATTGTGGACGGGAACCAAGAAGATGGATTCAATACCTTCCTCTAGTAGAATTTGCCTACAATACATCTTATCATCAGAGCATAGGAATGTCACCATTCAAAGCACTCTATGGAAGAATGCTTATCTCCTCTAAATTTCTCCGATCCAACCATGAGTTGAGGCATCCAGGAAAATGCTTGAAGAAATGGAGGAATAGACCAAGGCAATCCAAAGGGATATTAAAGCTGCTTAAGATCAGCAAAAGCATTATGCTGACACCAAGAGGTTTGAAAGGATCTTCAAGGAAGGAGATAAAGTTCTTCTACGAGTGCGACCCAATCGAAGTTTTCTATCACTTGGCAAATCTGAGAAGCTCAACCCTAGGTATTGTGGTCCCTATACAGTTATCAAGTGTCTAGGTAAAAGTGCTTATAAACTCCAGCTCCCATCCCATATCCAAATCCATAATGTATTTCATGTAAGTTTGTTAAAGCCTTATGTACCCAGTCTCGATCATATTCTTGATGATGACCACGTTGTAATCCCTACTCAGGGAGTCCTTGAATAACAACCTAGTAGGATCATAGATTCTAGAGATAGGCAACTCCGCAATAGAACTCTTGTAGAACATCCAGTACAGTGGAAAGATTACCCGAAGAGGATGCAACTTGGGAAGATGAAGCTACACTCTTAAAGGATTACCCCCAATTTATGATGACGAGATGAGGACACCTCTATTTCTTTAAGGGGGGAAGGATGTAACATGCCCATCTTCATTAATTAAAAAATATCCCTGTAATAGTTGAATTTATGAGTTTTTATGGTGTAAAAATTAGTGATTTTATTAAACAAGCCGTTTCTACTTAGAATCTTCAAATTTTGAGTCCAAATTTAGAATTTGCGCGTGATTTTACCCTAATATAGGATTTTATAGCATCCAAAACAGACACCGGATCAAGCTTATACGTAAATTTTATTTATTTTTGTTTAAAAAACAACAACCTTTAAACGACCATGGGAACATCTCGGACATTTTCGTCAAATTTTTTTTTTCCCCCGGGCGCTTTGGCAAGCAAATCGAGGCCGGCATCCCAAATTTGGGGACCCGCTCCAAAAAGGACCGTACATACTTACTAGGGCACCCGTACAAATGGCCGCGTAAGGACCAAAGGCCGAACACCCATTGTATGGTCCACACGTACCGCCACATGGACATCCATGCTGCCTCTGACCAAAAGGGTACATGCGTACCACACCTGTGCCTATGCACCACCACCGGTGTACTTTGATAGCACACCATCGTTTCGACCGTACTTTACTATGTACCCGCACCCACACCTTTTGCAGCTATATAAACCCTCGGGTACTCCATGGTGGCCAGCAGCCCCTTGCGTAGAGTACACCCTGCACAAGGCCGTACCGCTAGTCCATACCGTCCTTCTGCACCTGCATACTGTACTTGCTACCTACAATACCTCCATTCGTTCCTTTGCAGCCTTCCTCTTAGCACCCCCTGATCAACCAACTCTCAAATAAGCCCATTCTCAATCACCCCACCCTTGTGAGGAGAGAGTCTCCTTAGTAGCCCTCACCCCTTCAGCAAAACGTTTTTGCCTTTAGGACATCTCGCAATCCCCCCCACCCCCCATTTTGTGTAGACTTTAGCAATAGGTTTTTGAGTCTAGAGGAGGTTCCCACGCTACAATTTTTTGCCCATAGAGTGAGCAAACGATCTCAGAATCGAGATCTGACTGAAGCACTGCGATTGCAATGTCGAGCACTAGGAGGCGGTGATCAAGATGGCCCCATCTTGGAACTGCCAAATTGTTGCCTTGGGAGAAGCACACAAAAATGAGATTAGAGAAAATGCTACCAAATTGTTGCCTTGGGAGAAGCACACAAAATGAGATTAGAGAAAATGCTCCTAATGCAGTTCCAACTCTCTCGTTGTTGCAAGCTCCACAAGGGAACAATGGCCAGGTTAGCTTGGTTATTTGTTAAAAGGAGTTTCAAATTTTTTTTTAATATTAGTATCAATAAATCAAGAAATAAGATGTGAAATTTTTCATTAAAAAATGTTAGAAATTCTATGAAGTTACTATTTGAAGTGATGTATTTTGTAATCAATGGTTTGTATTGAAATTGCTACCTTTAAGAGAAAGAGTACATGTATTTTTTCTCCTGGCTTCAATGCTAACTCCGTTTCCGTGCTTGTGTAGCCGGGCAGCGTCGTTAGCAAAGCCCGGGATCAGTCCAATGGTATCCCTCATACCATTGGGAGAATGAGGTTTGCTGATTGAGGTGAGTGATTGAGGCAAGTGATTGTGATGCTGTCTAGTTCTGAGGGCCCATGCTAGTGCAGTGAATAAGCCCACCCTAGCGCGTAAACATCCCTCTGAGGGGGCAGGAGGATCGAGCGACCGAGCCCGAGGGGGCGACATGCCGGCTTGAGTCCTCGCCAACGCCGACAACGAGGTGTATGATCCCATAGGGTTTTGCGCAGTATGTAGAGGATGGAAGGCGGAATTCTAGATCATCGGCAGTATAAAGGAAAAGAATAAGAGAGCCGGTTTGGCTTGTATGGAATTGATTCGTGTATAAACTTTTTTTTCTATAAATCTTATCTTTGGCTTTATTATATTGTGGAAAGAGGCTGTTTTAACAAACCTTGTGAAAGGGCCTTAATTAAGGAACATGTTTATTTATGTCAAACAGTGTGGTAGGATTAATTAGAAAATAAATTGACGCATGAGTAGGGTGAAAAGTGGGAGGATGGAATGCCCCAACGGTACCATCCTATGGACGGGTGGACCCGATTAGTCGGGTAGCTTTCCAACAGATTAAGTGAAAGCCCTACACTAGATAAATAGGTTCTCGCGCAACTCTATTCTAAAAGACTAGGCCAGCAGCTGTGCCTTGCATGGATGAGGAAAAAAGCGTCTCTAGGAATCAAGATTAGTAGTTGCCCAAATTATGATTAATTACCCTATGGGTGATTTGATTTCTAAAAGACCACGTTTCGCCTGTGTGCAAGATAGGACTAGTTCTTACCTACAAATCGTATCCTTGAATCTTTGCATGGTCAAGGTGTCGACGAGTAGGAAATTTTCTCCAAGTTAAGACTTAGTAGACTATCTTAATTGTTTCCCCTATTTTGGAAGGGGAGAACCTTACATTAGTAGTTGGGCAAGCAAGGTGATGTAATAAACTTAAGGAGATGTGTGAGATTCTAGTGATTCTCTAAATGATTACCACATGGATACATTGTACTAGCATATAAAATCAAAGAAATTGAGTTTATGTTTGTAACATATATAAAATCTTAAGTTTTTTTATTAAAGATTTGAAGTTTATCATATGGTGTCACTTATATTGAAGGAACTCTTCTCATATAGTGTGGTTTAGGTTGTAAATAATTACCTAAAAATTATTTTCAAATTTTTCTAATAAGTATACATCCACTTTCTAAAACCCTAGGAGTGTCACTCAAATTAATGTATGATATCACTTGAGTGCATAGGGTACCATTTTTTAATAACATTCATTACAGCCTTTTTATTTAGCTCTTTTATTATTTATGAGTATAATTTGACTTACATTAGGGGTGTTAAATATTTATCTCAAAAATGTAAACATACAAGAAATTATATATGTATGTATGTATGTATATTCATAAAACCATGTATACTTAGTACGTTCTTTTTATGGCACTATGAACATAGACTTATGAGGGTTCTTTACAAGTTATTCCCCCAAGTCAAAAATTATTCCATCAAGTCAAAAATCAAGAAATGGAAACTTTTGGCTCAAGGGGTTTGTGCATCATTTTGAGTAGAATTTATTCAAGAGTTTAGTGGCTACTTTTTATAACACTACACACATAGGTTTCTGAGGTTCTCTTACAATTTAGGCCCCCACTTCAAAAATCAAGAAATGGAAACTTTTGGCTCAAGGAGATTGTGTATTATTTTGAGTAGAATCGTGGGTTTCCCGCGATCTAAAGCAAGTTGTTGGGGTAGAGAGCCGTATGTGCGGCGACGTGCTCCTATGTTAATGTATTCAAGAATTCCATAATAGATCTTTCATAATAGATGTTTGTTGGAGTTCTTAAAAAGGAAAGACTTTAGTTTTAATTTATAACTTAATATGAATCACTATGTTTAAAGGTTAACATCAAAGTTATTCATATTGAGGCCATATTTAAATACGCTCTCTCTCTCTCTCTCTCTCTCTCTCTCTCTCTCCTCTCTCTCTCTCTCTCTCACACACACACACACACACACACACACACACACACACACACAAAATACAACACAACATAACTCACAAGTGGGGGGGTGAGTGGGAGGGTGTGGGAACTAGATTTATTTAGAAAGAGTATCCAAGTTTCTCCCTATCAATTTTGTCTTAATTGAAAATCCAAAGGTCATCTAATACAAACACATTTTGTTGAAAAGTTTTAAGAAATTTTGTTTATTAGAAAGTTTTAAGAATGCATTTATAGACGTTATGAGTCTAGACCATATTTATAAGCTAAGTTACCATTTCTTGGATATGTAAGTGGCTTTGAGGCCGCAAGTTTTGACAAAAGTAAAGCTTCATCAACAAGGCTTGAAATGTCTTTTTGATAGTTTTTCCTCTATGGCATATTAGTGAGTGGCATAAATCACATTTGTGTGAAGCCTTTTTAACAATTATCCTATCTATTTTAATTGACTACTTTGTGAATGGTGTGTCCACTGCATGTAGCATGTATGATATCACTTGAGCGCATAGGGTACTATTTTTTAATAACATTCATTAGAGACTTTTTATTTAGCTCGTTTATTATTTTAGTATAATGACTTACATTAGGGGTGTTAAATATCTATCTCAAAAAATGTATGTATGTATATTCATAAAACCATGTATACTTAGTATAATGACTTACATTAGGGGGTGTTAAATATCTATCTCAAAAAATGTATGTATGTATATTCATAAAACCATGTATACTTAGTACCTTAATTTTATAGCACTATGCACATACGTTTATGAGGGTTCTTTACAAGTTAGTCCCCCAAGTCAAAAATCCAGAAATGGAAACTTTTAGCTCAAGGGGATTGTGTATCATTTTGAGTAGAATGTATTCAAGGGTTTAGTGCCTACTTTTTATAACACTCTGACATCTTACAATTAGGCCCCCACTTCAAAAATCACGAAATGGAAACTTTTGGCTCAAAGGGATTGTGTATCATTTTGAGTAGAATGTATTCAAGGGTTTAGTGCCTACTTTTTATAACACTATGCATGTAGGTTTGTGAGGTTCTCTTATAATTTAGGCCCCCACTTCAAAAATCACAAAATGGAAACTTTTGGCTCAAGGGGATTGTGTATCATTTTGAGTAGAACGTATTCAAGAAGTCCATAATAGATGTTCAGTCACTCACTCTTTCACTTATGTTTGTTGGAGTTCCTTGAAAAAGCAAGACCTTAGTTTTAATTTACAATTTCATATGAATCACTGTGTTTAAAGGTTAACATCAAAGTTATTCATACTGAGGCCATATTTAAATATGCTCTCTCTCTCTCTCTCTCTCTCTCTCTCTCTCTCTCACACACACACACACACACACACACACACACACACACAAAATACAACACAACAAAACCCTCAAGCACGCGCTCGCATTTTAATTAAGGGTGAGTGGGAGGGTGTGGGAACTAGATTTATTTAGAAAGAGTATCCTAGTTTCTCCCTCTACACTACAAGAGCTTGAGGGCATACCGACGCTAAAATACCGACGCAAATGTCGAACGTCGGTATGCCCGTCGTAATGTTGGAGGAGACAAGTCGGGCTGGGTATTTTCAAATTTTCATTTATCGATGCGTATACCGACGCGTATTTCGACGCATATACCGACGCACATTCCGTAGTATATACCAACGCATATTCCGACGTATATTCCGTAGCATATACCGACGCTCGTAATTTTTTTACAGCCGAGAGCGTATTTTCTGATTTTTTCGCAGACAGCGCGTTGCAGAGAAGGTCTCTTTCTCTCCCTCTCCTCTTTTTTCCTCTCTCCTCTTTTCTCCTTCTTTCTTCTTTTCTCCTCTTCTCCTTCTCCTAATATGTTCTTGCTTTTACTTTTTAATTTAAGAATTAGGACGTTTAGGGTTTTGTGTTTTTTTGGCTCTCTATGCATGTTGAGAGCTCTCTATGTATGCATAGATCTCCTAATGCATGCATAGAGATTTTAGGGTTTTGTATTAGTTCTTATTCTTGTGTTTAATTTACTAATTATTTGTTTAATATTTTGTTTTGCAGCTCTTTCACCTCACCAATCTTTCACCAATCCTCTCCTTCAGCTTCGCAAAAAAGAGGTAGATCCTCTTTCGATTTTTCTTGTTTATGCTATTTTCTATGAATTATTGCATCCCTGTTTTATGGTTTAGGGTTAGTTTTGGGTTCTTGTAAGCTTATACATAGGATTAATTTAATATCTATGCATAAAACCTATCATAAGCTTGCAATCTCTATGCATAGCCTTCTTGCAAGCTTTATGCATAAGCTCTATTCATAGAGCTTGCGAGCTTGTGAAATCTCTATGCATAAGCTCTATGCATAGGCTTTATGCATAGAGTTTGCAAGCTTATAAAATCTCTATGCATAGGTTTCTTGCAAGCTTATAAAATCTCTATGCATAGGTTTCTTGAAAGCTTGCATGGACATTGTACATAGAGCTTGCATAGCCTTCTTGTTGAAAGCTCTATGCATAGCCTTCTTGTAAAAGCTCAATGCATATGCTCTATGTATAGGCTTTATACATAGAGGTTGTAAGATTATGAAAGCTCTATACATAGGGCTTGTAAGCTTATGCAAGCTCTATACATAGAGTTTATGCATAGAGCTATATGAATCTAGCTGAATGCATGAATTAAGATCTATGCATAAAGCTTAATACATAATGTTTTATGTATAAATCTTGTGGATGAGCTTTATGCATAAGGCTTCACATGCGTTATGTTTTTTTGCATAAACCTTTTTTTGATGTAGAGTGCCTTGCATGGATGGAAAGCATAAGCTTTTTGAATGTTTATACTCTCTTATACATATAACATATAGGTCTTATGCTCTGTTTTTCTATGCATAAGGTATTCTCTTTATTCATAGAGTTAATATATGTTATCAAGGTAAGATCTCTTATCCATGTAAAACAAGATCATGTTTATTACACCATTGGGTGATGGGATTAAGGGTTAGCATAGTGCATAAGGCTTATAGCATAGAGCTTATGCATAGAGCTTATGCATAAGTCTTGCATAGAGCTTAGGCATAAGACTTATGCATAGAGCGTATGCATAAGACTTATGCATATGGCTTATGCATAGAGCTTATGCATAAGACTTATGCATAGAGCTTATGCATAGAGCGTATGCATAAGACTTATGCATAGAGCTTATGCATAAGACTTATGCATATGGCTTATGCATAGAGCGTATGCATAAGACTTATGCATAGAGCTTATGCATATGGCTTATGCATAGAGCGTATGCATAAGACTTATGCATAGAGCTTATGCATAAGACTTATGCATATGGCTTATGCATAGAGCTTATGCATAAGGCTTATGCAGTTGGCTTATGCATAGAGCTTATGCATAAGGCTTATGCATAAGACTTATGCAGTTGGCTTATGCATAGAGCTTATGCATAAGTCTTGCAGCCTTATTATGCAAGCTTATACTTATGGCTTACAAGCCTTACTATGCATAAGTCTTGCAGCCTTATTATGCAAGCTTATACTTATGGCTTACAAGCCTTACTATGCATACGATTGCATAAACCTTATTCATAAAGCTTGCATAAGACTTACGTATAGAGCTCAATGTGTAGGCTCTATTTACAGAATCTATGCATTTAGATTTTTGCATAAGGCCTTTATAAATAGCTATTTATGAATAGAGATAGCTTCTCTCTCCATCCTTGTTCAAATTCGAGTTAATTTTGTATGGAGAGGAGATAAGCTAATGTATAAGTTATTTTTAAAATCTCCCTCAACGGCTGGGGAAAAGAAGCCCGTTTGACGCTTTTTTAAATATTTTTAAAGTCTCCCTCAACGGCTGGGGAAAAGAAGTCCGTTTGACGCTTTAAATGTTATTTTTTAAAATCTCCCTCACACGGCTGGGGAAAAGAAGCCCTGTTTTATGGTTTACATAGTACCAAATCTTTCGAAAACGAAGGATTTGCAACCAGCATGTTCATGACGCTGGCATATTTCCAATGGAGCGCTTGCAAAATTTACGGTTTCAATCGTACAACCAAGCAAGTGTGCAGCCACATCTTGATAACATTGCGCCTGTGAATTCTCGTCCCCAACAAAGGATGAGGATATCGCAGGAGGGAGTGACAGATGGAGCTCAATTAACAGCACCCGAGGGAATGGAAGAAGGTCAGGAAATGGAAGAAGGTCCAATGGAAGAAATGTTGGATGCCTTCATCGAGCAACAAGAAGCTCTCTTCGAGGAGCATGAACATGAAGATCATCAACCACGACATTCTCAACAACGGTCAAATTATGAACCAGAGGAAGAGGCCATGCGTAAACTTGCACGCCTTCCATTATACAATGGTGCCAACATATCTGTATTGCGTGCATCTCTTACGATGCTAAATTCAATTTTTGGATGGTCTAATATAAGTGTCACTGAACTATTCAAGTAAGGACTTTTTTTGGAGATTACACCTACTGTTGAAATGATAAATTATCAACTTGTATTTGAGAAAATCTTAATAGTAACGATCAGATATTGCCATACTTGCAGGCTTTTGAAAGACCAGATATTGCCCCCTGGCAACGAGATGCCTCCATCTCGTGCAGATGCCAAGAAGTTATTGAAATCCATAGGCATGGATTACAATAATATTCATGCTTGTCGCAATGATTGTTGCCTCTTCCGCCATGAATATGAGCATTTGCAAGAATGTCCCCATTGTGGCTCTAACAGATATAGAGAAGATGTTCAGGGGGAAGCTGTCCCGGTAAAGGTTCTCAGGCACTTTCCAATCATCCCAAGAATAAAAAGCATGTTCAGGTGCAAATCTATAGCAAGCTTGATGACATGGCATGCCATAACTCGATCCACAGATGAAGTGATGCGTGTGCCTGCTGACTCACCCGCATGGAGACACATTGAAGAGAAATGGCCGGCTTTTAAGGAAGAACCTCGAAACCTCCGTCTTGGCCTAGCAATGGATGGTGTAAACCCTTTTGGTTTAAGGAGCTCTTCATGGAGCACATGGCCTGTTTGCCTTGTGAATTATAATCTTCCGCCATGGTTAGCAATAAAGAAAGGTCATTTGTTGCTCTCATTAATAGTTCCAGGAAAGTACAAGGTGAAGAACATGGATGTATATTTGGCACCACTTATTGATGAGTTACGCACCTTGTGGAACGGAATTGAAGTGAAGGACATGTCAAAGCAGCAGAGTGGCCAAAGACTTACAACAACTGTGCAAGGTATTCTCATGTGGACAATGCATGATTGGCCTGGCTATGGAGAATGCTCAGGTTTGTCTATATCGGGTTACAATGCATGTCCTGTATGTGGTCCTCGACTTGATTCAAGATACTCAAAAGCATTACGAAAGAATGTCTACCAAGGACATGTTAGGTATCTTCCAGAAAATCATGAATTGCGGGATGGTAATCTAGGAAGACCTCCTCCAAGTGCATTGAAGGCAAGCGATTGGAAGATCAAATGGGAGGAATGTGGCAACTTGGCATGTCCTGGGATGAAGAGGCTCTCTATCTTTCACCAACTCCCCTATTGGGGTGATCTCCTTATAAACCATTTGCTTGACCCGATGCATATTTTCAAGAATGTAGCTGACATTCTGTGGAAGACCATGACAGGAAAAAAGGAGACTAAAGGCCAAAGGGATGAGTTGGAAGAGATTGGTTGCATGCAAGAGTTGTGGCCTCTCCAATGGAAAGGTGCTACTTCCAAGAGCCCCATGGATTTTTAGCAAGATGGAGGAACAACAAGTTGCTGAAACAGTCCATTCAAGATGGATGTTCTTTTTGGAGAGGTTTATGAAGACATTAAAGGGATTTCTTCGCCAAATGGCTCGCCTAGAGGGTAGTATGTCAGAAGGGTGGCTGATACAAGAGTCCCTTGTTTACATCACTGAATATTTAAGTTCCTCAGATCCAAAGATACCTCGACTATGGTCTCAAGAGTCTAACAGGCGAGTCATTGGTGAGGAACCTCAAGGCCAAGGCATTAAGAGAAAGATGGATAACAATTTGAGGGAAAAAATCAACAAATTTTGCATCTTGAACTCTCATGTAATGGAGAAGTGGATTGAGACATATGAAGCTCTCAAGCGACAGCGAGTACAAAATCGTTTAAGTTTCAGAAGGAATCGCACTACAAGAAATCTCCCATATCCAGAAGGTATGCAAGCTCTTCCGGACTTTCCCACAGGTAGATGGCTAGAAGCTACAATTTTAGAAGCCAAACGTGCTGGTTTAACTATAACAGAGGAGGAGGAGGAGCTTACAAAAGGATGCGATTGGCATGTAAGTGTTTAAGTTCTACATGTCTCTCTTTTTTTTCTCTACATGTCTCAGTGTTTGATTCTCCATCAACAATCTTTTTGTGCTATTTGTAGTATCACAAATATGGGGCGTTTTGGTCACATGGACGTCATTTTCGAGTAGAACAAATAGACCAAAGAAGAGCAACCTTTGATTGTGGTGTCACAGCACAGTTTGTTCAAGAAAGTCGTGCAAGTGCAAGTGATGATAACACAATTACTGGAATGCTTGATTACTTTGGAACCATTCAAGATATATTAAAGGTTGGCTTCACAAGTTTTGAGTTGTTTATCTTTGATGTGAAGTGGTTCAAGGTAATCATGAATGGGCCACATGCAACTGTACGTAGAGACAAGAGTGGCCTCATCCAATAGACTCCACAAAGGTATGGACCGATCAGCAAGATACTTTTGTGCGCCCAGAGCATCGTGAGTAGGTTGTCTTTAAAGCGGATCCAAAAGATCCACGCTGGCTGTTTGTGGTTCAAGTCGCCCCCCGCAGTAAGCAAATTTTTGAAGAATTTGAGCTACAACAAGGTGATGTGGATGCACAGGGTAATGGAGAGCAGCAAGAACAAGCCGATATCAACAATGAAGAGGAGCAAGCAATTGAAGAGGAGCAACTAGAGCAAGATCCAAATGAAGAGGTGCAAACCAAGGAAGCTGAAAAACATGTTGAGGAAGAAGACATAGATGATGAAGACATCCTTCATCAAGGGACTTTTAATGATGAGGATGCTGAAATGTACATAGACATAGATCTCTTTGGGGCTACTGATCTTAATGAGGATGATAGAATAGATAATGATTTTTAAAATGATGTATCTTAATGATTATGCAAATAGTTATGACATATTTGTAATGGTTTTATGACATTGAAGGCCCTTTCATTGTTTACCATTGTTAATGTTTACCATCATAATCACTACTGTAGGAGCAAGTTGATATAGTTTTACCAATATTGTTTATCATTGTTAATGTTTGTCATATGGTTCTTTCATTGTTTACCGTGTAATTTTCATTTCGCACAAGTTTGTCATATGGTTTTTTGTCCAACAGGCCATGGGTGACTCACCGCCCTACGACTACAGTCCAGATTTCTCATTTAATCCTACACCGCAGGGCATGAGTCCCCAGCAGTTATATGGTTTTCTTTCGTCCATGACTCCAGAGTAGAGAGCCATGGCTCAGAGTTATTGGGGTTCTGGAGCAGGGACATCTGCCTCACCATCTGGCTTCCCGACGCCAGTTCCCACACCCGTGGGTACGACAACAGCTCCCACACCTCATACCACACAGCCTTCCACTCCTCTTACAGCTCGATCTACCACCTCTTCACATAGACGGCGCTCACGTAGTAGGTCTTCAGGGGGAGGTTGTTGTGGTGGTAGTGCCACAGATGCTGTGACACCACCACCACGTGAGCGTCGTCCTTCGCTCTCATCTGTTGATAGCACACCCATAGGGTCACCTTCCACTCCCTGGGGTGCACATGACCATGACAACAGCAAGATTTACACAATTAGGGATGGGGCACCAATAATGGATAGTGCAGGGAAGGCAATGAAGACACGCATTCGACAATTGTGCACTATACAGTTTCACGACTCTGTCATGACTAAATGGGATCAGCAAGATAAGGGGAAGAAAAATTATATAAATACAAAGATAAAGCAAGAGTTTCAGCCATCTGACCCTATGAATGTCGTCTCTAATGAGTGGATACAGTATACAGCTCGCATTTTGATGGGGCATCGTAGGTCAGAGGCGAGGGACGCATTTAGAGAGGGGAAAGAGAAACCTGTTTGGCTAGATGACAGGGAGTGGGCAGCCATTGCTCAGGAGCTCACCGAGACACCAGAGAGGTTTCAACAACAAAGAGAGGCGGCAAGGGCAAGACTCCAAACAGTAGGGGCTTCTCATCTTGGGAGTGGTGGTTACGAAACCATGCGCCATGAATTCGTAAGTATTTATAGCAATTTTATTTATGTAAATGTATGTATGTGGGCTAAATGTTGATTTCTAAAAGTTATAATTGTTAATCGTTTGTGCAGGAGTTGGCCATGAATCGCCCACCAAGTAGGCGAGAGGAGAAGTACGCTCACAAACATGGCCTTGTGGCCTTGTTTGAGATGCTTGAAGAAGAAGGAGAGACCGTCAATTGGGAGGCATTACCATGATGTAAGATGACCTTCAAACTAATGAAATATGATCAAAACATTCTTGAGTATTAATGTTTAATTTAATTTCTTGTTTGTCGATCAGGAAAATAAAAAAACGAGCACGGTTGTTTTTGTGCTCTATTTTAGACAGAATGGTGCTGTCTGTTTGCTGTTGTTGATCCTGTTCATTGCAGGCAGCTAGGCAACAGCCAGGCAGCACTATTCTGCCCAAAAAAAAAATTCTGGTACAGCGTCGGTATATTCCCCGGTACTGGCATCGGTATATTCATTGGTATATGTCTCGGTATTTGCGTCGGTATAAAACCCGGTATACACCCCGGTATATGCACCGGTATAGACGTCGGTATTACCCTCGGTGAGCGTCGGTATAGACAACGGTATAGGCGTCGGTATTGTTACCCGACGCTTATACCGATGCTGTGGTTCCGGCGCTTATACCGGCGTTTATACCGATGAGACGGGGCTTTTTTAGACCCCGTTAAATGACGTCGGTATAAGCGCCGGTATTAGGCTAACATGTAGTAGTGCTAAGGTTTGTCTTAATTGAAAATCTAAAGGTTATCTAATGCAAACACATTTTTTATATTAAAAAGTTTTAAGAAATTTTGTTATTAGAAAGTTTTAAGAATGCATTTATGGATGTTATGAGTCTAGACCATTTATAAGCCAAGTTGCCATTTCTTGGATATGTGAGTGGCTTTGAGGCCGCAAGTTTTGACAAAAGTAAAGCTTCATCGACAAGGCTTGAAATGTCTTTTTGATAGTTTTTCCTCTATGGCATATGAGCGAGTGGCATGAAATCACATTTGTGTGAAGCAATGTTAACAATTATCCTATCTATTTTAATTGGTTACTCTATGAATGGTGTGTACAAGCGAAATGATATCAAAATGCATTTGTACATGTGTCACAATCTTTTTTTTCCCCTAGCAATGTACATATCTTTAGCATGATCTTTTCCCTTTTGGCAAGCCACCTTACACTCTTAGTGTTTTATACATGGGGGTTAGGAAGGTCTTAGAAGAGGGTTAGTTGCCATCACGTGGTGTCTCTTTTCACCCACAAAACCATAATCTCAATATTTAAAAGATGCCTTGAGCCTAAGGCCCTACTTGCTTTCAATTTTGTGCTATACTATGGGGCCTTATTATTGTGGACAAGCCAAGCTCATCAATCACCAATATGCATTCATGAAAAATACATCATTGAGAGATATCTTGGTGTGGGTGGTGGCTTGGGTTATGTGTGGTGCATTAAGAGTGGCTGGGCAAGCTGTAGCAAACAGAAGTGATGGGTTATGTGAAAGCCTAGTACTCACCCAAGGAAATTACAATTGTATAGAATATGTGGTAATGCATGATTATTATTTAAAAAAAATGAGATACCACCTGTCTTATAAGCTCAACATTCTAATCATACCTGTGTAGGAAGTTAATTGTAAATATAGCAATATTAATATGAGCCCCAACGTTATAATCAAAGTTAATCTCGTATGGATTAGAGGGTATTATATAGACCATTTGGGTGGCTACTGAACAATGTATAAATCCATTTGGGTGTGGTTAAACAATAATGTTTAATGTACCATAAGCTTAATGAAGCTTGAAATCACTTAACACGATTTGAATTGTGTTTGCAGGCGACCACAGGAGATGGGTTCTTGTTGGGCGTGCAAAGAATGTCGAGTATCCGCCCATCTGCATCATCCGTGGGACAGACTGTTTTCCTCATGCATGGGCTTTTAGTGGTAATACATAACTAATCTCACCACTAGGTTTAGCAAATAATCTGTAGCGCACACGGTTACCATTAATCTAATCAAGTCTATGTTCTTGAGTTTAAGGCTGAATCTAGTGAGTTTAACGGCAGCTTCGATCACATTGTTTTTTTGTAATGCAATTAAGGTTGCTAAATCGTGAGTCTCTAGCTATTAAACGATGAAGATTAGTCTTGTTAAATCCTGTTAATTAGTTATTCTATTGATCTTTAGCTGAATCTAGTGAGTTTTAATCATCGGCAGCTTGTTTTTTGTAATGCAATTAAGGTTGCTAAATCGTGAGTTTCTAGCTATTAAAAGATTAATCTTGTTAAATCCTGTTAATTAGTTATTCTATTGATCTTTAGCTACAAAACGATGAGATAAGTCTTGTTAGTAGTACAAGTAATTAGTTGATTCAACTGGTCTTTAGCTAGAAAAAGGTGAAAATTGGTCTTGTTACTATGTCAGTGGTAAAAGCTAAGACTAATTAGAGGCTGTATTAGTAAAGCTTAGGCTGATTAAATGATATATTAGTGAGTCTTCCAAAATGTGAGTCGTATTTCCGTGTTGGTATTAACAAGTTGACGGTTGGGTTAATGATCATGATAATTAATGATGATTATGATGTTAGTGGCGAGTGGATAATTGAAATAGGACTGATGATATCTTTGTTACTTGATGTAGCTAGGTTTATTGATCTCTATTACTAATCAATGGTGATCACCTAGAGTTTAGTGATGATCTTGCTGACTAATGATGATTATGATGTTAATGACGATTCAAAGGGTGGTGATGTGTGGGTGCTCAACACGCCCTCCGAAGCCTTGGGATTCATTTTAGCAGATGCTGGCTATGATGTGTGGATAGGCAACACTCGCACAACCAAGTTCAGCTATGGCCACACAACCCTCCGAAGCTCTGACCAGGTATAATATGGTACACCCAACCGTCTTAATCTTTTATTAATCCAATATATCAACCGTCTTAATCTTGTATGGATCCTAATCTAATCCCCTGTAAACAACGTAACGTGCCTATCTTAGGTAAGACAAGGCCCCCACTGAGGGGCTTGTTATCTATCCATACCCCTCATTGTAAATAAGGTTTTCATAAGTAATTAGGTCACTAATCCAACCTTAGCTAGCTTCATCACTCCAAATGATTTAATTAGCCTTTCTTAACTATCTGGAAGCGCTAATCCTTATATTCTTAATCATATCCTAATCAATCTTAGACAGGTAGTAAGGAATGAAGAAATGGTCATGTTAACATAGTAAGAAATCCAATGGAAAACCTTCTACTATGAGAATACCCTCATGTCATGGGTGCTAAGATGATCTACACACAAAATAATTTGTCATATAAATCTTAAGGTAAAACATAACAAAGGGAGGAATGTCTAGGTAGATTTATTGGCAAATAGGATGAAATAATGATATAATTGGGGGATTTTTTGTGACAAATTGTTCATTTCTTGTAGGCTTATTGGGATTGGAGTGTAGATGAGATGGCCCAGCATGATCTGCCTGCCATGTTGAGTCTAGTTCACAACATTGTTCGTCAACAGATACATTACATTGGCTACTCCCAGGTACCAATCAAAAGGGGGGTGGGGGGAACATGACAAATAGATTTATAGAATGTGATTAATTAGGTTGGTATAGTTACCTGAATGTGCTTCATTAGGTTGGTATAGTTACCTGAATGTGCTTCATTAGGTACCAATAAAAAGGGAGAAAAAACATGGCAAATAGATTGATAGAATGTGCTTAATTAGGTTGTATAGTTATTTGAATTTGCTTAATTAGTAGGGAAATGTAATCCCACACGATGAGATCTGTGATATATGTTGCAGGGCTCACAACAAGCTTTTGCAGCATTCTCACATGGCGAACTACTATCCTACATAGATAAAGTGGTCATGCTTGCCCCAGTTGCCTATGTAGACCATGGCACTGCTCCCCTTGAATTGGGCCTTTTCAATTTGCATGTAGACCAGGTAACTTTCCAATGATGTGTCCAATGAATCCCCCTATATTGTAATGTGTTTAGTCAATGATCAAAATTTTACCTAACAGACCTATAAAATCCCAAAGTTTTTGGAGGTAGGAGAGAATTGATTTGGACCAAGAGGTCAAGGCAGTGCTAAAATTTGAATGCTCCAATGGCCTTCATAGCCATTTTAACCTTCAAGCAAAGGTCCTCATGAAATAATGGCCTTCTCTTGAAGGCCATTAAAAGTGGATTTTATTCAATAGTGGATTTGAAATCTATAAAAATGTAGGCCAAGGTACTTTCTAGGTCTTAAGTTGAAAGTTAGGGCATGCCTTGGTCAAAGGGGCATGACTCCCCACTAGGTGCCATAATTCTCATAGCCCAAGGACTCAGTAAAAGAACAGATTGGGGCCAGTGTGTTCATGAGTCCAACCCTAGTGTCTATAATCATGTGCACTTGCCAAATGAGAATATTAGGTAACAATCAAAGGAAGAAAATGCCCTACAAGTGAGTGGGTTGTGTGAAGAAGATGACATTGGAACTACCATTCATACAATCATCCCCAACATACTGGAAAAAAATGAGGGTTATTATGTGATCTCTCATCCAAAATCCTTTAAAGTAAGAAGACATTCTCACGTACACCTTTCACATTTTAAAAAAAAAACATTTGCCTCTCTCTCTCTCTCTCTCTCTCTCTCTCTCTCTCCACACACATTTATGCCACAACATCATGGATGATTTCTACTAGTGATAGCTTATGAGATGGGAAATTTGACTTCTCTCTAGTTCTCTACTATCTCAAGAACTTATAAGATGACATATGAAAACAAATGTCCTTGTTTTTGGGGGAATATATGTAGCTTTTAACTCCTCTTTGTGACAGGCTTATTATAGGTAATGTAGGCAATCAAGCAATGCAAATGACAAGACGAAAATGTTGGTATTATTGAACACTCTTAGTCACAGGCTTATAGGTAATTAAGGCAATTAAGCAATGCAAATAACAAGAAAATGTGGGTATTATTGAACACTCTTAGTCATAGGTTGTATTAAAGAGATATATTGCCATATCATAGTTTTATTGATAATGCTAAAACTTTTCATCATAGGTTTACAAATTATGTAAGCAATTAGTTGATTAATGCAAAGTGTGAACTAAAGAAGCTTGTGCTAAACTTACTTTGCAGATCTTGCAGGCTGCCCATGTGAACGAGTTCAGCACTCAAACGTAAGCTTCTAGTTAAATGCTTAAATTTTTGTCAAACAAGCGGTGGCTTGATTGGTCATGTAATAAAAATATGATCCAAGATGTATGTGAAATCATAGGAGGATGGGAACTCAAATTGTGGACCTTATATGTGGGCAAAGCAACCTCAGATGCTTTCAAAATTGGATTTTCCTCTTTGCAGGCTTGTATTTCTGTACCCTTGTAGATGCTGTCAATTATATTATTAGCATGTTATTATTATATTATTGTAATATCAAGAATTAAATCAATATCTATCCCAGGTGACAATTGTTGCCTTAATCTTACCAAGCGACAAATTGTGGAGAAGTATGAAACACAGCCAACTTCAGTCAAGAACCTAGCACACCTTGCACAACGTAAGATCTCTCAACTATGTTCCAAATCCCTAGTTATGTCCCCATTAAACAGTTCACTGATAGTTTATCAATATTAATACTTCATACTTTACTCAAAAAAATTAGGACAAACCAAGTAGAGATTGTAGAAAATAGGTCATATGGAACATACAAATGTTTGTATGTTTCAATGATCATTGGTGTTGCTTTTGTTCTCACTAATTTCTGAATTGGATATGAAGTAAGAGTTTAATTCAACCTTATTGTTTGGCAGAGGGGAGGAGGTCCAATTTTGCACACTTTGACTATGGGAGGGCAGAGAATATAAGGAGGTATGGCAGCTCCTCCCCACCATCATATGCACTTGCCACCATTCCTCCTCTCAAAATGCTGCTCATCAATGGCCTAAGGGATGCACTAGCAGATGCAGTTGACGTGACAAGACTAACTGTGGAGCTACGTGGCCATGTTCACACGTATACTGACCCTTCCTTTGGCCACCTAGACTTCATCCTTGCTGACTCAGCCAACACCCAAATTTATGGCCAAGTCTTGAGCTTTTTACACTGACCTTGATCAGGTTCTGACACATAAGCCTGAAATATGCTGTGTATCCCTTGCTCAATTATTTCTTTTCAATAATAATAATAATCACTCAGGAAGCCTGCAAAGCCACTCCAAGTATCCACATTTGCTAGGACTCCTTATCAACTTAACAGATTGCCACTTCAGGCATCCACATTCTTAAGGATTTCTTACCAACTTTTCACATTGTTCCTCTTTTTAGTGCTCTTCTGAAGACCATTTTTTTCATGTGACCATTGGAAAACTCAATCTCGTATTACCCTTGATATGGAAGTATTTATATTTCATGTTGTGTGATGTGGTAAGACAAACACCCGACTTAGGCAAGGTAAATCAGTTGCACTCGTGTTACTTTGATATTGCGAGGAGGTTCATTTCTTGATATCCCACATCTTATGGTGTGGGATGTGATTACATTTCGTGATGCATTGGTGTTGTCATTATGAACAAGAAATTTGTTTCATCCATGGTGTAGCATACATGCATGCTCTCCCTATAACCACACATAATGTTTGGTCAGTATCTCAAATTGGACCCAGAATATACGTCAACATCCCATTCAGAAAGTACTATCTGAGTTGTCCTGCCAGTTTGACAGCCTCACCTCTGCTCCCCCTAACAGTAATGTATTGGAGGCAGCTTTTCCTCCCCCAAAATATTGTTTTTGTCTGGGCCATAATCGTTAAAGGGCGCAACTGAAACCTAGAAGTAACAATTATGTAATGTCAAGTCTGAACTATCTGAAGTTCTTGTTAAAATGTAACAACATTTAGGTTGGATCTGAAGCGTCAGCTTTGTGTATGGATGAGGTGGTCTTGGTATATTGCTACCTGCAATGCGAATACACAGACATACAGAATGTATTGTTGTTTTCAAACTATTCCTAATGTGCAGTACAGTTGTCCAAGCACCCATGCATTGCCATGACACTAATTTCTATGTTAGAGTGATTTCTTAGTCTAAACGTTTTCCTCTTGGCTTCCATCCTTGGTATCATGCAACACTTGGCCACAAATGCAAATTTTTGATGATGTAGTGTTGGCAACTCAGAACTAAACTGCTTCAGCGAGAGATTGAGAAGCACAAAGTGAAGATGATTATTTAGCTATGAGAGAGAATGAGAGGGTATGTCCTCAAGATAGCTCCTGCAAACAAATACCACAGAAGTTGTCCAAATCAATATCTTCTTGGTATTCTTAAAGTCATAGCAACATGTGCCTTGTGGCACAAGTGCAATCTTGAAAACTCCATACACAAAACTGTATTACTCCAACCGAGAGCTCAAATGGCAGCATGTGAAGACACCCTGAGAAAATATAGGAAGGGTATAGCCCCCATGTGCATTGAACTCAGCTCATACCCAATTGCTTGTTACTACTGCCATTACTTAATGCTGGCAGCTGACCCACAATACCATGTCATTTCCTGCTTTCCTCAGTTAAGACCTGGGCTCCCTTCGCAGTAATGGCTCCTGCCACTGTTACATGCTCAACTACTTCACACCCCAGGCTGCTCCCATTTAAAGGTCAAACTTGACCTGTCAACTTGTCTTAGACTCACATGCAAAGTGAACTCAAAATCCTGCTGTTCTTACCGTAAATTTCAAGCAATGTTTTACAGGAAAACACGAACACATAAAGCACGCACAAGCCATTTAAAGCAGGCATAAATACCAAGCCAACATGTTATAAGCTAAATGAAGGTTATGGAGTTCCTACCTTCACTACTAATTTCTGGAATCTTTAAACACAGTATGTGTATTATCCACACTTTTCTAAGTAAAGGAAAAGCAACACAATCAGAATGCAGAGAGCACGCAAAAGATTTCTTTGAACAGGCTCAATGACCGGACAACACAAGCCATCATGTTATTCATGATAACATATCCTGATTCAACCAGTAACTGCTCTAGGCAATCACATCCTCAACCCAAAGAAAGAGCCGAGAAGCACCTACACATAAAAGATAAAAAAAGGCTGCAAAAAAATTTCTGCGGGCTGCTGTAACTCCACACTAGATAAACGCAAGCTATCGCGGAGCCTTCTTTTTCCCTGCCACAGTCTTCTTCTTGCCTTTTCTAGTGCATGCATTGCATTTCGTGTGCTGCCCTCTGCAGGGTAAGTTGGCAATGTGCCGTCTTCCACTGTAGCATCGTATCTCCTTCAGCCGCCTGATATCGGCAGCAACATCTCGGCGCTGCCACACGAAGGGGTATTGGCAAGTCAGCATATGGATGAGGACTACAAAAAACATGCTAAAACCCTCGTAGAGATGAGGCTTTTCTTCTTGCTGAAATGTGTGATTCACCTAATACTCACAATAATCTTGGGTTTCATGCTGAAACATGTAATTGATATAGCCATGGTAGTATAAAAACCTGTACATATATTATGGCTTCCTAGTTGCTCTTACTGTATGTCATATGCACAGGAAGGGGTATTAGCAAGTCAGCATACTTATGAGAACTACAAAAAACATAATAGAACCCTCTACAGAGATGAGGTTTTTGTGCTCGCCGAACTGTGTAATTTAGGTCTACCGAATACACATAAGTTATGTGATTGATACCACTATGGTAATATGAAAACCTATACACAGATTAGGGTTTCATAGTTGCTCTATGATCTATGACCAGAACTACCACACATACCAGAACCCTAAGCAGAGGTTAGGTTTCTCCCTGCTTTCTGAAGTGTACAATATGCATAGATTAGAGTTTCCTGCCCATACCATGTGCATGGGCTAGAATTTCTTTTTTGCAGAAACGTATGTCATAGGGATAGGTTAGGACTTCCTGCTTGATGAAATGTATGAAGAAATGCATAGGTTAAGGTTTCCATACCCTATGCCTAAATTAGGTGCTGAAGCCTGAAAGGTACACCTTATGCACAGGTTAGCATGGGGCTTCTTGCTTGTTGAAATGTACATTCTCAGTATAGACTAGTGTTTCCTGCTATGCCCTCTGCATGGGCTGGGGTTCCTTGCTTGCTGAAATGTATACCCTATGCATAGGCTGATGTTTACATGCTAAAATTGTCTCATGTGATGTCGCCGGGGTAGTTAAAAAACTAGTGTTTCCAACATGCTAGACTTACCCTGGCTGGTAAAACTGAGAAGGAAGAAAGCATGGCATGCTCACCAGGTCTCCTTCGATTTTGAACTCCTTGGGGTTCTTGATGATCTCTTCAGGGACGAGGGTGAGCTCTTCTTCGGAAAGCTCTCTTGTAATCTTGTTCTCCATCCCTATGTTGAGCAGGATTTGCCGTGCTTTCGTACGGCCAATGCCGTGCACGTCCTGCAGGGAAGCCTCGATCCTCTTGGTGTTGGGTATCTCAACACCGCCCACACGGGCACATCGGATATGCAGGCAAAAAGGCCTGTGAAATCAGAGAAAAAATACGCACACAACACACGTTTCGAGCCAAATGGATGAGGAAGTAGGCGCGAAAAACTACTTGCCTTTGCAAAGGTGCCTGTGTTGCGGGAAGGTAGCGAGAGGGAAGTAGAAGCTGAGAGAATGGAGAGAGCCGGTGCCAATGTAGAGGCCGCCATAGCCAGAGCTTGCCTTCAGTGAGAAAGGCTTATCCAGGGGTGGCTACCATTGGTTTAGCCAACAAACTACTACCGAAAATATTCTGAGTGAAAATGTTTCAATTCCCAATCCACTTCTCTTAAACCTCTTCATCAATAAGTCCACTTCTCTTAAACCTCTTCATCAATAAGTCCCCTCTTGGGAAGGTGGAAGAATCCATCGCCTCACACAAGCAGCCCCCGCCGTGTAGTTCACACGTATCGAACCCGGCCCCTACAATGAGGTTCTACCAGCTCGACTACATTCCCCCAAGAGTTTTCTTCATACAAAAAAAAAGCACCTTAGTTTCGAGGTATATTGTACATTGAGGTTTGAAACTTTTATTTATTTTGAAAAAAAAATATTTATATTAGTATGCTATCCATCCACACTTACAACAGTCATCTGTTTACACATACCGAAGGACCAGTTCAATTCTCAACCAAGAAAAAGGAGAACCTAACACCCCCATGCTCTTCTCATGTTAAATCCATATTCCCCCTCTATGTTTTAGGCAATCCAACTCTCCTATTATTATGTGTTACCAACTCCTTCAAATATTTCCCTGAATATACGTGCAACATGCCATGAGTTGTTAGGTTCCCCTAGTATGTGCAACTATCCCATCATCTTGTGAGTGGCTCATTCTATTCCAGCCTGCAACAATGACTGTACCAACTCCACAAATGTGTTATTATTCATCTTATTCACATAATATACAGACTAGTAGTAGTGCACACAACTATACATCAACTCAACACCATCTAATCCCTGCCTTAAACCCTTCTGAAATACCAGACAGTTCCTAGAAATCTAGATTTCCCACAGACAAGTATATCTAACCAAGCTAAAAACCACATCAACTACCCCCTCTGATCCAGTTAATTTTCCCATTAACCAGTCCCCCCAAGAGCCCCTTAGACCTATGTTAGCACACACCCGATTGTTTATCTTGCTCCACATACCCCTGGTTTGTAGGACATCCCCAAAAAGCATGTTTACCATCCTCTACTGCCTGATCCACACCTAGGACAAACTCCTGAGGTAAATTAGTTCATGTGCACCAACTTGCAACCAAGAGGGAGAGCCCACATACATACTTTCTACAAAAAGGTTTGAGCTTTCAAAGGTATTCTTAGACCCCATAGCAATTTCCACCTCTTCTTCCAAGTACCCATGCTCCACCTTACCCTCCAAATTTTGTTGCAATAGGCCACATTCAACTCACTCTTTATCATCTCCTCATACAAACATTTGGTAGTCACCCTCTCCAACTTGGATCCATTTATCCATGCCCAATGCTTTAACCAACATGCCTCATTAAAGGTTGTAGAATTCCAGCCCCTCCCCACCTCCTCCAAAGCTTGTCTTGCCACCCCCAGGTCTCTGTGATGTATCCCAAACTCATTCCTTACCTACACCAAATCCTTCCACCCCACTTGAGACCCATCCCAACAATCTCCAATCCATCTCATTCCCTTGTTGTTTAGCCTCCTAGCTATTCTTGCATTCACCTAGGCTAAACAAGGAATGAACTTGTGTGACCACCATATCCCTAAGCTACACAAAGAATTCCATGTGACCCTTATACATCCTTACCACTTCATTAATCCCATCACATCTTTCCACTTGTAACATAGGAACCTGCAAAAGGAAGAGCTTTAAATTCTCAGTGGAGTGAGAATAGCTTTCCTCTCTCCAATCCAGTCATGTCCACTTCCCCTTACATTGTACACTAGACTCCTTTATTACCTCCCTTACCATTTTTAGTCCAGATCTCCTCCTGCTACTATGTAAAAATTTTGGTAGGCCAGTTGCCACACTAGCCTTAGCATGAATGAGAAGATGTAGTATTCCTAGCCCCCTCCCAAGTCTTTGGGCATACTTACTTTCTCCCAAGTAAGCCAAGCTAAATATCCCCTCCTATTGTTGTTCCTTTTCTAAAGGAACTTCCTTATTGGAGACATAGTCCTCTTCCAATGGCATTTTATGAAGTCCACCACTGGAGACAAAAACATCATATATGCTTTCAAAAGTGAGTTTATAATAGCCATTATGTCAAAGACACCTTGACTCCTTCCCATTTCTTTATTTTATCCAGGATCCTATCTATTGCCCACAGGGATTTCATTAACGTCTTCACAATTTCGTGATCACGTTAACAAAACCTATTGTTAACACATTAAAACTTGTGATCACATTGTATATTCACATGACCTGAGCAACGACCTGCCAGAACCCACTAGTCCCGTAACACCTCCGTGCTTTTTATTTTCCCGGTGGGCCCGCCGGGAAAACAAAAGAACACCGGCGGGGTACTATTCTGTTTATAAACACTGCCCGACACCCATCGTACAACTTTTGGGGAGATAGTCCTTGTTTTGGGGGCGTGATATCTGTCCTCAAAGTACTTGTAGAGCTCTCGAGTTGCTAGAAGTGTCCTCTTGGGAAGAACGTCCTTATCTTAGGGGCTGTCGTCTTTCCTTGTAGGCACTCCTAAGGCTATTGAGCCACTCGTCCTTAATTCTTTGAACTGGGGGCAGGGTGTGGTTCGTAGCTAATACTTGCAGCAGAGATTTAGGGACAAATTTGGAGTCATTCAGCTTTGAGCCACGTACGTAATCTACCTCATTCTGCTTTATGAATGGTTTGATGGAGCCAAGAGTCCTGCTTAGGGGCTTGTATTGGTTCTTGATACTTGATATAGTTTAGAGTAGACAAGGGTCTATTATCCTATACTAGAGTATTGGGCAAGCATAGATCTTTGATTTTCTTTGTGAATGTTAGAGAAGGTCTATTGTCCTATACTAGAGTATTGGGCAAGCATAGATCTTTGATTGTGTAAAGTATCCTTAATTGGGTACAAAAGGCATCCTTCATTGGGGGTGCAATGTGCATGATAGTTTCGAAGTAGTTTTGTAGTAAGACCTTGCAAGATAGTTTGAAGTAGTTTTGTGTTATGTGATCTTTTGTATTTGTCAAGATAGTTTCGAAGTACTTTGTCTGCTAATGTATGTTTTGTAATACGTGAGTGATTTGTTGTTTTTTCATTTGTGTATTCATTATTATATGCTTGGTTGAATAGGTTATTTGTTGAGATGGAGGACAATGTTGGATCCAGTGATACCTTCAATAGAGTCCAAATTTCAAATAGCAGGAAAAAAAAGGCACTTGGGATAGAGTGGCAATATGCAATTAACGTTGGTGATCGATTCATAGATTGGGAGTGTAAGCTATGCCATGCAGTAAAATCAGGTGGGGCACCTCGACTAAGAGAACACTTTTTAGGCAGACCGAAGAAAAAGTTATGTACCCACCCCTCTGCACCTATAGTGGCCAAACGCATAAGAGAAGAAATTCAAAAGAAAGATTTAAGAAAACATGACACTCCTACCGTTAATGTATCAAGGCAGCAAGAACACTGTTGTTCTAATCATCAAACTCCCGCTACATCGCCTACTTGTACCCCGAACGGCAATGTGCAACCAGAAAGTAATCTACCCAGTGCATCTTCCTGCAAGCGAAACTTTGACGTAGGAAATATACCCATGCGTCAAACTTCATTGCAAGAAAGCCTACGTCAAGGTCGACTCGATGATGCACAACTCGCCCTTGCTGAAGCGATTTACTTTTCTGGGAGTGCTATGATGATGGTGGACAGTGAGCATTGGAAGAGAGCATGGAAGAAAATTGGTGAGTTTGGACCAGGGTTTTCACCGCCTACCTACCATGCTATGCGAAATGATCTATTAGAGAAATGTTATGCGCAAGTAAAAGAACGTGTACAAAGAATAATTCTTAGCAATATAGAGCTTTCTGGATGTAGTATAGTAAGTGATGGATGGTCTAATGTACAAAGAAAACCATTAATTAATATAATGGTTATTTCACCTAGAGGTGAGACTTTCATCCGTGCCGTGGATTCAGCTGGTTGGGGCTTACATTGCTCAAGTCATTAGCTCTGTGATAGAGGAAGTGGGTGCCAAAAATGTAGTCCAAGTCATCATGGACAATGCAAAAAATTGCAAAAATGCATCCAAAATCCTACAGCGACAATATCCACATATTTTTCCGGTAGGCTGTAATACTCATAGTTTGAATCTTGTATTAAAAGATTGGTATAAATCTGATGATACCAAATGGTTTGCCTCAATCGTCAACACTGCTTACCAGCTTGTGAGATTCATGCTCAAGAGACAGAGGGTGTTAGATATTTTTCGACCTCGCATGTCAGTTATGTTAAAGCTTCCAGCGGAGACTAGGTTTTGCACTCACTTTTACACTTTTGAGTCTCTTCTTAGAAATAAAGATGCAGTTTGCGAAACATTTACATGCATGGCATTTCATGACTAGGAGAACACTCAACTTGAAAAAGTGAAAGAGAAAATCAAAGTCTTGAAGGCGGCGCTTATTACGAGAAGAAGTTGGTGGAACAGTGTGATGGATGCATACCATGTAATGATGCCTGTTATGTATGCCGTACGAAGTCTTGATCAAAGAGCGCCTAGTCTCGGAAAAGCATGGATGCAATGGTGGACTGTCCACCAGTGGAGTTTGGAGTGTCCTGAGAAATTAGAGCATTCAGTGGTGGAAAGGCAATGGCGTGTACCATTCTTCAGTAGACAAAGAAAAGTTCTATTGAAGTACTTTCATGCTAGATGGATTGGAGCGCATTCACCACTACACAGTGCTACTTACATGTTAGATCCTGAATATTGGAATATGGATTTGATGTTCAACGTTGAGGTGGTGCAAGATTTTTATAAAGTGGTAAACACTTTCTATAATAATGATGATGATCGTGTAAAGTGCATAAAGGAGATGACCTCATTTCGATTGAAAGAGGGTTTATTTTCCAACTCCCTTGTTCAACAAATGGCTAAAGAGCAACCTGCATAGAAGTGGTGGATGATGAATGGTGGTGAGCATTATGCTTTATTGCGCAACCTTGCGATGAAGGTTCTAAGTCAGTGCTCTTCAAACTCAGGCTCAGAAAGAAATTGGAGCATGTACAAATATATTCATAGTACTATTCGCAATCGACTTCTTGCAGATTGAGCAGATAAACTTGTTTACATGTATTGCAATGAAAAGATCTTGCGTGACATTGAAAGCGAAGAGTATGAAGAAGATATGCCCAGATGGATGTATAATTGTGACGATGTAGTAGACGAGAACTTTGATGTTGGACGCACGTTGTGCACCACCCTTGAGATAGAAGACAATTTAGACATTGACTTAGATGAGCTTAATTTAGCAGACGAGAGAGTAAACGGTGAAAGAATTTAGCAGACGAGAGAGTAAACAGTGAAAGAATTTTGGAGCAAGATACTGACATAGAGGAAGAAGTCATTTCATTAATTTCATAAAAAGTACTTGTACAAATGATCGTGTTTGGAGAAATTATCAATACAAAAGTAAGATTTGTCTTTCTTAGCTTTCATCTTGAAATAAATTACGAATTGCACTAGGAGTTGCATCTAAAGGTCCTGGTGGTTTATATTCGCTAGCCATGCCGAACACTATATAAATACCTTGATTTATTGGGACACTGCACAATGCACATGTGGAAGTATTTTGCATTTGCCTCACTAAACATATTAAGTGGTAGTAGTGTCCATAGGGTAGTATATACTGGCCGCTCCACCCATCGAATACTTTGTAACATACAGGACATTGGGGGGTGGAGGAACTAGTAGCCTCAGCAGAAACTCCCACAAGATCAGGATGTATCAAAAAATGAGAGATGTGGTTTCCTTGGCGCACAGGAGCAATACGTGAAGAGATGCTCTGTACATCTTGGCTGATCTTTGTGAGCTGCTCTTGAATCCCTCTATTGGCCGGGGGAGGAGTTGACGCTTGAGATAATCGCTCAGCTTCTTTCTCCTTCTCTGCTAGCTGTGCCCTTAAGCTTTCTTTAACCTTGTTTAACTCCAATCCAGCGCCCTCCACCATGAGAGCAAGTTCTTCCCTTGTGAATGTCACTGTCTCTTCATGTATGTCGTGGGTGTTGACAGTGGCCTCTCTGGAGGCGAAGTCCACTGGAGTTTCTAGGATAAATTGAGCATATAGCATCTTAGCAAAATAGAGTGGAGCGTCGGCGTTATGGAGAGGACGACCGTACACCTCCAAGAAAATGCGCTCGGCATTAATTTTGATATCATTGTGAGTGTAACGTGAAATCTTCCATCTTCCCTTCTTAATCTCGCCATCTGGACATGGCCATATTTCCTTTATCATTACGTGTTTGTTTATGTCTTTCCATTGGGCATAAGTAGGATTTGTCCATTTTGACAACCTGCATGCTGTTCTTGTGGCTTCGCGGGCTGTCAGGCCATGTGCAAGGGCCTTCATTCGCTCATATGCCTTCTTGGCTAACTCTTGATGCTCGTTTGCTTGCGCCTCTGCCATATCTGCATGAACATAAATGACTTTAGGATTTTAATGAATTGTAAAGATCAACGTAAGATAAATTGACCATTACTCTCAAAAACTTAAAGTTTAACACCACGAGAGGAGATATGTATTGCAAAAATTCAATGAGAAATATCCACTTGACTCCAAAAATACTTCAAACAATGCGCACACATCAAATTTTGAAAAGAAAACATAAACTTAAACACCACAAGAGGAGAGAGATATTGCAAAGACTCAATGAGATAATATTTCAAACAATGGACACATCAAATTTTGAAGAGAGAAACAAAATGCCATTCCTGAAACTTAATCTCCTGATATTGTATCATTACAAAATTGGGGTGAATGACACCGATAGCTCTACAAGAGGACGCTGTGCCCTCGTTGGGTCAGTATTTAGTGATCTAAAAAATTCAACTACTTGCAAAATTGATTTTCGCTCATCGCGATTAGGTAGAAACATCCAATTTTTGACTCTATGAATAATAGTATCCATGGTAGCTTTGTCATAGGAACTATTATCCATCCACAACTCTTGTACTTTCTGCCAAAAGTCATATAAAGTTTGTAATAAATATCCCAAGAAATAAAGAAATGGAAAGGAGTCAGGGTGTCAGGAACTTAGGGCCTCCTTTTGGGGTTGGGATGACTTATAAGGATTTGTCTAATTGGGCAATCAATGATTTTATATTCACGTGATCACAATTTTTTTTTTGTTAATAACATGTGTTAACATGTTATTAACATGTTAACATGTTAACATGTTCCCAAAAAAGCCGGTGGCAAGCGACCTGGTAACCGGCTAAAATCCCGCCAGGCTTTTGCTATACCCGGAGGTCCCGCTGGGAAAAAGAAAACCCCGGCGGGTCCCTGCGGGGTCGTCATCCAGCCCGGCGGGGTACAATTTCCTATATATATGGGCCCGAGGGGCCCTTTGGGAGTTCATTGCTGACAGGATACACAGGTAATGAAACTTGTGTGTGTGTGTGTGTGTGTATGTGGGTGTGTGTTCGTGCGGGCAGCCGCCCACTGTCGCAATGTGCAGCAGGATGTGGGTGGTCCGCCACACGAGGGATGTGTGTGTGGGTGTGTGTTCGTGCGGGCAGTCGCCCATTGTCGCAATGCGCGGCAGGATGTGGGTGGTCCGCCATACGACAGGTGTGTGTGTAAGGCCATTCTTCGGAATGGTGCTTACCCTGGGGCACTTAGTCGGTAACGCGGCTAGTCTGTGTCCTATGGTAAGTATGGCACGCTGTAGCGGTACTAGTCTCGGTAACGCGGCAAGCATAGTATCGTTATGGCGATGTCACCTTCCCTTCCCTTCCCTTTGTCAAATGCGGGCATATGGTCGGTAACGCGGCCAGTGTATGTTCGTATCCTATTCGTATTCCCATAGAATCGGGCGGCATTTTATCGTTAACGCGACAAGTTGGTGTCGTCCGCTAGTGCATAAATTGTTTTTTGCATATTGCGGCATTTGATCGTTAACGCGGTCGAAAAAATGTCGTAAATTTGCTTGCATATTATGGCATATGATCGTTAACGCGGTCGAAAAAATGTCGTAAATTTGTTTGATTTGACTTGTATTGTTTTTATTGTGTTTGATCCATGCGATACTTGGTTGCTAATGCGGCATGAGTATTTCATGGATCAAAGTTTACATCATATTGTCTAAACGTTTTATTTTATAATATCGTGATTCGTAACTCAAAAAAATGAATTTCTCTCTCTTCCTACCCCCCTCTCTCTCTCTCATGATACACTTCACAACTCTTTCTCTCTCTCTCTCTCTCATGATACACTTCACAACATGATAGATGTGTAGATAAGGATTTGTTTTTTTTTCTCTTAAAATATACATAATTCTTAATAATTTCTTTTTTCTCCCTCTATTTACTTAAAAATTAAAACAGTACATTATTTTCCTCTTTAGGAACTCACAAAAACATTAAAAATGTCATCTAATGTTTCTTCTCTCTAACTGTCACAACTCTCTCTTCCTCTCCTCTCTCTCTCTCTCTCTCTCTCTCTCTCTCTCTCATGATACACTTCACATCTCTCTCTCTATCATGATAGGTGTGTAGATGAGGAGTGCTTTAGGATTACAAAACATTATTTTTCTCTCTTTAGGAACTCACAAAACTATTAAAAATGTCATCTAATGTTTCCTCTCTCTCTATCTGTCACTCCTCTCTCTCTATCTGTCACTCCTCTCTCTCTTCCTCCCCCTCTCTCTATCTGTCACTCCTCTCTCTCTATCTGTCACTCCTCTCTCTCTTCCTCCCCCTCCCTCTCTCTCTCTCGTTCGATAATGTATACACTTGATAAGTAATAATGCACTTGTTGCGGTTCTCTCACGTTCGATAATGTATTGCATGATGTTGAGTTCAGTAATATTGTTTGATATTCTGTTTTTGTTTGATCATTGATAAGTAATGATACACTTGTTGCTGTTCTCTCACGTTTGATGATGTATTGGATGATGTTGAGTTCATTAAAATTATTTGATATTCCGTTTTTGTTTGAACATTGATAAGTAATGATACACTTGTTGCTGTTCTCTCACGTTTGCTTGATGTTCATTTCAGTAATGTTTGATATTCTATTTTTTTGTGTTTAGTGATATTTGCTAGATTTACGAAGACGACCAACATGCTGAAGAGCGTAAAATCATTCTACGAGCAATTCGCATTGAAGTAGTCATCACAGTGTCACAATGTGCTGATGATGTCGTCAAAAAGATAAATGAGTCTGAGATACTCATGCGAGATCTAATAGACCAGATATGGAAAAATGCACAGCGTCGGCTTCGAAGCGGAGGCAACACTGAGTTGCTTGATAGACAGAAGATAGCAGATTTCAACCATCAACATATAACACGAACCATTTTGGGGAGCATGCGTGTAGCATGCAGTGATCTTAGAGATGCTGCCCCGCCTGAAGCTAATATGCAACGTCTACAGTTATGGGACGTTGTATGGAGCGAGCAAAGAGCCAAGAGCAAGCGCATGAAGGCGTTGGATGCAGAGTCCCTCCCCAAAAGAGTGCGCATTGCCCAGGACGTCGCTGCAACGTCCAGCCAGGCAGATGCAAGTGGTACAGGTGTCATAAATCATACCATCTACAATTCTATGTGCACACACCTCATTGGCATCCCGCACGAGGCTCTGTTTGAAGGGCGAACAATAGGCTCTGGTGTTTTTGGCACAGTAAAAGAGTATACAGTTAAAGGTATATCATTTTTGCCGGAGCACATTACTTTTTGCGGAAAGCACTACAAAGGAGAAGGCAGCACCAAGTTCGAGAGCTTCCAGGCAGAGCAGGGCATGCAGGTTCTACACCCATCGATTGTCAGGTGTATTGCCTTCACAAAAGAATCTCCTTGGATCACTATTTTCCCGTACTATAATGGCGGCTCGCTTGAGGATCCTATCTAATTCCCAATTAGCCAAATCCTTATAAGTCACCCCAACCCCAAAAGGAGCCCCTCACCTAGAACACAAATTTATTTGTTAGATGTTATTTCATACAGTGGTATACTAAGGTTCATACATGTTGATTATAATAATGGATAGAAGATATAAACATTTGTGGTTAGTCCAAAGGTCACTTGAGACCTTCTGACATTCCATTGGGGGGCTATTTGAGCAAGCCCACATTATTGGTTTAGAACAATGTATGAACAATATATACACACACATAATCATTCTAGTTTGATGCTTCTTAACTGTGATCTAAGCTTGTGGTGATGATGCATTTTTTGTGATCCCATTCCATCAAATTGATATCAGAGCAAATGGGTCTGTGGGGAAGAAAACGAAATGTCATTCCCATTTTTTGTGATCCCATTCCATCAAATTGATATCAGAGGCAAATGGGTCTTGTGGGAAAGAAAAGCTTTAGAAAAACATTAATTTCCTCCTTGATCTTGGGTAAGGTCCTTCCTTCTTTTAATAGTTAGAGGTGGACTTGGTATCAATCCAATATATTGAATAGTATTAAAAGCAAATGGGTCTTTGTGGGAAAGAAAAGCTTTAGAACAACATTAATTTCCTCCTTGATCTTGGGTAAGGTCCTTCCTTCTTTTAATAGTTAGAGGTGGACTTGGTGTCAATCCAATATGGATAGTATTAAAATCTTTATTTTTAAAAAAAACTTTAAGGACCATGCAAATTGTGATCTAAGCTTGTTGTGATGATGCATTTTTGGTGATTCCACTCTATCAAATTGATTCAGAGCAAATGTGGGTCAAATTGATGATGATGCATTTTTGGTGATTCCACTCTATCAAATTGATTCAGAGCAAATGTGGGTCATGTGGGGAAAAAAAGCTTTAGCACGGCATTAATTTTCTCCTTGATCTTTGGTAAGGTCCTTTCTTCTTTTATTATGAACATGCCATTAAAAATTTCCAAAACAACTTATTTACATTGTTTTTGGGAGGAAAATGTGTGTGAGATCAAGAATCAATAAATGCGTTTTAAAGTTGCATAGTCCTTAAAGCATTTTTTAAACATTTACCTTAGAGGATCCTATCCATATTAGATTAGCACCAAGTTGCATAGTCCTTAAAGCATTTTTTAAACATTTACCTTAGAGGATACTATCCAAATTAGATTGACACCAAGTCCACCTCCCAAAGAATTAGTAAGATTTCTTTCCATTAATTATTAGTAAGATTTCTTTCCATTAATTACAAGAACAAATGGGAACGAAAAAGAAGAGAACCAAGCAATATCAAGCCTGCATTGCAAGCTCCTTGGTGTGGGATATTGGCATAGTTAAGGAAATGACAAGAATACTCTCTAATCCGAGGGCTCAAAGATGGGAACTCGCAAAGAGAAGAGAATCGCCCAAGAGCAAGCCTGCATCAATTAACGTTAGTGTGTCATGTCGAAGATTTTTCAACCTTTTTTGGTAAATTCTCTTTTTCGACATGACACCATCCGAAACTTCTCGCTCAGTAACACTTTCAAGGACGGAAGCTAGACTAGGTAGCAGGGTTATTACTCCTTTTCTTTACACTTTTTATAATTGCCACCCTAGCTTAGATATTTCACATTGTATATGGTCAAAGGCCCACTTGTATATTGATAGCTAGACATATAAGGCTTGTATATGAACATCGCTCTGTATAAGTGTGGGTGACCGGGCAAAGCCCACATGTATAAAGGTGACTTATGAGGGTATGTAAGGACACTTTTGATAATACAAACTATTGAGCTCAAGCTTGGGAGCTCCTTCCTTCTTGCTTGTCTTGTTCTCTTCCCAATTCTTGCATGCTTCCATGTTTTTGTCTTTGGCTATGGACTCTTGTTGAGTTACTTGCTTACATGTGTGAGTTCTTGAGAGTGTGTGTGTGCTTGAGGTAATCTTGCTTGATTCTTGCTGTTGGAGAATAGCTAAATGTGGAGAGAGAGAGAGAGAGAGAGAGAGAGAGAGAGAGAGAGAGATGAAAAGATGCAGGGGGGAAGAGAGCTTGAGCTCTTGCAAGCACACACACACACTCACAAAACCCTAATAGAGAACACACAAGGTGAGAGGCTGAAAATCTTCTTCTTCTCTACTCAACACTCAACACACCATATACAAGATAAGAGTACACAATAATATGAAAGGTACTCAACCAATACATACACGGGTTCTCTATAGTGTGAACCCGACTAAATGAGCTGGCGCTATAACTATGCCAGTCTCTAGAGTGGCTGTCACACAGCCTGTCATCCCACTGGCTGCATATCACCCAAGATCTCACCAACCATGCCAGTGGTGTAAGTGTGGGGCCTATCCCCCAGGCGGGTCATCAGTGTCCACCGCCTCACTAGAGCTCGATATCTCAACACTCCCCCTCGAGCTCAACTCCATCTCATGTACACCAAGCGAAGCCCTGAATCTGCGGAGCTTCTCTGTACCCAATGCTTTGGTGAAGATGTCAGCTACCTGATCCTCTGTGCTGACATAAACAAGGTCAAGGTCTCCTGCCAAGACCCTCTCTCTGACGAAGTGGTAGTGGACCTCTATGTGCTTCGTACGAGCATGAAAGACTGGGTTCCTGGCCAACTGTATACTGCTAATGTTGTCACAGAAAATGACAACTTGTCTATCCACTGATAGACCCAAATCTGCAAGTAGCTTTCTCAACCAAGCTACCTCACATGCTGCCATAGCAGCTCCTCTGTACTCGGCCTCTGTACTCGATAGAGCAACCGTAGGCTGCTTCTTGCTGCTCCAAGTCACAGCAGCACTCCCCAAAGAAAACATGAATCCACTGGTAGATCTTCTGTCTGAGATACTACCAGCCCAATCAGCATCTGTGTACCCATGTACACATATCTCTGTCCCAGTCTCATAGAATAGTCCACAGTGCAAAGTAGACCTCACATACCTCAGTATGCGTCTCACAGCATCCAAATGCGGTTTCCGTGGAACCTGCATAAACTGACTCACCAACCCAACAGCATAGCTCAAATCTGGTCTGGTGATCGTCATGTAGATCAAACTTCCTACTATGCGTCTGTACATAGTAGGATCCTCCAAGATCTCTCCTGAATCTGCACTCAACTTGCCATTCTGATCCAATGGCACAGAAATAGGCTTACAGCCTGTCATACCATACTTGGACAACATGTCCAAGCCATACTGTCTCTGCAGTAATCCAATACCATGTGGTGACCTAATCACCTCAATGCCCAAGAAATATCTGAGCTCCCCCAGATCCTTCGTCTCAAACTTCTGTCTTAGCAAGATCTTTACATCAATGATCTCTGCATCATGGTCCCCCGTAATGATTAAGTCATCCACATAGATGACAACAAGCACAACCCCTCTATCACCATGTCTCACATACAATGAGAAATCTGCATTGGCTACATGAAAGCCAATAGTGACAAGATATTCAGAAATCTTGTCAGACCATGCTCTTGGTGCTTGCTTTAAGCCATACAAGGCTTTCTTCAACCTGCAAACATGCTCGGGGTGACCCTCATCCTCATAACCAGGTGGCTGCAACATATACACCTCTTCTTGCAAATCCCCATGCAAGAATGCATTCTTTACATCCATCTGATGTAAAGACCATTGCTTTGACGCAGCCACTGCTATCACAACTCTCACCGTTGCCATCTTGGCAACTGGGCTAAAAGTTTCCTCATAATCAATCCCATATGTCTGCGCATATCCTTTGGCTACCAATCTAGCCTTGTACCTGTTTATGCTCCCATCACTGTTATGTTTGACTTTGTACACCCACTTGCATCCAATGGCTTTCTTGCCTTCAGGCAATTGCACTAAATCCCAAGTTTCATTTCCATATAGTGCATCCATCTCCTCATCCATAGCTTTCTCCCAATGCACATTTCCAACAGCCTCATCAATGCATGTGGGCTCAACAACCTGCACAACCTTTGCCATATATGCGTAGTGATGTGCCACATAACCATCATATGTAAATCTCTGCACAGGGTTCTTCACTCTCCCTGATCTTCGCAGCTTTTCATTCATGGCTTCCATAGCCTTCTTTACACCAGGTGTTCTCATAGCTGGGATCCCAAGCTCCTCATCAAGGCTCATATCTGAGCCACTAGACTCTCCATCAACATGAGAATGCCCTGCAGAAATGTCAGGCATACCAAGGGGCTCAACCACTTTCTCTTTTCCTTTACGTGATGTAGTAATCACATTTGCAGGGCTGGTATTATGATGCAGCCTGCCACTCCATGGTCTATCAACAGACCCACTAGATGAGGACTCTCCTGGTCCACTCAAAGACTGTGATTGATGTCCTGCATTCTGTGCAACCACACTTCCACTCACATCAGCCCCAACAGCTTCTTTTTCAGCAGCATACCAGCTGCTCATCTCATCAAAGACAACATCCTTGCTTACCCTCAACTCACGTGTAGAAGGGTTATAACACCTGTATCCCTTTTGCTCAAGGGAATATCCAATAAACACACATTTTTCAGCTTTCGGATCCAGCTTAGTTCTCAGCTCATCTGGCACATGCACATATGCAATGCATCCAAAAACTTTCAGATGAGACAAATCTGGTTTTCTGCCAGTAAACCTCTCCTCTGGAGTTACATCATGTATGGCTGCAGTTGGAGTCCTGTTCATGATGTATACTGCTGTAGAAACAGCCTCAGCCCAATAGCTATGCGGCATATTCTTCTCTTCCATCAATGCTCGCGCAATCTCAGCAATGTGCCTGTTTTTCCGCTCAGCAACTCCATTTTGCTGCGGAGTATATCTGCATGTGAACTGTCTCCGAATACCATTCTTCTTCAAGAATTCAGAGAACTCATTGGAGAAGTACTCTCCCCCTCCATCTGACCTTAGGCACTTTACATATTTCCCTGTTTGCTTTTCAACCAAAACTCTGAAATTCTGAAAGTGAGTGAATACCTCACTCTTCTCCTTCATGAAATATACCCACACTTTTCTTGTGTGGTCATCAATGAAAGTGACATAGTACCTGCAGCCTCCCATAGACACGGTCTTCGTAGGACCCCATACATCTGAATGCACAACATCTAGTGCATTTCTGCTCACATATCTGTTACGTGAAACACATGCTTTGTTTGCTTCCCAAATTGGCATGCTTCACAGATTTTCTGCATACCTTCCACTTTAAATTTTGGCAGCCCTGTCACGATTCCTTTTGTCTGCATAGACTTCAATCTCTGAACATTTACATGTCCAATTCTTTTATGCCATATGTCTGTGTCTGCAACAACTCCTGAACCATTTGCAAACATCGCAGCACTCATCTCAGGCATGTCTACATTCAACGTAAACATTCTGCCCACTCTGTTGCCTTTTGCAACCAACCTGCACTTGTCTTTGAAATCTTCAACATAACACCCATCAGGATTAAACCGAACCTGCAACCCCTGCTCAATCATCTGGCCAACTGAAACCAGATTCTTTGTTATGTTCGGTACATGAAGTACATCTGCAAGGTACTTCACTTTGCCATCCTGCATAGATAATGGCACATCTCCAACGTGGGCAATTGGATGAGCAGTGTCATCCCCTGTTTCCACAAAACCTGGTCTTTCTGGGTTCTTCATCTCCTTGAACCACTCCCCATGACTCGTCATGTGGTTCGAAGCGCCTGAATCCACATACCATACATTATCTTTTTGTGCTGCATCAACATTTTCAGACATGGCATTCACAACATGCTGCATAACAAACAATCTTTCATTGTCCTCATTATTTCTGCTTGAGGATGCATAGTTGTTTTGCTGCACTTTCCCATTTTGCATGTCAGCCTGCTTCTTATAACATTCTGACTGCACATGTCCTGGCTTACCACAATAGTAGCATTCACGTGCATCATTATATTGCCTTTGCCAATTTCCACGACCTCTTTGACTCCCCCTGCCTCTGAATTTGCCTCTTCCACCTGTGTGTTGTTGTTGTTGTTGATTCTGGGACTGTTGTTGTTGCTGCTGCTGCTGGCCATAATTCTGATTACCTGTTCGGCCACCTCCTTGACCGCGTCCACGGCCTCCTCTACCTCGTCCTCTTCCTGAACTCGTGTAGAAGGCCTGTTGCTCTGAACTGTTTTTACTTTGTGAAGACTGTTGGTCTTCACCCAAGCTCTTCTCTTCGATAATCAGCATAGACACCAAATCTGTAAAGTTGGGAATGTTTTCCCGAGTCTGAATGGACGTCTTGAACGCCTTGTATTGTGGCCCGAGACCACGTAGACAGACTTCCACCTTGTCATCATCATCTACTGACACACCAATAGATGCAAGGGATTCCACAATACCCTTTATCTTCAACGCATAGTCATTCACAGACATGCTCTTTTTCTCCACAGTATGAAGTTCATTCTTCAACTGTATCTTACGTGCCTTGGTATTTGTTTCATATAGCTTTACCAAGGTGTCCCACGCCTCCTTGGGGGACTTGGCATCCTGAATGTTCCCAATCATGGTGTCCTGTATACTAATGGAAAGCCAATACATTACTTTCCTGGCTCCTTGGTTCCAATCTTTAAACTCTTTCACATCTGCAGCAGTCGGATTTATATCCGGTATCTCCGGTGCCTCTTCATGCTCACCTTCTATGTAGTCCCAATAGCCTTTTCCCATCAGGAAATTCGTTAACCTGAACCTCCAAGCATGGAAGTTATTCTTGTCAAGCTTCTCAGCCACAATCTGTGTTATGCCATCATTAGACATCTTGCCAAACACACAATTTTACCAAAAACTGCACTCTGGTTTTTCCTGCACAAACTGTATTTTCTGCACAGCGGTACTGCTATCCACTCAAATGTCACAACCAGTGACCTCAATGCACATACATACACCCAATGGCAACTGTAGACCTCTTTGCAGCACCCACAGTGTCTGCACAGTCAATCTGTCTTCCTGCAGTACTTGAAACAGAGTTCTGCAGAGAATCGATGACTTACCCGCAGTGCTCGAAATCGCCTGCTTTCTGAAAAACGGAGGTCCGGACGCGCCCGAAACGCGTTTTCGGCCCGAAATTTCAGTCCGTAGGACCAGTCCGTAGGACTGTATAGTTGCCCTGTAGCTTCACTCCCGCGAAGAAAGCTCCTCAATCGGAGATCGTTTGCCGGTGCCTCCCGTAGAGCTCCCGACAAGGGTGTAGTCACCAACACAATAGGGAAGAGTAGTTGAAGCTCTTACCCTTGTACCGCTTCCTGTGGTTCTCTTGCTTGCAGCTCAGCCCTTAGCACGAACCAGGCTCTGATACCATGAAAAGATGCAGGGGGGAAGAGAGCTTGAGCTCTTGCAAGCACACACACACACTCACAAAACCCAAGGTGAGAGGCTGAAAATCTTCTTCTTCTCTACTCAACACTCAACACACCATATACAAGATAAGAGTACACAATAATATGAAAGGTACTCAACCAATACATACACGGGTTCTCTATAGTGTGAACCCGACTAAATGAGCTGGCGCTATAACTATGCCAGTCTCTAGAGTGGCTGTCACACAGCCTGTCATCCCACTGGCTGCATATCACCCAAGATCTCACCAACCATGCCAGTGGTGTAAGTGTGGGGCCTATCCCCCAGGCGGGTCATCAGTGTCCACCGCCTCACTAGAGCTCGATATCTCAACAAGAGAGAGAGGAGAGGATGCTTACTTCTCCCTCATGTGTGATTGGATCATGAAGGTCCAAGCATTGGATCAATAGAGATAAGGGCTTGACCACACCCTTGAGGTTTCTATTATCATTGTGAGAAATGCATTGTGATGACTCTAGACGAGTTTGTACTCTTTGGTGTTAACATGCTTGTTGTGAGATTATAACTTTACACAACTTCCATCTTCACCCCATTAATTGTTATGAGAATGTATTTTAAGTCCCCTTAAAAATATTATTCTACTCTCTTAGATAATTCTGAGACGCTTGGATTGTCTTTGTGTCATGCCAAATTATGTTAATTTATGGGTGATACCATTTTAAATATTAATACATTAGGTGCACATTGACGTATTCTTGGTGGCTTCCTATCATTGT
The DNA here is from genome assembly GCF_041138505.1 of Cibotium barometz. NCBI lineage: Eukaryota > Viridiplantae > Streptophyta > Polypodiopsida > Cyatheales > Cibotiaceae > Cibotium > Cibotium barometz. The sequence goes on from NC_141094.1 coordinate 40,879,418, forward strand.
TTGTTATAGTTGGTTTGGCAGGGTGATTCTTCAAGTACTTATGCCTAATGAACATATGCATGGTGATGGTTTGTATATGTTTTTGGAAGGTATTCATTATTTTGGACAAGCTTTGTATATATCAGCTAGCTTGTGCACATCCATTTAGTTATTTTTACAAGCTTAGACTTGAAGCATAGACTTGCAAAATAATTATTTTTTAAAGCTTAAAAGCTTTCCCCTAGTCCCAAGTAATCTAATATTTAAGAGCTCTCTATTTTGGGTAAAGAACGAGAATCGTGCAAGAAATAGCACACTTTTGTATTTTTGGAGGCTATGGCCTATTTTAGCTACTGTAAATGCATAAAATTACTCATATGTGGGGAATAGGCCACAGTGAGGGGAGAAGATTGCACCTAATGTTTTTGGCATACAAGAGCTAAGTATTTTCACGTGCTAATTTCTAAAGCTTGGTTTATGTTGAATTTATAGCAATAGCTTAAGTTGAATGGTTAAATAATTATTTTGCTTTAGACATTGTCTTCTGCAAATTCCTAGATGGGGATCCTCATGTTAATGGTATCGTAGCACAGACTAGGTCAATTTGTGGAAGAAATTGAAAAGGATTGAAGAGATTAAAGGCTAAAGGCAAAGGTTGAAGAGTAGAGAGGTTTTTGTGATTCATTGATTAATAACCAAAGGGCAAAGAAAGGTGGAAAACCACTATTGTTTACTCAAAATCACTAAAGAATCAAAAACCACTTTTCAATCCCTTAATCCTCTTCTTAATCAGATGCCATAGATGTGTTTAATTAGCAAGCAAGGAAGGTGCCAAAATCGCTTAAATCTTATTAAAACAAGCTGTTTCATCTTCTCCACATTATCAAGGGTTATAGGCGACTCACTTCAAGCTATTCTTCTTTCCAATATGTATCTACTTTTAGATATTGAGGTTTTGATTAATTATGATTAAGCCCCATAATTGCAAAAGCCTAAAAAAGGCTTTAAAAAGGTTCAAATCCTCAATTTTTGGAGTTTTTGGTGGTCAAATGAGTTGCTTTGAGGTACCAAAAGGTTAAGCCAAAATTTTCAAAATTTCAATAATTTTTCAAGGCCTGAAACTTAGGTGTTTAGTAGTAAGGATGGTTATGTATATGTATATATATGCATGTGTGTGTGTGTGCATAACATATATATAGGTATGTATGCATGCATGTGTATATGTGTGTGTGTGTGTGTGTGTGTGTGTGTGTGTGTAAAATATGCTACACACATATATAGATATTGAGAGGGATTTATTTTCTATGCTTACAAAGTATTTGCAGTGTGCATAAGTGGTGTTTGGAGTTCTTGTGTGAATGAGATTTGGTGATGCCATCCATGAGATGAGTTTGTTGGATTGTACATGTGTGCACATGTATGTCTCTCTTGGTGTGTATTTTCAAACTTGGGAAGCCCTTGTCACATATGAAAGGTATTTAGACCTTAGGGGGTCGTTATAGGTGGGTTCTCAAAGGTTGAAGACCTTAAGAATAAAGATCATTAATGTATGGAGGAATAGTTGGTGGCCATACTGGGCCAATTTTGGAAGCCAATCATATGCTTTCTAGAGCATGGAGAAAATGCGAAGCTTGTCATGGGCCAATTAGGGGCTTTAGCATGCACATGGAGTAGAATTTTCTGGCAATAATGCTTGAAAGGATCCAAGTAGCATTTTCTCTTTGGCTCTATATGACATTACAATAATTCTTGAAAGGACCCGATGTAGTGTGTGTGAAGAAAATGCTCGTTACCTAAAACATTAATAAAGATAGTCAATGACATGTTATTGTTGCTCACATACCAAAACAATCAAGATGCATACTACAATGCTCTTCGTAGAAAGCAATATGTCGCAGATCTTGTTTGTGGCATACAAGAGCATGGCGGGTGCACTCAAGACGACATCAGCACACACACATACATACATACATACATATGTATGTATATATATGTATACATATTCATACATATGTGTGTATATTTATGAATATATATATATAATGTAATGACAAAGCTATTTTCCATTAACACATGTACACATTGGGCTTGAGGCACATAGGCTTTGAGCATGGGCTAGTGTGGACATATTTTAGGGTAAGTGGCTACATAAGTCAACTAGTAGACATCTATTGTATCTGTTTGATACTCATTATGATCTTTTCACTATTATGTCATTTCTTATAGCTTATGCTTCTATGGTGGCTAATTCATGGACGTCTTCCCATGTTTAGGTGGCTAGACTTTGCACATGTGTGTACTCCATGCTAATGGCAACCCTAGATTTCCTTCATTGCATTGGTATTAGAGCCATGATCCCTTTCTTGAATTGGTATCAGAGCCATAATCCTTTCTTGCATGTGCTAGATATATTAAGCTATTATGTGGAGATATTCACGATACCACTACTCGCAGTTCTCATAGTTTACTTGGAAGCGTTTATGTAGGTATAGTGAATATATTTGAGTAATAAGGCATTAAGCATGAGGGTAGTGATGACTTTATTGAGGTGTGATCTCATAGGAGACACATGATTATACATATGTATCTATAGAGTTTTACTTTTGACTCAGGCATTTTCTTAGATCTAGTATTGATGGAGATAGACCCAACCTATGAGGATTACTTCAGTGACCTTAAAGATTCTAAGGTTAGTGACTTTGTGGATGATAATTCCACTTATCTCTCATGTGTCGATACATTGTTAGCCTTTAGGGATGATAACATTTATGATGATCTTGTAGATCATATTGTTACCTTGGAGGATCACACACACATAGAGGGATTTGCACATGAGGATGTGGCGTGTAGTTTAGATCAAGCACATACACACATGGATATAGTGGATTGTGCCTTGGATGTTTTCAGTTGTGCTACATTGGGCAATGGCATCGATTCCCATCTAACTTTGCATGTGTTGACTATGAGCTATGTGCATTTGATTGATTGTCACACGACCCTAGGTTTTACAGAGCCGGGACATCTTATTTTGGGTACATCGTTTGCCATTTTGTAGTGTATGGTTTTTGACTATGTAGCTCAACATTCAGATGCACATATGGCACATCCTAGTCTTGGCCTACACAACCCTTCTTTTGTGCTAGGACAATTTGACATTCTAGCCATGAGTTTCTAGCCCATTTTGTGGGTGCTTTTAGTGCCATATTCACATTATGACTATGAGGATGGGCTAGTTGTTAGTCTTACCCTTCAACCCAAGAGGATTTGGGGCTAGCCTCACTAATCAACATTAGCCTCCCATATTTACCATTTGACCCAGGTGGTTGGAGGACCATTCTTTTGAAGTTTAGATGGTTTGGATTTCCCTTTGATCTAGGCAGTTGTAGCTTCATCATCCATGGGAGTCTATTATCCTTTCCATTTGATATTGGGGGCCATATGACTCCTTGGCTTGACATTCGATCCGGAGACATATTGTTAGCTTCATCAGCATTGCACTACATTCCTTCCCATATTGTTAGCTTCATCAGCATTGCACTACATTCCTTCCCATTTGATCTAGGAGGTGTCATATGCCCTTGATGATGACATTAACACTTAGCCATGATTTTGGCTTTGTATATAGCCTACTATATGTGTTTGTTATGCATGACCACCCTTTGATTTCGAGGATGAAATCATTGTAGGAGGGGATGGTTTATAACAAAGCTTTTTTCCACTAACACATGTACACATTGGGGTTGAGACACATAGGCTTTGGGCATGGGCTAGTGTGAACATATTTAGGGTAAGTGGCTATATAAGTAAGTTAGTAGATAACTATTATACCTTTTTGATACCCATTATGATCTTTTGTAAAAAGGGGGGTCATGTATATAAGTCAACATAAGCCTAGTTGGGTACCAACAATGACTTTGCTAATGAAAATTACCATTTATCTTCCCCTAATTATCCTAAGCTAAGTTAATCCAAGGCTAAGCTAGGCTAATCTAATTGTAGCTAGATATAGCTTTCTTTCATTGGTATCAGAGCCATGTTTTTGATCTAAACCTTTATCCTAATTTTCTCAGTAATCTAATTGTAGCTAGATATAGCTTTCTTTCATTGGTATCAGAGCCATGTTTTTGATCTAAACCTTTATCCTAATTTTCTCAGTAATCTCTATTATTCTAAAAATTAGGAGGGCTCTTGATTTTCTTGATGATTCTTGATTGTGAATGAAGAGAGAGCATCAAATTTGTGTAAAGATTGATTATTTGGGGGACAGAAGCATAAATTTGAAGAAGTTGGACTAGAATTGAGGACCGAGACCAAAATTAATGGGAGGACCAAATTTGGGGATGGATTGTTCACAAATTTGGGGATGGATGGGAGGACCAACTTTTTGGGGATGGATTGTTCACAAATTTTTTTCTGGTTTTTTTTTGCACTTCTCCCTCTCCTGAGGTTTCCATGGTTGTTTCCAGCCCTATTGGCGTGAATACCTTGAGTTGCCATGGAGAAGATGCTGTGTGTCAACTTAGGGCATCACACAGGTGTTCTTGTGGTGAGAGCCTACTCTACAATAGGCAGCTGTGCGAAGTTATTTTTGGTGTGTAATAAGCATGGGAAGCACTAACGCGTGTTGTTGTTGTGCAAATAGCAAGGGGAGCTTCCGGATGTTGCCTAGCTATGGGGAGTCAAGTTTGGCCAAAGTGTTTGTTACATGACTTCATAACCTCAAAAAGCAACGGATGTCAACAATCATGGTTGAAAAGTGGAAAAACCCTAATTACATGCTACATCTACTACTTGATCTTCTCCATTTTCAAGGCTTGGACGCATCGGTGAGCTTCCATTGAAGGTTATGGGCTACTTTTCATACTTCTTCTATTGATTTTCATCAAGAAATCAAGAAAGGGCCACTTCTTACTATCATAAGCTTGGAGTTTCATCATAATGGCAAATTTAGCCTTATCCTTTACCCTTGTTGATCAAGAAATCATTCCAATGGAGTTTCATTGCTTGAATCTTGAGGGTTTTGGCAAGTTCCTCATAGCCATGCAAGCCACATACATACTTATGTTTGCCATTGGTGGTCTACACTTGAGCCTACATGCATAGCTTTCTTCTCTTGAGGCATTGGAATGCTTTTCATAATTATTTGAAGCATCTACTTGATTCTAATCAAGATTCATGCATAGAGAGCTTCCTTGACACTTTTTGTATGCAAGATAGCCACCATTAATTTCCCATTGGCATTGTACACTTGTATCTTGTGGTTCTTGTGGTTTTGGTTGGCTTGTATAATGCTATTGGAGAAACTACATTACAAGGATCAAATGAGGAACCGTATGATATATACCATAATGTTATAAAGCATGAATGCATATACTACTTTTGTAAGTGACCTCTCTCACATACTTGGATTACAAGCTTTCATTCCATTCGATTTCAATTCCAGAATTTTTGTAGAATCTAGTATGGTGGAGGTATGGTGGGAGGGTACCTTTGGCACTAGGTGGAGTGGCCAAAGGGGAGTGCGCCTTGAACCTTTCGTGCCAGTGAGTGCCTTGGTAAAGCGATACGAAAGGGGATGTGAAGACATGGACCCAACCCTTGCCATTAGATTCTAAACTCTGGGGTGGGAAGACTTGGCCGGGAGATTAGTAAATAACACTTCATCGACGAACATTGATTGGTATTAGCATTGATATCAATTTGGCAATGATTATGTGAGACAATGCAATGGATATGTTTATGGTTTTACATTGAGAAATGGACTTCATAGTTAGATAGTACACTCTTAAAAGATCCTATAAAGCCAAAGAACTCCCAAGTCGGACATTATTTTGAGGGTTAAAAGGCTAATCTACTACTGGTTGACTTTGTATAGAAAAGTCAAAACAAAGAGTACTATATATTTGACCAAGTCAAAGGTGACTCCATAAGTGGATTGTACACTCTGTTACCTCTCCATAGAGCTAAATATCACTCAAATCATAGTTTGGGAGATTATCCAAAGGTCAATTGACACTTTTAAGATGATGCCGAAGCCAAAACCCAAAGAAAACTACAAGGAAGTCCTTGAGCACAAAGCAGTCACATCAAATGCAAGGTAAGATGTAAGGCAAGATGCCTAAGGAGCTATGCACAAAGATATCAACGTCAATGTCAATGAGGGAATGGCTAATGTACCACATATACTTCATGTTCCACAAATGCCTCAGGATGGTAGGGACATGAACATGAACACCATGATGTACTTCGTACAAAACATGCTTGATAATAGAATCATGGACTAAAGATTTTAATTCATGGTGGATAAGTTTGATTTTATTTTCAAGAAGTTGCCTGATGGACTCTCGCTGGTTTGAGGAAAGATGTGACCAAAGGCAAAGAAGCTTATGGTGGACCTATGATGCATTCATATGCACCAAACATAATTCAGCCAATGGGACCACAAGCATATGTGCCTTTTGTGGGAACTTCACATGAAAATGCATACTTTTGTGGGAACTTCACATGAAAATGCATCGCATACTCCTCAAGCTATTATGCACCTTGGTGATAGAAGTCATGGATCTATTCTTGGAAATGAGAACTTTCCTCTATCATTGATGCATCAAGGTGGAACAAATGTGTTGGGTTTGCCTATGCATGGTGTCTCTTCAATGCAAGGAAGGAGTTTGGACAAAGGCAAAGGTATAGTTCTGGAAGAACCAAGGGTGGATGGAATTTGTAATCCTTCACACATGGGTGGTTCTCACTATAATGAGATGGGAGGTCCTTACTTCAATGAGATGGAATTTGGAATCCTTCACACATGGGTGGTTCTCACTATAATGAGATGGGAGGTCCTCACTTCAATGAGATGAGAGATTATCACTTCACTGAGATGGGTCATCATTATATGGATTAGAATCTAGTCACTGAGATGGGTCATCATTATATGGATTAGAATATGGTAGACCACACCATTTTAATAAGTTAGGGGCCAATCATGTTAGACCATTTAACCATAGACCGCATGCTCATCATTGAGGTGGTGTGATGAAGATGAATTTAAGGGAGTGAAAGACAAGACAACATTCACTAAGTTCAAAGGTGGTCTCAACCAATGAGGAATTTGAAGACTGCTAGATTCCCAATTGTTTATGGAAGAGGTGGGAGAAGAAATTTCAGATTTGGAAACTCTCTTCCTAGATCTTCAAATGTTGATGGGAAGTAAGTTGATGCGAAAGCATTTAACAATATCAAGGTTATTAGTGAGGACCACATTCATGACTTGAAGGACAAGGGCTTGTGCTTCAAGTGTGGTGAAAAATGGAACATGGATAATTGGAAGGTTTACAAAGCCGAGAAGATGACCCTAAGCATGATTCTCACTGAACCATGCCCACAAAGACACAAAGGAGGATGTGTATGGTTATCGTCGTGAGTGGTTTGAAGATGCCAACAATGAAGTTGAAGATGTAGAGAATGATAATGAATTTGTTTTTGATCCACGTGGATCAAAGAAGAGTGAAGTTGACTATGATGATGGGTTATGAAGAGTGCTTTGAAGATGCCAATAATGAAGTTGAAGATGTAGAGAATGATATTGAATTTCTTTTTGATCCGGGCAGATCAAAGAAGAGTGAAGTTGAAGATGTAGAGAATGATATTGAATTTCTTTTTGATCTGGGCAGATCAAAGAAGAGTGAAGCTGACTATGATGATGGGTTATCATTGCCTATGTGTGTTCATGGTGACAAGAATAATATGGCCACCTTATGCAATATCTCTAGTGATGTATATGCCGGTTGCAAGGGTGTAATTACATTAAGATTGAAGGCATACATAAATTGGAGGATGGCACTTGTTTTGGTAAATATTGGGAGCACACATAGCTTTTTCAACGTAAAGTCCATGTGCAGTTTGAAATTACAACCCATAACTTTATCTTTGTGGCATGAAGTTCAAGTGGCTAACGGGCTAAATATGGATTGCACATTGGTGTGCAAAGATGTGAGTTTGATATTCACAACAACAAGTGATTATACTTGTAAGGCCAATTTACTTGTCTTGGATATGGGTCCCATTGACATCGTATTGGGATGTGATTAGTTGGCAACTCTTGGGATATTTCACATGAATTTACAGTATGAGTTTACAAGGGTACATTTATGGCACAAAAGGTTAAGTATCTTTTATATATAGTGAGGAAGAAAGGCATTATGGTGGATCCAAAGAAGGTGGAACATGTTAAGAATTGGCCCACACCTACATATACCACTCAATTGAGGGGATTCTTAGGCTTGTCATCATTCTATAGGAGGTTCATCAAGAAATATGCTCATATTACCGCTCCTCTTTACTGAGACAAGCTTAAGAAAGAGGCTTTCTTTTGGGATGTCATAGTCGATAAGAGCTTTCAAGAGCTCAAGGGACTACTCACATTACCCCCATACTTGTATGCTCGGACTTTACGTAGCCATTTACAGTTCAAGCTAATGCATGTGGAAGAGACACTCAGACTGCTTTGTTTCGAGGTCATGGAGTAATTGCATTTGAGAGCCAAAAAATCTTGATGAGAAAGAGATGGTTATGTGTGTCCATGATCAAGAGATGTTAGCAATTCTTCATGCAATAAAGAAGTGGCATCATTACTTATATGGGAGATACTTCTTTGTGAAGAGTGATCATAAAGTACTTCAATATTTTTTATCTCAACCTACACTATCTCCCAAGAAAAGAAGATGAGTGGCTACATTTCAAAACTATGATTTCAAAATCTCTTACATGAAAGGGAAAGAGAACTTTGTAATGGATGCATTGTCATGTATGTGGGTATGCACAGCATGGCAATTTTGGAGGTACATAAATATTGGATATTGGATATCCAAGAGGAGTATTTATTGGATGAGGAAGCGGCACCAATGTGGCAAAAATTGCATCAAGGGTCCCATGATGATTTACAGCATTTTAAGCTTTGCAATGGACTCATTCTACTACAAAGTCAAAGTCCACCTTGTGCCGTCATCGAGCTACAAGAAGAGGGTGCTAGAAGAGATGCATTCTTCTCCATTATTAGGGCTCATGTGGCTGTTCAAGACCTTTGAGAAGGTGCGGAAGAGTTTTTATTGGAAGGGAATGTGGAAAGATGTGTATGCTTTTGTGACAAGTTCCAAGGTCAAAATTTTAGCATCGATGGTTGCAAAAAACAGTTTGTGGATCATGTGTTCAAGTTACATGGAGTGCCACAACAAATTGTTAGTGAACGAGATGTGAAGTTTATGAGTACATTTTGGAAGATATTTTTTGAGATCATGGGGAATGTTTTGACACCTATAGCACCATCTATCATCCCGAAACCAATGAATGGACAAACCAAAAGGGTAAACAAGTGGGTGGAGACTTACTTGATGCATTATTGCCATGATATGCAAGTTGTTTGGGATGCGTGGTTGTCGCTTGTCAAGTTTGCTCATAATAGCATGCATCATGAGAGCATTAGCATGTCACCTTTTGAGGCATTCTATGGATATAAAGTGAATATGTCAATGATGGTTCAAAAGCAAAAGGGGGTGAATCCTAATGCAAAAAAGGAGATGGAAAAGTTGGATGAACTCTTACAACAATGCAAAGCTAATATGAAGCAAGCTCAAGAAAGGATGAGACACTAGGTAAATGCTCATAGGAGTCCATTCAATTTGGACTTCAAGGTGGTAGATTGGGCTTTCTTAAGAATACCCAAGACTACATATGGAGATCTTAAGGGTAACACAAACACCAAGTTAGCTCATTCATACTATGGGCCATACAAGGTTTTGAGATGAGTCGGTGAAGTTTCTTACCAATTGGTGCTTCCACTTTAACAAGAATTCATGATGTTTTTTGTGTATCATATCTTAAAGCTTACCTTGCTCCGGAAGTTCTTATAAGCTACCTCCAATGGATGAGGAGGTCATGAATGAGTATGTGCCAGAATTACAGAGAAAGGATCCTTCATAACCAAACTTTAGTGGAATACTTGGTCAAATGGAAAGGATTATCTAAGAAGCTTCTTGGAAACCCGTCTCTACATTGGAAGGGTTTGAAGGGCTATTGGATGCATTTGAGGGGTCCAATAAGGCTTGATAACAGTGAATTAGGTTGCTAGAATTCTTGTAAATTCAATGTGGACACTTCTATACCCTTGAGTTTTGGATGTATAGTGTTGGGAAGTTACACGAGGCACTTATGCCATTATGGGGTAGTTGCTATGGTTTGTTTTGAAGGCTTTTGGGAGAGCCATACACATGCATTTTTAGAACCACATACATGGCATGAGAAGAGAACAAGATGTTCACATAAGTCCTTAGTGACATATTCCATCCATGTGGATTATATTTGTATACATCAATGGTTTCGACACACGATTAAACCTCTTGGGGTGGGGATGGTTTGTAACAAAGCTTTAAAAAGGTCTCATGTAATTTGGCCCCAAGGCCAAATGGTTTAGAAAGTGGGAAAGGACCATGCCCATGGACACATTAAAGTGTAATGTGAAAGGGGGGGTCTTGTATATAAGTCAACACATAAGCCTCGTTGAGCACCAATCACTTTGCTAATGGAAATTACCATTCATCTTTACCTAATCATAAGCTAATCATCCTAAGCTAGGTTAATCCAAGATAAGCTAGGATAATCTAGTTGTAGCTAGATGTAGCTTTCTTTCACTAGGTGGCTACTCTCTATAATGAGCAAAACATGTGTGTACTCTATGCTAACGAGTGTAACCCTAGATTCCCTTCATTACATTGGTATCAGAACCATGATCCCTTTCTTGCATTGGTATCAAAGCCATTATCCTTTCTTGTATGACACACACACACACACACACACACACACATGTATGTATACATATATATATCTATATATTTATACATACATACACACACACACACACACACACATATACATATATATGTGCATGTACATACATACATACATACATATATATATTTATGTGTGTGTGTGTGTGTGTGTGTGTGATGAAAAAAGATTATCTTATTACTCATTAACACCTGGTATTAAGATCACCCACCTAATCGGAGTCTCTAAGGGTCTTGTCCACATGATAGGATGATGTCATACTTTTGAGTACCTTCTATTTTTTTTGAACGCCCACACATACTTTCCTAGGAATCTTCCAAGGCTTATTAGAGAACCTCCTCAAAACAGCAATAGAAAAACTAATTTCTAGTCTTTTATTTCTCAAAACAATACAATGCATAAGAAGATTAGACTATGATCTAGCTTTCTAGATAAGGACTTATCCACAAGGTTTGAAGTATCTTATGGATAAGGTTTGAAGTATCTTATGGATAAGTTTAGATCAAATGGCTTGAGTATCTCACCTATATACCTTGGTAAGAGATATAAAAAATGTCTACCTTCTACCATATCTCAATCCCCAAACAATAATGCATAAGCCTAGCATTAATCATCACATAAATGTGTGTGAATATATATGTATATATATATATTTATAATATAATATATATATATAATTACATTAGTAGATACATAGATAATTACATTAGTAGATACACTCGTGATTACACAATAATCTGATAAGTATTTTTGTGACATCGGCTAAAGAGACAAAGCTAGAGAACTATGTGGAGAAGGAAAAGGCTAGCCAACTATGTGGAGAAGAAAAAGGAAGGTTTCTTTTTGTGGGAACATAATTATAATTATATTTGTAAGCTGTGTAGAAACATATATAGTAGTATACTTTTTACAGAGGCCACTCAAATCATATCACAGAGGCCACTCAAATCATATCACAGTTCACTAGTAAACCACAAATTTGATCCCACCTCTCCTCCTCCCAAACAAAAGATGAATGTCCCAAGAAATGTAATACCCCAGCTGCCAGCTAGCCACCACAAGCAGAGACTCAGTAGTGCATCCTTTAGGAGTCTGTTCCTCCATGAACTCTTTCTTGGTCTAGATCTTCACATTAGGTCTCATTCCAACAAGATTCTCTATCAAGGCCACAAAGGTATGAATTAGTTGCTTCTCCTTCATATAACACCTTTGTGTCATAGTTCCAAACTTTGGCATGCTTTCCTTCACATCTTTCCCTACATAACCCTGTCACATGCCAATAATTGGTTAGGTTACCCTAGTATGTGTAATCATCTCATCAGCATGAAAGTGGATCATCCTATCCTAGATTATAGAGTCTGCACTACCTCTACAAATGAATTGTCATTCATCTTAATATTAACATAATATATAGACTAGCACTGATGCACACATCTATACATCAACTCTACAACATCCAACCCCTACATTAATCCTTTTTGAAATACCAGCCGGTTTCTAGAGTTCCAAATATCCCAAAGATAGCTATATCTAACAAGGTTGAAGACTATATTGATTTCCCCCTCTGCTTCTATCAGTCTCCCCAACCATCAACCAGTCCCCCCCAAGTACCCTTTACCCCTATGCTAGAGGATATCCATTTATCAATTCTACTCCACATCCCCCTAGTAGCAGGGCATCCCAAAAATCATGTCTACCATCCTCAACTACATCTCGATGTCTAGAACACACCCTAGAAGCAAAATTTATATGTACCAATTTGTATCTAAGGGGAAGAGCCGACATATAAACTCTCCACAAAAAGGGAGACACCCGAAGAGGTTGATAAAGGAGTGTTTAAGAGACATGAGTAGCAAGGTGCAAGGTGGGGAGAGCTAAGGGATGGTAGGGACGTGAGAGCAAAGCAATGATGCCAGAGAAGTTAGCTGGGGGGACTGGGACCCAAATGAAGAAACAAAGAGGGTTCGAGAAGACGAAAAAGGCGGCATGGAGGCAAAGAAAGCACAGTCTAATTGGATCTCCTCGACATTGAATAGTCAAGCTTAACAAGAGGGAATGTATGTGCAAACATCTCATCTGACCTTGTGAAGAGGTAAATAGGATTATTCTCTATGTGTAGTGCAATATTGTTATGGCTCACCCAAACCCCCCTTGAAACACATCCAACAAGAAGATTACCTAGTGAACCGCAACTGTCTCATGAGGATTTTTCCAATGGCCGAGCTCGTAACCCTTGAGGTCTCCAAGCTCCACAATCCTTGAGAAGCAATTCCACCGTGCCTCCCATGAGTGTTGTCACACCGCTGCGTTGCACTATGTGTACTCGTCCCTCCTCTCACCTCACTTCACTCGCACACACTCACTAGCATGGATTAGAGAGAGATAAGCAAGATGATTAGCAAGAGCAAGACTCTATTGCACAATGGGAGAGTTTTTGTATTATGAGAGATTTTCACTTATATACATGGCCATAAGTGTTCACACTCACTTAAACTATCGCCGATCGGGCACTTTAGGCTCATAAGATGCCTAATGATATTATAATGACTACTCTCATAATATATCCATGAAGTACATCACTTGGGACTTCATCCTAACTTGCTACCACATGCTCTTGAAGTGGGAATCACCATAACTATTTTATCAGACCATTATGGAAATCTTCCAACTTGGGGTGTGCATCATTTGTGATAATTGTTGCATAGCCCCCTCTTGTGTGGACTGGGTGAGTTTTCCTCCACCTAGCGGGGAAGCAATAAAACTGATCATAAATGTTACCACTCTGATTTCCAGCAGGTCAGCCAATTGTGGATTGGCTAATTTGGTCTGCCGTGCCACGTTAGACCACAAGGTGCCCTCTCTAGCCAAAGGTAGCAGTTCTTCTAAATCTGGGCGAGTTGTCGAAAAGGGTACAGTACATAATGTTGCTTTGTTGGTGTGACATCGGAGTAGGCCTCTAGTAGAATCTTTTGAGTTGGCTCAAATGGTGTTATTTGCATTAACACCTTGAACATTAGCTTTGGCTTTAGTAGTGGATTGCTAGCTCATATGAAGTCTTCATACTCTGCACCAGATAATGACTCCAAAATAGTATCATTAGTAAAAGCTTCAATATTGTCTTGGGGAAGAGTATGTCGTACCTCCTGAGTTTGCCGTGGGGGAGACAGGTCAAGTGCCGGTACCTCCTCGGGGGGGGGGGGGGGGGGGGGGGGGAGAGGGTGTGGAAAATTCTATATTTTGAGAAGTGAGAGTAGAAAAAATGCAGTCGGCTTGAGACTTGTTAGTAGGCGGTGCATTAGGATATGGATTAAGAGTTTACTAGCTACATTAGAATATACTGGGTAAGTAGGGATGGATGATGAAGTTGGTGTCTTTTCTTGACCATGGCCTGAGCTGTGGGGTGGGTGGCTAGGTTTGTGGGATTTCATAAAATCTTGAAGCTCACTGATATCCTCAGGACTTATGTTAGGATATTCAATATGGGTGTTATCAAAAGTGTAAAGGACACTGGTTAACATGCATTCTAAATGTTTGTAGATATTATGGTATACTTTTAGAATACCAAAAGGGTGATATAAAGAAGACTCACATAAGTTTAAGTGCTGGTGGTGAGTATTGTAGACTTCTGGTGTTATCAAAAGTGTAAGTGCTGGTGTTATCAAAAGTGTAAAGGACACTGGTTAACATGCATTCTAAATGTTTGTAGATATTATGGTATAGATTTAGAATACCAAAAGGGTGGTATAAAGAAGACTCACATAAGTTTAAGTGCTGGTGGTGAGTATTGTAGACTTCTAGCTTACAATCCATTGATAACTTTGTGCTACCACCTCGTAGTTGGCTGGTGTTTTGGGAATGTTATCTGGAACAAACAGGTCTAATTTTTCAACATGTTGTCCAGAATTTCAGAGTTTTGGAGTACCCGACACCAACTATGAAGGTTTAACAGAATAGGGTGCAATGGATAAAAGTAAATATCCTGTGGATTAGTTAATACTACATCCCCCCACAAAATTCCCATAATGATAGTGGGATCATCACGCTCAATATTTTCTTAATGAGGGTTAGATCACCTAGCCTTAGGTCCTAAGATAGATTTATATCATATTGAAGCAATGAGAGGGTTAGTGTAGACAAAAAAAGAGTAAGAGTTTGAGGAGGGACCCAAGGAGTAGGTGCATTTCATCTGTAGGCTCTTGTCTTTGACTTCGATCCTATAGGAACAGTTGTCATTCCAATTCTTGTATACGGGAGTCATTGGTGCTGAAGAGGTTTGATATGGCTATTTCTCGGACCATCCATGCAGCATCCAATTCCTTGAAGCACCTTGTTGCTTCCTCTTGTGCATGTCTGGTAGTAGCCTCTCTTTCTTGAGCTTCTGTGATTCTTTGAAGTCTTTCAGCAGCCAATCTTTTGCCATTGCCTCTTGGTGTGCAATCACCATTCTCTGCATCTCAACTTGATTGGTGCTAATGGTATCATTAAGGGCTCTCACCTTCTCTGCATGGGCCTTGTTTGTATATTCTCTTTCTTGTTGCAAGTGTGTAGCTCTGCTTTTTGCTTCTTTTAGACTTAAGGATGGCATCTGGATTTGGCTTTGTAGCTCCTCTTCTTTGGCTATGGACGTATGTTGGAGCTCATGTACCTACTGGGCATGAATGGCTGCTAGCTCGCGGGTTATGGGTAACCTCCTTCTGAAGTTGCTCTTTAGCCTACTCCAGTTGCGCTTTTAAATCCGTATTCTCTTTAATTCTTTGGACAATAGCTTGGATGAGAACCAAATTATTTTTTTCCAGCACTTAGTACCTGGTCTCTTGCTCCTCGTCGGTGGCCTTTTAACTCTTCATGATCACATCTTGATGTATGGCCTCTGCTTGACGAGGAGTCATCTACTGTGTTTCTTCTTGTGGCCTCACTGATAGTGGCTTCTTGCTATTCAAGTACTTCTTGGTACAATTTGATCTCTTGTGCGAGCCCAGCCTCAATCCGTTGTGTTCCCTCAGCCACTTCTGGAATGATGCCTATCATATTTCTTTACTTCTTCTTTTTTCTTTCTTTCTTGATCTCCTTCATTATAGCTTTTGTTTCCATGAGGACATCTTGCCCTTCTTGCATCTCTGCAGAGAGCAGTCAGGTGCGCGCTGGTTGCTCTTGAAGGAGTGCCAATTACATTTGCTCTGTTAGTTCTGGTTCTGGAAGGGTCCTTTGAGCCACATGGTCCAGGACTTGTGTCATGAGGTATTGGTTGCATATCTTGGATTGATGGGCTTTGAGGTAGTTCTCCATTTCCCAGTGTATGTAGTATGCCTAATCCTCCTCCTTTTCTTCAAGGACTTTTGTGATTCTGTTCAGTCGTAACCTGTTGTATTCAATCCACTGGCTTCACCTGCATGATTAAAGACATCGCCCTACATGCCTTCTCTGTTTCTTTATCTCTTATGTTTTCATATTAAGCTCCATTAGAGTTGTAGGAGCTCTTCTTCAACATAGCATCCAAAGGCATCTTGTCAAAGGCATGGGCATGTATCTTGACTGGTGGTGGGAGTTGTAGAGCTTCACGAATTAGATCTTCAGTGATTAGGATTTGCTCTGTCGTGCCATCGGCTTTCGTTACTGTACCCCGCTTGGTGGCTTTGTCATATGTCTTTATGTATTTGGCACAAAGCTCTGTGTCGATATTCCTGGGAACCTGTGCATTCTACTGAGGCCCACCTTCTCCAGAGCTTGTCCTTTACTTCTTCCTTTTCTAAAATCTGGAGGCACTCCAGGCTACGGTATTGCAATGCCACCTTTCCATGTGCCATATTGATCTCCATGTGATGATGATGACACCATGGAAGGCTTGGGCGTATGGACCCAGGTAGTTCATCTTTGGGCCCTGTGTTGGCCTTTTCTTCTAGCTCACCGAGGAGCTCGTAGCACTGGCCTGTGTTACCGCGGGAGTCTTTGCGGCTTCTAGGTCTGAGGTCAACATCTGTACATGTAAAAAAGATCAGTCTATAAACTGGTGGGGCATGTACCACTCCTTGTTGTTGTCTTTTTCTTTTCTTTTTTTAATGGCCAAAAGGTTAATTGTGAGGAAAAGGGTGCTAGTGGTGTGAGAAATAAACGAGGTGTGTTAGTTGTGATATTGAAAAGGTCGAATTATGTAACATGAAAGTACAGGTGTTAAATCCGTGAAAGTGCAGGTCATGAGGGGTAATCCCATGAACTAGGGAAAACCCGTGAGATGGATTTCCATGAGAAGGAAATCCGTGAGGTTTATTTTCATGAGAATTAGTTGCATGAGATGGGTTTCCGTGAGACGGAAATCCATGAGATGGATTTTCGTGAGAAGGAAATCCATGAGGTTTAGTTTCGTGAGAATTAGTTATATGTGAGATGGGTTTCCGTGAGACGGAAATCCATGAGATGGATTTTCGTGAGAAGGAAATCCATGAGGTTTAGTTTCGTGAGAATTAGTTATATGTGAGATGGGTTTCCGTGAGAAGGAAATCCGTGAGATGGATTTCCATGAGAAGGAAATCCGTGAGAATTAGTTTCGTGAGAATTAGTTGCGTGAGATGGGTTTCCATGAGAAGGAAATCCGTGAGATGGGTTTCCATGAGAAGGAAATCCGTGAGATGGGTTTTTGTGAGAGAAGAAACTTCGTGAGGTTTAGTTTCATGAGAGTTAGTTGCGTGAGACAGATTCCCATGTGAAAAGGAAATCCGTGAGATGGATTTTCGTGAAAATGAAATCCATGAGGTTTAGTTTCATGAGAGTGCGGTTCTGGCCTTTTCCGTGAGACTGCAAGTTTTACCATTTCCATGAGACTGCAGGTTTTGGCCTTTTCCGTGATATTGTAGTGTTTGGCCGCCGTGAAGTATTTATGTTTTGTCTTTCTTATAGATTTTATTAATGCATGATTGGATGAGACCGCCTAGCAGAGTTTAAATTGATCTCACAGAGCAAATAAAAATAAATCCTTTCTTGAAAATGCAAGATGGTTGTTTGACATGCAACGTCTATGTGTGCTCGAGACATTTAATTCTTTATGATCAAAGTTTGGAAAGATGAAAAGAAAATAAAAACAAAGAAGGGCCCAATCTCCCACCTCAATGCACGAATGTCGATTAGGATTCGAAGAAGCGTGGAGGGATGCGATGCAAGAAGACGAGATTGTGTTTAAGCACACAATGGAAGACTATTGCAAAATGACAGAAAAAGGAAAGAATTTCGAATTTATGGCACAGCCGTTGGACTGGGTGGCTACCTTAATGAAGAATGCCATATGTCATCCTGTAATTGGTCTAGAAAAAGTAACCGTTTCACTGCGTGAAGCACTTTGGACTAGTTCATGACGTGAGCTGTTTTGCACCAGTTCATAGTGTAAACTGTTTTTGGATTAGTTCACGGTGCGTGAACCTTTTAAGATTGGTTCACAGCGTGAACCTTTTCGAATCATGAGTGTGCAAGATTGATACCTTCTATTTTTCTTCATGCTCAGACATTTAAACGTGCATATAAAGGAATGAATGATACCTAGTTTTACCTTGTATCCATTTTGTGACTAATGGATACCTTCATCTTTTATTGCCATGGGAACCAAGGTGACACCTTGGCACTTCTGGGTAGGTGTGTTGTTGCAAGAATTTTAGTTTCGTGTGGGAGTGTTTGACTCGTTCGTCCATCCAACTGAACAATTTTTCTACTGAGTCATGTGGATTAGGGCTTGTATCAGTGTCTATTTTGTTGAAATATACAAGTGAATTGGGTATGTGCGGGAACAAGCCCTTGGTTAGAGGCTATAAAAGAGGGTGTGTAAATGTGAAAGAACCTGTGAAAAGGTGAGAAGAATCTACTGGGAGAGAATAAAGGGTAGCATGAGAAGATTTAGGAAGTGTGGAGATATTCTAGGAAAAGTGAAGAGGTGGAGAGAATCAAGCAAAAGAGGTGGAGTGAATCAAGGAGAAATCAGTGGGATTTGATGCTTGGATATAAACACTATAAATTGAGGCATTGTCCTAATGAGAATTTGTTGGTTTTTGATTATCCATGCCTACATTAAGCTATTTGCTAATTACTCACTAATTACATCTTAAGCTATTTGCTAATTACTCACTAATTATATCTTAATTATTTACTAATTACATCTTATATATTTGCTAATCACTTTGTTAATGATGTTGATTCTAGTATTTAATCCACCATAGCTCATCACATTGCCCTAATTTCAACATGGTATCAGAGCCATGCCTAGAATCCATCAGGTTTATGAGCCCATTATCTAATTAATTAAGATTACTAGATAATTAAAAATTAATCAAAATTTTAGTTATTTTTCAACTCACCTCTGGTGGAGGAGCTCTAGCTCCTTGCTGCACACTCATCATTAGGCCAAACCCTTTCAACCCTAGCTAGCCAACTCATAGGAGCTTCATCCAATCAAGACAAAAGCGCAAACCGCCGTCGGCTACTGCAGAAATCGACGATTTATCAAGTGTCATTTTTCTGAGGAGATTTTGACATTGCTGCTTCATCCAATCAAATTGCTCTAATTCCTCTTAGCCCCGGGGTTTTCAAGCATGCTCTACAAGCTGGTGAAGTCAGAATTCAATTTGATCAAGTCTACAGTGAGATCCAAGCTTTTCATCAAATCTGTAGGTGACTTTGGTAAAACAGAGATTAAGCATTCAATATTTGGTCAAATCTTGTGTTTATTAGCTTAATCCTCTACTAGACTCATTGCTATTGATGTCTTTGAAAGCATTTGAGCTCATTTGAAGTCTAAGGCACCAGATCTGGACTCCCCGCATACTCTGTTTTCTACACACAAAATAGTGGATTAATTTGCTAATCAATGATTAATCAGTGCTAATCACTATATTTTGGTGCAATTGAGGGTTCAAATTAACCACTAGGTATCTGATACAGATCCCTATAACTTCAGATTGCAATTTGGAATTGGTTTGATACTCCAACCATTCCGTACAAATTGGTTACCCTTGATTTAATGTAATTTTTGGTGATTTTATGCTGATAAATTTATTGTAATCATCCCTTAAACACCAAATTGAGTTGTAAAAGGGTAGACATTGCCCTTGAATCTTGAAATCGGATCAAGAGGTAAGACCCCCTTCACATCATCATGAGTACAGCAACACAGGAAATAGCCAAATTTAATGGGGAGCAATTTTACACATGGCAAACAAAAACCATGTATTTGCTCATGAGGAAAAATTTGTGGGGGCTAGTTGAGGGAAGAGATGAATGTCCAAAGAGAGGGAAAAATGAGTGGAAGAGCAAGAATTAAAAAGCATTGGGACTTATTGCACTCAGTTTAAATGATGAAATCATTCATCACATCACAGGGATACAATGGGCAAAAGATGCATGGGATGAACTCAATAAATTATTTGGCACACAAGCAAAAAAATTCAAAGATAAATCTGTTAATGCAATTCTACAAATTGGACATGAAGGAAAGTGAACCTTTGATCACACACTTGAATAGATATAAAAGCATTAAGCAACAACTGGCAGCTATTGGCCAAAAGGTAGAAGATGATGAGGCACTAGCTGTACTTCTGAAGAGTGTGGACAAAGGTGAATATGAAAATATTGTAGCAACACTAAAGAATGTACGTGAATTGAAGCTACATGAGATAGAAGCAGCTCTACTAGAGCAAGAAAGCAGAGGCAAAGAGAAGAAATGGCTCGACTCAACAGCAGGAGAAGAAAAAGCATTCTTCACGCGAGGAGGATTCTCTCGAGGACGAGGACGAGGAAGAGGCAGAGTAGGAGGAAGGACCTTCACTTGCCCCACAACTGTGGAAAGCCAGGACACATGGCAAGAGACTGCTACAGCAAACCCAGTGGAGAAGGAACGGCATCGTGGAGGCTCCAAAGGAAGTGGAGTCGAATCATCTTTTCAGAGAGAGAGAGAGAGAGACCCCACAACCCAATGTAACCTACCCCAACAAAGTAAAACCACCTTTGAGCCACCGATGATGTAGGCCACGTGGTAGATAGGTGTATGTGTGAGCACTTTAGTCAAGGTCGCGGGCACTTGTATAGCCTTGGACACATAGAGAGAGAGAGAGTGTCAAGGACTATGAGTTTAGGGACTTGAGGCACTAGTCGTGGGCTATCAAGTAAGAGGGAAACTTGGTATAGGGTCCAGGTGTGCTAGGAGTATTCACTTGAGGGGAGGTGTTAAAATATACAAGTGAATAGGGTATGTGTGGGAACAAGCCCTTGGTTAGAGGTTGTAAAAGAGGATGTGTAAATGTGAAAGAACCTGTGAAAAGGTGAGAAGAATCTACTGGGAGAGAATAAAGGGTAACATGAGAAGATTTAGGAAGTGTGGAGATATTCTGGGAGATATTCTGGGAAAAGTGAAGAGGTGGAGAGAATCAAGCAAAAAAGGTGGAGTGAATCAAGGAGAAATCAGTGGGATTTGATGCTTGGATGTAAACAGTATAAATTGAGGCGTTGACCTAATGAGAATTTGTTGGTTTTTGATTATCCATGCCTACATTAAGCTATTTGCTAATTATGTCTTAATTATTTACTAATCACTTTGTTAATGATGTTGATTCTAGTATTTGATCCACCATAGCTCATCACATTGCCCTAATTTCAACATATTTGTTGAACCTTCTTTTTTCTCCCTTTAACGTCCTTGTCCAGTTCCTTGACCGAGGTGGTTACTGGTATTGGTTTGGCTATATTTAACACACCTTGTTGGGTTAGCTTCTTTCTCCACACCAGGGTTTGTGCACTCTTAGCATTGGTTTTAGTTGGGAGTTGGTTCTGAATGCCTTTACTACCCTTTCCTTTGTATTCGGAGGTATGTGCAACGGTGTGACCACTGGGTGGAGTTTAGGCACCCATACTATTGTATTGCCTTAGTAGTAACCTTGTGCCCTAAGCAAATCCTTTCGGACCCATTGCTTACGAATGCTTTGTGGAGTGTTGATACCGCTAACTTACTTGTTGTGAAGACTATTTCTATTCCTTGTCTCCCTTCTGAACCCTTCTTGTTGATTTCTTATTAAGCTCCTTCTCCTCCTTGTGGAGCTGGTTTCTTAGTTGAACCTTAGGCACCCAATGCTGTGTAACCTGTGACTTGGGATGCTTTTTGCGTAGGGATTACAAAATTGTTGCCTTTTTGCTTCATGAGTTGATGTCACCGTGCTTGGTGTTTCTATCTCCTCAATCATGGCCTGCTTCCTTGTGTTTATCGGGCTCCATAAGGGTACGGATATGACATTGTTGCCCTTGTTCAACAGTATTGTTCTCTTCTCCCATTGGATATTACAGTTGCTAGTGTAAATCTAGGATCATTTCCTCTTCCATGGAACCTGCAAGCATGACAAACACCTTCCCAACCAAGGAATTATTTCTAACGGAAATGTTAACACAAAAATCCCTCAGCTTTTATAGTTGTCAGGTGCACACTGCATACTTATGCATTGGTGGTTTCAAGTTGTGGTTTATCTAAGGCCACCCATATCTCATATGAGAGTAGGTTATGACTTGATCCCGTATCTCATATGAGAGTAGGTTATGACTTGATCCCGTATCTATCAATGCAATGCTCGTTGCATGACATTTAGCCGTCCCACCCTGAGTCATGCTGGCTCAATGTTTAATTCCTCCTAGGAGAGTTAGTGAAGTCATGTTCACGTGAAACATTCTTTTCTGGAGTCTCTGTGTGCCTTTGGCTTCCCTTGTATCAGGTTATGACTTGATCTCGTATCTATCAATGCAATGCTCATTGCATGAAATTGCCATAGAGAGTCCCACCCTAAGTCATGCTAGCTCAATGTTTAGTTTCTCTTCATTCAGGAGAGTTAGTGAAGCCATGTTCACGTGTAAGATTCTTTTCTAGAGTCTCTGTTTGGCTTTGGCTTCCCTTGCCTTAGCCTCTTCTTGAGCTTGCTGGATTTTTTCTTTTGTGAGCTGCTTTTATTGTTTTAAGAGATGTTCTTGCAAGAATATCTCTTGGGTAAGTGGTCCAAAATATTTTTTGAGTTTTCTCCCATGACGTAACCCTCCATCTATATGCCCTCAATTGTCTCAATTCTAACCAACCCCAGAGATGTGATCTCAGACACTCGGAAGGGTCGTAGGCCTCTGTACTTGAGTTTCTTTTTCTTGGTGCTTCCTACACCATACATGAGGACAAGGTCTCCCATTTCTAGTTCTTTTTGTTTCAATTTTTTGTCAATCCAATGTTTTCCTCGTAGTTTTTTGACCATTAGTCTAGTCTCATCAAGCTTCTCTAAATCTATTAGCAGTTCAACTAATGCATTCTCCGTCAGACATTCTTGCACTGCAATCCTTAAGTTGAGAACTAGGTATTCCATAGATATTACTACCTCAATACCATAAGCTAGATAGAAGGGAGTGTATCCCATCGCTACCTTATATGATGTTCGGTATGCCCATAAGGCTACTATTAGCTTATGCTCCCAGTCCGTTCAACTTGCTTCTAAAGTTTTTGTTAAGATAGTACACAAAATTTTGTTTGTACTCTTTGCTTGACCATTAGCCTATGGATAATAAGGTGATGATTTTTGATGGACTACTAAGAATCGAGCAAGTAAATGATCAATCACCTCATTAATGAAATGTGAACCACAATCACTAACTAATTCTAATGCGCTGCTGAATCTCGAGATAGTTTGCTCATATAAGAATTTTGCTGTTGTTTGTGCATTAGCTCGCTTCGAGGCTCTGGCTTCTGCGTATTTAGTGAAATAGTCCGTGGCCATGATTACATATCAGGCTTATGATGGATGTACTGCTGGACTAATAGGTCCAACAAAATCAATCCCCATTTCTCAAAAGGTTGTCTTACAATAACAAGGGTGAGAGGCATCCTGTCCCTTCATTATGGGGGGATAACAAATTGCTAACATTCCTCGCACCTTTTGACAAACTCTATGGTATCCCCGAACAACGTAGGCCACCATAGTCCTGCTTGAAGCACCTTGCAAGCTGTAATCTCTTTAGCAAAATGCCCTCCGGCTATCCCTGAATGAGCTTCATCCAATATCATGAGACGAACTCATCTTCTTTCACACATCTTCTTAAGACATTGTCCTTACCTAGCTTATATAGTTCTCCCATAATTAATTGATAAGGTGCAGTAAGCTTGATAAGCTACCACATTTTATCTTTGTCCAAGGGTGTTTCTTGCAAAAAACCATAAGCTAGATAATCTGATATCTCCTCTCTCCATTCGGGCACCATGTCCAGTTTGAACAAACATGCCTCAAGGAGGTCATCATCAACACCAATTGTTGGTTCCCCATTTGGAATTCTTGACATATGATTAGCCAACATATGTTGCGTCCCCTTTCTCACCGTAACTATAAAGTTGAATTCCAATAATAATAGTAACCAATGTGTGATTCTTCTCTTGGTGCACCAAATATAATAAGGCTTGGTGGTCCACGAAGAATACGAATTTGTTGGCCAATAGGTAATGTCGATACTTCTTGGCTGCATAAACCACGGCCACAACCCTTCTCGCTCTGTGGTGGTGTAATTCACTTCTGCATCATATTCAATTGACGAGTGACGTAGATTGGATAGTCCAATTTAAACTCGTCGACGGGCTATGCTAGTACGCATTCAATAGCAAAGTTTGATGCATCAATATGCACATGAAATATGAGGTCCCAATTAGGGGGGGTCTTAGAATTGGCAGGCTAGCCAATGCCTACTTCAATCGATCATATGCTTCATGGCATTCCTCAGTCCATTTAAAGACAATGAGTGCTTATACAATGGCATGGTGATTTCAACATAGAAGATTATGAAGCGGCGGTAATACCCAACGTGGCCCATAAATCTTTGCACACCTTTGTAATAGTGGGTGGTGGCAATTCCAAGACCAACTTGACCTTGCTATCATCCATGGGTATGCTGTTCTTTGAGGCAATGTGTCCCAATATCATACCATGTTTGATCCAAAATTGGCACTTTAAAGTGTTTAGGGATATACGATATGATCGACATTGCTCAAACACCCTTAAGCAAGCCAGATGGTCTGCCCATCGAGAGTGTGCACACAGATCATCAATAAATACCTCCAACCACTTTTGCAAGTAGTCTTTGAAGTATATGCACATCAATCATTGGAATGTTGTTGGGGAATTGGTGAGACCAAAAGGCATGACTTTGTATATGCAAACATCCCCCACATTGTATTGAAAGTTGTCTTATGCTGGTCTTCTAGTGCTATAGACACCTGATTGTAGCCTGAAAAATCCATCCAAGAAGTTGTAAGCTTCTTCACCAGCCACTCTCTCCAAAACATGTTCTGTATATAGGGCAATGGATAATGGTCTTTCCTAGTAGCTGCATTGACCTTTTTAAGATCGACACATACCCTAAGTTTCCCATTCTTTTTTGGCACTATTACGATTGGTGATAACCAATCCGTATGTTCTATCTCATAGATGAAATCCGTAGCAATGAGTTTATCGATTTCCTTCTTTACAATTGTCGCATATTTAGGATTCATCTGGTATGGTTTCTGCCTAGTTGGTCTTGATCCTTCCATGATTGGGATCATATGTTGCACCACCTCACGTGGTACACCCTCCATCTCCTTGTAGTTCTAGGTGAAACAATCCTTAAATTCCTTAAGGAGAGTAACGAGCTCATTTTCTTCAGCCAAAGTCAAGTCCTAGCAATATAAATAGGTTTGGCTTCCTCCCTTGGTCCCGCAATATCAACTTCTTTGACTTCAGCAGGGCCATTGTATGATGTGAACATCCCATCTTCCTTAACCCTTTTTGCTATAAATCGGACCTCTTCCCGTTCGTCTCAACAGTGTAGGTTTTGAAGTTGTTTGGTATACTGAAAGCAAGTCTGGTTTATCCTCATTTTCACTTTTTGTTTTAGCCATGACTTTCTTGACCTCTCACTTAGCTTCTGCCAAAGCTTTGTTTCATTTTCGATGCCCAACTTTCGTAAGCTTTGGTGTTTCTAGTTCTTGAAGAGTGGCTTTCTCCTCATGTTTCCCTTCAGGTGATATCTTACTCAATTCCTCTCCCCAATCCTTAGAAAACTCATCATGTACCTTAGTGGCTTCGAGGTATCTCAGCCACTGGGAATCCGTCGGTTTTCTTCATAATAGGGCATTTCATCGAGCAATATATCGTTTCTGCTTTTGCTATCTTCTAAGGCGTTGGGCAATGGTACAGCCTTGTGATCTTGTCCCTTCTATGCTAGAGGCTTCCTCTTCTGATTCCTCATCATCAATGGTCTACCAATTGACCATACAGACAGAGGTAGTGGGAATAGTTCCAGATTCCACATATTAGGTTCCTCTGGGTTGCATCACATCTATGGTAGCTAGCACATGCATTCAGTTCACTGAAATCCAGAGGAGGAAGTGATGCATACATTTTTGATTCCTCTTCGTCTTTGGAATTTTCCACCGTGGGTTGGCATATTTGTACGGATGTGGTCCTCTCGGTTGTGACTGAATCATTACAGTCATTATAGAATAGTTGTCCTTCCATGGGGTGGGCTCTCCATGTTCTTAGATCTATCTTTAAAATTTGCGAATCCCTACGCACATACACATGATCTAATGCCCAATCGTGCACCAATTTGGATTCCCTCATGAAGGGTCTCCCCAATATTATGTCATACGAGTCTGGGTGGTGGAAAAACTCCATTACTACAAATGTATGATGGTAGCGAAATGTAAAGAGTTTCACACACTCCAAAAGCCCAATCGGCCTTGAAGATGTTACGTTTACCATTTTAACGATTAGACCTGCTCTTTCCCCAATTTTCCCAACATTGTTTTGTGATGATGCTAACCCCCACCCCACTATCTAGGATAGCCAGTGCTGCCTGGTACCCATTATGATGAATTGGGATTGGAGCATTAGTGTCGTTACTTTCATAATAATGCCCCAATTGATTAACCGATATTTTGACAACTTTGGTTGTTCCTTCCCTTATGTGTTTTAAGGTTCTTTCTGCTAGAGGTGACAGAACATCCTCTGTAGTGTTGGTTGGCCTTAGTCGGCCTTAGTCCTCCTTCTACCCATTCCTTTATGTATGCCCATAATGTTGGTGAATTGCGTAGCAGTTGTCCCAATGGCATTTGCACAAAAGTGGATAGTACAGACGCGAGGCTGCCTATGTCTCTGGGTTCTTTGGCAATTTAGAGTTCCTTCCATGTGTGTGTCTCGTATCCATTCCTAGGGAATGAATGGATGGACTTGTCAGAATATGCAGCGGAGATGATGACAAAATCTGAGAACACAAGAGCAAGTGTAGAAAAAATACAGCAATGGAGAGAGAGAGAGAGAGAGAGAGAGAGAGAGAGAGAGAGAGAGAGAGAGAGAGAGGCATGTAACTCTACTCTATATACACAAGGAATATCCCGAAAACATAATACAAAGGAATGGGGGCCATGGGGCCATTTTATGTGGCCCAAAATACCCAGTTGGCCAGTGAATAAATAGCTGCCAACCTCTCACGACTAGGTGTCATCCATTCAGCCAGCAGAAAAGAGGTCCAAGACCTGTACAGAACGAGTCGACCTGCTCCAAGAAGTGAACACGTGTACACTAGTGCAGTCGGCCAGCTTCTGGGACATCCTGCCATCATAGGGCAGCCACCCATATACCATGGAAAAATAGGAAAAAATGGAAAAATAGGGAAAAATGAAAAAAAAATGGAGTGGGAAAATAAGAAAACACCTAATATAGGCGAGCACACCCACAATAGAAGCCCTGGTGTATATGTATAGATAGGAGATGACTTCTACGAGGGTAAAACTATCACTTGAAAGTAGATCTCCTCGTGTCTGGATCGCCTCCCCAATCTGAGTCGCTCCAACCATGGAGAGTCGGACTCCATCCATCAATCCCCCTCCGAGATCCTTTGCATGCTGCAGAAACCACAAGATACGTAATCTTGCCTCCCAAAGAGTCATCTAAAAACATGATCTCAACAGCCTCATCAAGAAGCTCCCATCCAATATGGTATACATCAACCAAATCAATGAACCATTCTACTTCCGAGAGTTAGAGAGGCACCATACTACTCACAAGGATCAACAACTGTTGGTGGGATGCCAAGTCCTGGAAAGCTGCTGAAGACCACTCAAGGCCGTTGAAAACGTGTAACCAACCCCCTTTGAATTTGGAACCACAAAGCCTAGAGAATCTGCAACATCCACCTCCTTCTGCAAGTAATCAATTGTCACTTGCCTGGTCTTCCAAGAGGTCCCCGTGGAAAGAACTTCCTCATCTACAAGAGTTCCTTTGTCTTGAATACTACGAGACATCATAGCATAAGTTACGTGTAAAGTTTCCTCTGACTGACAAACACAAGAACTACCAACATCTGTACTAGAAAGTTTCTACCAACTACTGCCATCAACTGGCAAGCTATCCTCCATCTGGTCCGGAAAGCCTGCACCTATAGTGTATCCACGCTTAAGTGGCCATTACCAGACTGTCACTCATCACAAAACTGAGGACTTAGGAGAGAGAGTGCTGAAAGTTTGTAAACTCCATTCTCCACTCCGCCTTCCCAAACTACTTGGCATGTTGCCTTGTACCGGAGAGCAACAAAATGCTCATCAAACCCCACTCGTATGCCAATCTTACAAACCTGATGCACTGACAACAGATGAAAACCAAGTGATGGAACATACAACACCTGGGAGGAATGCTTCCCCCCTCTGCCATCGCGAACTATCTCCAACCTGCCCTCACTCTGTGAACTGGGATAGTGGATGTATCCCCAGTAAGAATGTGACCAGAATACCTACAGAGATCTTGTAAATCGAACAGGAAGGAGTCATGTGCTTGGAAGCACCACTGTCTAGAATCCACTCTCGAGTATAAGTCAGTGAGTCCTCCAACCTCCTCCCTGCCCGAAGAAAATGAAACATCGGTGTCCATCACCTCCAGGTGCACAAATGCTAGAGTCTTCACCGTTGCTACTAAGGATTCTTCACCCTTCTCGGTGTTCCACTTGGGACACTGCCTAAAATAGTGGCCTTTCTCGTCGCCACAATCATTACAAGTCCTCTCTGCCTTCAGTTTCTCGTGGTCTGAGTTAGACTTCTTCTTAGAAGATTTCTCTGGTGAAGCCTTCCCTTTGCCCTTGTTACGGCCTTTTGACCGTTAGCTAGTTAAGGCCTCTGAACCTCCGCCCTGTGGAGGGTTCGAGAATCTTTCCTCCTGGTCGTCCAAGACCATGGCACAAGCTCCTCCCACGTGATGGTGCTGAGCCTGCCACCACTAGTAATCAAACACGAGTAGAATGCTGAGTACTGAGAGGGCAAATGCGGTAGCAACATTATGGCTATATCCTCTGTTGATATCTCCTTCCCAGCCCTGAAGAACTTCCTACTGAAGAGCCTGCAGCTTGTTAATGTGCTCCCCGCATCGTCGATGACTTTGCAGGGTTTATAACCCGCATCTATACTTCCAAGGAAATCCTCTTCATGGGTGAAACCCTGTTATAAAGAGAAGCCAAATGCTGCCATATACCTTTGGCCAGCATCATATGCTTTATATGACTGATTACCTGCAGTGTGAAGTTGAGGAGGATGAATGAACAGACCCCGACACGATCCCATAACTGTGCTTGTGCCTTGTGGTCCTTTCAAATCGACGTTAACTCCCCTTCCTCTAGCTCCTCCGGTCATGGACATGGAGAACCCCAACAACAATGAAATCAGCAAGGTCATAAGACTCTAAGATAGATTCCATCTCATTACCTTCCAGATGCCATAATTATTCCCATCCAACTGTGATGGTCCACTGGGAACGTGGGGAGTGTCGGGATCTTCACATGTCTCTCAACCATCTCAAGTAGATCTGCCATTACAGGGATGTAATTGAAAAGGGTGCGTGGGTGGGAACAAAGAAGAACTTAACCTACAAAGCGGCTCTCTAGCAAATTAGCCCGCCTTCCTCTTGCTTCTCCTCTTCCCGAACAGTCCAAAACAGTCCACCAATTAGCATCACAATAGTCTCCCTCTTGCTCACACAATTCCCAAGATCTATCAAGAGCCTAGGGCTTTGATACCATGTCATAATATGCAACGGATGACCAAAACTGAGAACACAAGAGCAAGTGCAGAAAAAATACAGCAATGGAGAGAGAGAGAGAGAGAGATAGAGAGAGAGAGAGAGAGGCGTGTAACTCTACTCTATAAACACAAGGAAAATCCTGAAAACATGATACAAAGGAATGGGGGCCATTGGGCCATTTTATATGGCCCCAAATACCCAGTCGGCCAGTGAATAAACATCTGCCAGTCTCACGACTGGGTGTCATCTAGTCGGCCAGTAAAAAAGAGGTCCATGACCTATATAGGACTAGTCTGCCTGCTCCAAGAAGTGAACATGTGCACACTAGTGCAGTCGACCAACTTTTGGGACATCCTGCAATCATAGAGTAGCCACCCATACCATGGAAAAATAGGAAAAAAATATGGAGAGTGGAAAAAAATGAGAAAACACCTAATACGAGCGAGCACACCCACAACAGAGGCCCTGGTGTATATGTATAGACAGGAGATGACTTCTAACAAGACTCACCTTGTGCATCTTCCTCAAACATTCTTGATATTGTGTTTGCTTG
The DNA here is from genome assembly GCF_041138505.1 of Cibotium barometz. Taxonomy (NCBI): domain Eukaryota; kingdom Viridiplantae; phylum Streptophyta; class Polypodiopsida; order Cyatheales; family Cibotiaceae; genus Cibotium; species Cibotium barometz. The sequence goes on from NC_141094.1 coordinate 40,909,868, forward strand.
AGATCCCTCTTCCATCTCTTTTGGAATTGGAGTAGGTACGTCCAATTCTCTTTCCCTTGTTGGCTCGTTTCTTGGATACATTGTATCCCTAACCTGGTTATAGCCCTTAGCTTGGCTTTATGAAGCCATTGACATTCTTCAACTAAGGCCTAGGGTCTTTGAGCTTTCTTATCTCCTCTTTGCCATTTGGGTATTCCCCGACTCCTTTAGGGGTTGATGGTCTTTCCCCTTGCATCTCTAGGTCAAGCTTTTTTGGTTGACTACTTGATCCCCTTCTTCTCTCGATTGGGTGGATCTGATGTCAATCGTATCTTCTTCAGATCCATCTTAGATTGTGATCTTAGTGTCACCCTTACCCACTTTTTTCTCTCTCCTTCTCCGACTAGTTCTGGAAGTGGTTGCATCTACTTAGTTCTTCCCCTTGTCTCCCGATAGGGCCTGAGCTCGTGTGTCAGGACATTGAGTGGCGTGATATTTCCAAGCTGCACACTAATGGTCCGGACGGTGGCTTGGTTTTAGAACTGGAAGTCGAACCACTTATGCGGTATGGACAATCCTTGATCAAATGATCAATGCCACATTTAGTACAAATAAGTACTGGCATGTCGTTGGGTGGAGCAGTCAATTGTTGGGGTTGGTGCGTATGAGTCACATTCTTATTTGGACACTCAGCAATTCGATGCGGCCCACCATAGCCAAAACATTATAGCGGTCCTCTCCTCATGTTTGAGTTTATGTCCTTATACCCTTTCACTATACTATGGTTTGAAACACAGGTACTAGCATGTTATTCTATAGGACATAGAATTCTGATACGATCTCCACAGCTTTCTCATAGTACTCTCCACTAAGTTCTACTTCTCGTACCATATCAATATCTTTTATGATGGCTCTTCAATCAATACTTGGTTGATTTTAGCATGTGGTGGTAGAACAGGTGGTGGTAGAGGTGAAGTGTCATGTACCCGAAACATACCCCTAGGTAAATAGGAAGAGTTGGGCTATCTCACAGGCAGCTGTAGTGATTTGCACAGGTGGTGCTAGTAAGGCCAATGGAGCTCTAGGTGCCGGTAGCTGTGCAACTATTTGGAACCTTGGATATCTACACATGGAAGTGTCATGATTCCCTAATTTTACATAGTGTGTACAATAGAGTAGTGGCCTTGCTCTTAACTGTGGACATTCGGTGGTAGTGTGATTCAATCTATACATAGTGTGATTCGGTGGTAGCGTGATTCAATCTATACATAGAGCACCATACCAATTCCCTATGGGGGTAAAGATGGGTATGCCCATGCTCAGATGTTTCTCTTCCCTCTTTTACCTTCAATTTCTCTAGTATTGCATTACTGAGATTGTCCACAGTCATGTTTCTGACTTGCTTTCTCCGAGTTCCAATCTCTTATGGTAACTTGAAACACACGAAGTCGTTGTTGTTTGCTGAAGATATTCTGACATCTTCCGATTGTGGTAATTCTAGCATATTATCTTCATATTCAATTGCCAGTTTTTATGACATGCATCTAGAGTAGTTGATTGGGCTAATACCAGATAATCATGCATCTTATGGTCTGTAACTCCTCTCCGAAAGCAAGGCAATAACTGATCATAGAGCAGTTAGCCTTTCTTGTAGTTTGCACCTTGAATTTAAGTACTTTAGTCTCGAGACACATAGTCTCTCATTGACTCCATTTCCTTTTGTTTGATATTGTGCAACTGTGCCATAGGACTCCATCTGTCGCCACCATAGGACTCCATCTATCGCCACTTCTGGCAAAGCTAGGCACAAACACATTCTTGAGTCATGTGAAGTTAACCTTATTCTCGAGTTCGAGGGTTCTGAACCACTGATGGGCTTTCCCTTCTAGGGTCAGTGTGACAAAGCATGAATCATTGTTACATCACTGATTGGCCCACATGTTTTGCATGTGGATTCAAAAATCTCTACATGTTGAATAGGATCCTCATCCCTAGAGAATTTTTGAATGAGCTTGAAAATTATGTGTGGCTTCATTTGGGAGGGTTGGGATTTTAGAGCAGTGCCTAGTTCTCTGACCATTAATTGGCCCATTTTCGTAGCCATATTCAATAGATCTGTCCTTGTGGCTACATTAAGATCGATGGTTGGATCCACCCTAGGTCTTTGAGGAATTGTTTCCCCCCTACTTACGTTGGGTGTTCTAGGCATCTCCAATCTATTTGATGGTCCGACCACCTCATTCTAAAATGGCTCATCATTAGCCGCCTCTGTATGTCTTTGCAGAATTAAGAGTTCTGTGTCTTGTAGGAACATGGGATGATTGATCATCTGCTCGATGTCCTTTTTGGTGTACAAGCGGTCTTCCACTTCACCTTGCTGCTCTTGGTAGGTTATCCTCTTTATCTAGGGTTGCAAACTCATTAATGGGTTCTAAGTTTGGAATTTCTTCCTCACTTCTACCCACTACTATTTCCAGCTCTTTTCCCCGTGAGGATTGGAGCAAGTTTACACTTCCTGTCTCCTTTTGTTTGGCTCTTGCCCTTCGAGTATTGAGCTCTTGTTTCCTTAAGCTTAACTCTCGTTAGCTGCCTTTCTACCTCAATCCTTTTCAAATTTAACTCTACTTCCTCTAAAGTTGGGAAGAATACTTAACCAGTCCTGGTCACACTTTCCATGTCTCTTCTCATTCAGGGGGTGCCCACCAGTGTTTAACCTCGAATACTTAACCAGTCCTGGTCACACTTTCCATGTCTCTTCTCATTCAGGGGGTGCCCAGTGTTTAACCTCGAATTTGAAGTTTGGATAGGCACTTCTTGCCTTGGACCAAGTCCAGCACGCTGGTTAACGAACCCATGCCCGTCGCCGCAGATTGCGCTTCTTCGTCATTACTGGTTTGGAGACCAAAAAATCTCAGGCTATATCAATGATACCGCTGGATTTGGTAGGGGAGGGTGGTTTCTCCTCTTCCCCAAACCCAAAGTATCGCAGCCCTTCTTCCATGGATTCTTCACTACTAGTTTCAACGGTGGTCAGATTTGTTAACTCAACTGAGCGCTTACTGAGTGGCCTGAACCCACACTCCTTTGATAGGAAGATCCTAGGTAATTTGATGCACTATCGTTAGGAGTGAGGTCATCTTCGAGGAGCTTTCCAGATATCAAGTGCATGTGACTATGATTTGATAAGCTATTTTGCTGCCCTAATTAAATTTTGGTCAGATTCTGTCGACTTGTTTTTGAGGCCATGAGATTGCAGGAAATAGTTCATGATGTGGTGTTAGGAAACGATTCACGTCATGAACGATTTTCTGCACTTTCACGTGTTTAAATTTTTTGCTTTTGGACTCAGAATTCCACGTTACCTTGTTATGATTTTTAATGGTATCACGGCTTCCTTAGCCTTAATCTGACAATACCAATTCGTGAGTTGGAATTGATTAAGGCATGAAATTGTAGGAAAAGTTCACGCTGTGAAGAGAAAAGGTTTCACATCGTGAAAAGCAATTGGTTCACATTGTGAAATGAAAATGTTTCACGTCATGAAGTGCTCTGAAATAGTTCACGTTGTGAATGATTTTCTGCACGTTCATGGATCTTAATTTTGTCAGACCTCGTGGTGTCAGAGGTGTCAGGATAAGGCTACCTATTTTTGGCAAGGTAATCTCGTGAATTGGGGCGTTAATTGCAGCGTTGATGCTGGGAGCGGTTCACGGCGTGAAGTTGCAAAAAATGGTTCACGTCATGAATAATATTCCTGCAATTTCACATGGGAACTTCCCTCTTTGACTACGGTGATTTTGGGTGTAAAACACTTATCCAACTACTTCCAAAATGATTGTTCCACGCCTAAGGAGTGTAATACAAGTTCAAGGCATACTCGATGGCTCCTTATTTTTTTTATTTTTGTGAATTTTTGAAAAGAAAGAAAAATAAATTACCAACCTGCTCATTCACGTTGATGATTCTGGTGATACAAACATCAAAATTAACTAGAAAAACAGTGAAGCTCTCTTCCAAGACCACTCCACCCCACAAATACACAACAAACACAACCAATTTCTCACGTTTTTCACTTCCACACAAATCTTATCCATTTATTTCCTACACAATGCACTACTAGAATGCAAATGCAATCATGAATCTTATGTAATGGGAGCTAAAACTCCAAGAGGAAGGAAGAAACAAAGGTGTTTCCCTAAAAACGACGCCAAAAATGTTATGGGCTACCACACCTTCAAGAGGGAACTCAATGCATTCACGTAAGGAAAGAGCAATAGAACACAACTGTCATAGGGCACTTACCAATGCTTCAAACTTGAGTCCCTTGAGGCCTCCAAGCTCACTTGTAAAGCTCCAAACCTCCAAGATCTACCTCCACGCTATCACCATAGAGTCGCTTGCATCATCGCATAAGGCAATCACTCTCTGTCACTCTCCCACACAAGCATGAAACATACAAGCATAGAAGAGGCACAAGTGCTAGAATGCTCTCTCTCAAGACAAAAATAAGAGGTCTCAATAGCACAAGGGGGGATTGTGTCCTTTATGAGAAAATGCCTTATATATATTTGGCCCTTATTCACACTTGGATGCCAAAAACTTACTTAACTAAGACCTTCGGTGGCCCAATATCTCATAATGTACAACTTTTATAGTGCCTTTACATGAAACTTATTAATGTCCTCAATTGGAGGAGCATACTTGGTTAATCCAAAATGGGATTAATAGAACGAGAGTATGATTCTCAATTCCTCATTTGTTGATTCATTCGGAAGCAACATTCATCAATTGAAGAATTTGGCCATTGATGAAGCCCCTTTTGTGGCATGGTTCTTGTTAAGTATTGTTGAGTAGGACCTTTTCTTGCATGCTTCTTCCCTCATGATTTTTATGTTTTTATGTATACACAAGTACTCTACGAAGTAGATATACATGTAAATGAGTCAATGGACTCTTATTTAGCTGCTTCTTGTTAAAGTAGCCACTGGTTGGAAAGGCATGAAGAATTATGTCGACTTGCAACGAGGCTAATATAGACATTTTCACAAAGGATTAAGACCAATGTGTTGTGAAGACTTAGCTTCATTTGGAGAGGTTTTAATTTGAAGGAAAATTCTAGGTGATGTGTTGTACCATTGACCAGGCTTTTGCCCACCATGGCCCCCCATCCACCAGAGTTGTACATGGAAAGTTGTTGATGATGAGCCTCTGGTGTAAATGTCCTCCAATGCATGAGTATGGATATGTACTCATGGAGCAGCTGCTACATTAACTTAGCTAAAAGAATAGGAAGCCATAAGCTTAACAAAAATGTATTGGCTATTGAAGATCATTGGGAGTTTCTTGTGATAGTCTACCATTTTTAGGTAGGCCATATGTGTGACAAGTTGTTGGGGTTAAAGGTGTTGGTGAAGCATTCCTCCCATTGTTGGGGTTAAAGGTGTTGGTGAAGCATTCCTCCCATTGTTCGATCTTGGCAACCATATGATGGAATTGCCATCATAATATCCTTGTTGTTGAAGTACGTACATAGGCACCTATCTTTGATGAACATTAGGAGTTAATGGTTGATGCCTTTGAGGCTTTATTCTTTGAAGAAGTTTGGGTGACTTCTTGATGTGCTTGGAAATCCAAGCTTTGGTATTACCTTGGTAGTACCCTTGAGCTTGCAGTAATCTTTTTGGTACCCACACTTATTGAGTGGCTGGAGTTCTTTGAGGAACTCGCATAAATCGGCATTTGTGGACAATGTTGTGGAGTACTTTTATTCTTCCGTGGCTGAGCTTTGCATTGAGGAAGAGGCTTTGATTGGCACCTTCATAGTAGTCTTGAGTTACAAATAGCTTCTTTTCAACCCAAATTTTGATACCATTAAGATATCATGATCTTGATTGTCGTGGTGGGGTTTTCTTTTTGGATGAAGTGGAAGGTTTGGGGCCCTCCACATTGGTTGGCACTAAGGTTGTGGTTTTGAGACTCATGGCATTTTTGATGGTGATGAGGCTTGAGTCTCTTATGGAGTGGTTTTTGATGATGAGGATTTTGAGCATGCAACCCGTTCCCGTGGTGGTGAGGGTGGTTGATGAAGAGGCATTGGCTCCGGGGCTTTTTCCTTGAGTTTCTTTTTAGAGATAGAGGGTTGTGCTTGGGGGACTTCTTCAAGAATAGTGGTTGACTGTGAGGTTTTGGCATTGGACTTTGTTGGTGAGGATGGATTTAAAGGGGTAGATGCTTTATCGAAGTTAGTCTCAGTTATACATATGGGAGGTATTTATGTAGAGGGGCTTCCAAGGAAGAGGCTTGTAGCTTTTTGCGTTCACCATCATAGAAATCCATTAGGGTTGGATCCTCTTCCTTGCAGTATGGTATTGTCAACTTTGTGTCATTGGCCATCATCATGGCCCTATAGCTAGCAAAGCACAGTGGTGCTTGGGCAGCCATAGTCCATTTATGCCCCAAGATCAAATCTGCTTCTAACACATACTCAACCATAAAAAAATTACACATAAAGGGGTTAGATTCCATATACATTGTTTACTCAAAGTACCCCAAACATGGCATGTTCACGTCTTTTATGAATGGAATTCTTTCAAGATGAGCCGTAAGTGTTGGTTGACCTAACAAATCCCATAACTCGAGGGTCATGAGATTGTGCTCTCATTGGGGATAAAGTTGTGCTTGGATTGTGGTGATTTTATTGTAAATTTTCAATCCAACCATAATTCTTGGGATATTTTGAGTAAGATATGTTGGAAGTTCCAGCTCCTCCAAGGTCTCTTCCTCCCATAATAGCAATTTCACAATGCTTGAAGGAGTGTTCAAGGTGACTGTTTGCATAGATTCATCAAATGAATACAACGAGTCACGTACCCAAGTTCCACCAGGGATGACATCATAATCAAGGGGATCTAGGGAGAAAGCAACCTAGAACTTCAATGTTTTCTTCATTGGCACCTATTGCAATACCATTATCTCTTTAGGGATGATTTTAGGTTGTCCTAATGACACCCAAGTGTCTATTGTCATCATGATGTTATGACTAGCTCGAGGGCTAATCCATGCGCATTTACACTTAACATCATTGCCCATAGAGAAATCTAACCATACCATGATAGAATCTTCAAGTGGAACCATGGATGTTTAAGTTTTTGTTTCAGCTTCAGATCCCATTTCGGTTTCATATTTCCATTCACTTTTATCCTCTTTTTGGCTCTCAGCTATTTGAAGAGTGCCCAATGTGTACAATTGTACACTTGGTCCTTTGACAACTTTAACTGGGGTCTGTTTGGAAACTTGCAAATCCTCAGAGTCCTGTTCTATGTAGCTCTTAATATCTCGGTATAACTCATGTTTAGCCTTTAAAGATACAAGTGTTGATGCTATGCTGGCTTCACCATGAGAGAAGAGCACTCTTCCAAATGAGGATTTGAGAGACTGCTTAAATTTCTTAAGGGATTCATCAAAATCTTAACATGCTTTTTCAACCGCATCATTTGTGCAATCACCCCCTGATGACTCTTCTTGGCTTGATGAGTTCATTTTTGTATTATAGGGAGTGCATCTTCCTCTTGAAATGGGAAGCGATAATCCTTTGGTTTTTGTATTCTCGTTAATTTTTTAGGTTTGACATTATGAGGTTCAATGACAACCGGTGATCTTGTATGACACTCACAATAATGTTAAGCATGCTTTCCTGAGCTCAGTTTTTGTGTTCTGCATATGTCATGTGATTATAATTTTCATCAATTTGGAGTGGTTGGGCAGGTTCTAGTTTCTTGATTGGTATGTGAGGTGGACTAAGTGATGAGTTAGAACTTGTTTCATCCTCACTTAATGTCGTACTAGAACTTGTTTCATCCTCACTTAATGTCGTACTAGAACTTGTTTCATCTTCTGACTTTCCTTGGATCATCAGGTTTTCAATATGTCTGCCAATGCGATGAGAACGAACTTTCTTTCATGCTTTTGTTTCATGTGTCACACATGTTGGTTTTGTGGTTTGAGAGGAAGCCTTTTGAGGTGGATGCATTTGCATCATGTGTAGCTTTTGGCTCTTTTGGGGTTAGGACTGCCATAGGCTCCTTTCCCTTGTCCTTTACTTTAACCTTGGTTTCGACAATTTGTTGGCCCTTGTTTTTCTTGGGTTTAGCATTAGGGAAAAAGGGAGCTCATTTTGGGACCTTTTACGGTTTGGAAAAATAAGCTCTCAACCAATGAACAGAGGGCCAACGTAACGTTAGAAATTCACAAAAATAAGAGAAAATAGATAAAAGAAACAATATCTTATGTAGGTACAAGCGTGCTACATTAATGTGGAGATTGGTTTTTTATTCTCACAAGATCTTTGGACATGAAGATAGAATCTAGTCTGACATTTTCTCTGACAAGGGCCTTCCCGCTTCCACCTTCCTTTGAACTTTGAAATGTTGTGATACCTTTCCTTCGAAAGGTCTACCATTCTACACCACTGCCTCATTGTGCAGCAGCCTCTTCTTTTCCAAAACTGCTCCCTTGATCCTGTTTGGCTTAGAGTAAGATGTTTCTTGTCAACTGTCTGTCTGCCCACTTTCTCTTTCTTGAAACTTCACTTTGTTATCTTGTTTACATTACTTTGCTGTGGTTACAGATTCACAAGGTCTCCATGGTGAAAAAAAACTATGGCTGTTCTTGTGGAAGACGCTCTGTGGATGATAATGCTATGAAGGCAGAATTATACCACACATCCTTACCCCGTCAACCTGCTTCTTCTATTTCTTCGGTAGAGAATTCAAGTACAGTCAAAACGGAAGGAACTTGGGAAAGGTTTAGTGTTTCGAAAGGAGCATGGGTGCTCATGCAACCTAGCAAAAGAAAGAGACCCCAGACAAAAAACATTTTCTTGGCATTATGGAAGGGAAGAGTACGAGATTTTAAAATCACCAGAGGGAAGATATCGGTGAAAGAAGTTTTGATTCAGCATGTGTACATGCATAAAGAACTTATCCAGTGCGAGACTATCCAAATGATCTTCCGCAACACAGGCCTAATTGTATATTTTTCTATTGTGGTTTTGTTCTTTATGAGGTGTATGGATTTTTAAGATAAAGCTTTCTTTCTTTGCTTATTGACATTCTTGTGTTATTTTATTTCAGATTTATACCCTTCATCGTATGAGACATGGCAAAACATCGATTGTATTCTGGGATTTATAGATGTTTTGCATGGATCGATAGGAGAACAACAATACCAAGGTTGATGTGCAACAGAGCTAGCTCAATCCGGTATATTTTTTACTGATCATTTTTATCGGTTGCTGGACAATGCAAACACACATGGTGTGTTAAGAAAACAAGACCTTTCGGCATGGAATTCAGTGGATTGGCCTCTCCCACATTTTAGTGTTACAGAGGCATATAGGGCCAAGCTTTTCAAAGAAGTACAGAAAGCTCTGAGGCCCAATATTGCCACAAGGATAATAAAAATTTCTTTATGCATGCCTCTCACAGTTTTTGTAGACTTGTTTACCCAGTGAAGGTTTCAAAAACAATGTTCACAGTTAAAGCAACAAGTCTGGCATGCATGCCACAATTTTTGGATAAAGGTTGGGATAAGAAGACATGTAGTTCAGTGTTTTGTGAGGTTGTCCAACCTTCTATGCAACTGAAGTACATGGTTGCATCACAAAATTTTATTTTTTCTTTTTATTATAAGCGCAGTCGAATGCTAGGTACAAAACTAGTCCCAATGGATCAAGATGAAGATTCTTTTGGTGCAAAAAATAAACTTCTTAATATTGATGTTGTTGAGAATGGTGATGTGCTAGTCAATATCTCATTAAGACAATGTTGCTCCCTAGCTCAATTGCGCAATGACATTCTATTTGAGACAGAAGGTTCTATTTCAAAGGACTTTTTATTTATCTACAACAATAAGAAGGTATACCATGTGACTTATCCTAGTCTCATTAAGCACTGCTATTAGTTTACTTTACCCTATTGTTTCATATTGCTTTTTTGCAGGTGCTCAAAAGAAGAGAGAGTTCAATAAAATGCAAAGACATTGAAAATTTGAAAATTGAGATAACACAGACTCCATAAACAAAGGTATTATATTCAATAAAGTAAAATTCTGTACAAAAGTGTTTAATTATATATGTAGAACATATTCTTGACAACAATTTTCTATTTATCTACAGGCTGATCTAGAGGCTGATCTACATGGTCCAAGCTCACCGTATCATCTTTATTTGGAAAATCTATTTTCTGCTGCTCCATCCTGTCGTGTACAGTCTCTTGGTGCTGCTCCATTGTCTCCTCTACTGCCCCTGGAGCATCTGTTTGCTACTGCTCCATCATCTCCTCAATAACATCAGCAGCACAGCAGGTCCTTGTTCTTGTGGCTTCTCCTCATCAGCACTAGGTCCTTGTTCCTGTGGCACCACATCTGCATCATTTGTGTCATCAAGGTGTATGACACCTTCTCAGACTTTAGAGCTCTCACCCAACTCGACAGTAGCTGGTACAATAGGTTTGGGGGAGGCATACTTCAAAAACTTCCAACTTATATCAGCTCTGAAACTATATACATAGTTCGAGCTGAAGCTATCTTCTCTCATCTGCAATGAGATATGATAATTTAGAACACTTTGTACCAATATCAAATTTTTTGAAGCTAAATGAAAATTATTTTTTCTTACAAGCTCTGGTTGTCCTATCTCAAAATAGCTTGAAAGTATATATTTGGCACTAATCAGCACTCTCCAACTGCAGCTACTTGAATCATCTTGTTGTGGTGTCTGGATAGTTGGAAAGATATGTTAGAAACTGTTAATATCTGAACAAAATAAAATTATTCAAGAAGTTCAAAGGCATAGCATGAAATAGACATCAGTAGAGGGAATAACTTTCTACCTCTAAATCTATAAGCTCTATTGAATCCAAAAGATTGACATTAGGAGGACAGTGATCCAATGCATCTAGAAGCCTTCTAATACAACTGCAATACATATAATTCAGTTACTGTGCATTAAATCCAAAAAATGAAGTTTAAAGTTAAAAATAGCACACAAACCACTTACAATTTCACCTCTCTGTGTGTGTTTCTAAGAGAGTTGAATAAAAAGCATTGCTTCTACTGGATGTCAATAGAAGCAAAGCTCCAGTGGTCACTGCATAAGGAAAAAAGCATTAAGAAATCAAAGGCTACAAGAGTACTCAATCTTGAAGAAAAATCCCAAAAGAAGCAGTCACCCACATACTTGTTATGGTATGGAAGTAGCAAAATATCAACATGATCAAAATCACAGTGTCTGAACCAATTGGAAATATCCATGGGAGTTTCCTTTGGATCTCTTAACTTGAAGAAAATTGCAGGATCAATAATATGAACTGTATGCTGTACAGCATGGTTCAGCCAGCTTCTCATCATGCTACATTGGACAAAACAATAATTAGGGTAAGGTGTAAGGGAGGAGGTACAATAAGGTTTGTTTTGCAAACAAATGTAAAATAAAAGACACTTACTAGAGCATTGCAAGAATGATAGTATCTGAGCAATACTCATTCTTATGAGCCAATGCTGCCAAGCATGCTTTTGTCAAGTCAAAATTATTCTCTGAAAAATCATCTTCAATATGGACAACTATGTTAGGGCCCAGCTCCTGCAACCTTCTCTGTATCTGCAGCTCCATCTGTACAGTCTCCACATCTATAGCAGATTTGGATTCTTCTATTTGCTGCTTCAGTGACTCCTCATAAGCAGCTTTCCCTCTGATGCTCTTTGAGTGGGTCACTTCAACAACCTTCACCTTATCTACCTTCAATTTCCTTGTAGGTGGAATTAATAATATGTCTCTCATTTTTATGTCCTGCTATTCCACAGGATGGACCAACTTGTCATACCTCCATCTCACTCTGGACAAAGTGTTGAAGTCCTTGGCCATCAGAGTTACCCTGTGAGCATGGGCTGCTACAAGCATTGCATCTTCAAAATACTTCTCCAAGTAATCCTCTGCCATTTCCTGTAAGGAAAGAATGGTAGTCCTGTTCCACCTGAAACCAAGGTGCCAACTATCACATATTTCTCTCACTAGTCTCTGAAAAGGTGCCTTGGGGATTGCAAAGCCTATAGCTTTTTGTTGTTTCCTGATCTCCTTTAGCACACTTGCAGAATGTTTTAATCTCTTGGACTTTTGCTAGAGCATGCTCATTGGCTTCCCCTTCCTGCCATGTGCAACTCTTCCCTTTGGAGGCACACTAGATTCCTTGATACCAGCCCCAGCTGCTGCTGCTGCAAGCCCTGGCCCCTTGCCAGACCTCCTTGCAGTTGCCTTGGTTCTTGCCATCACTCTGAAAAGCTGCATACAAAGCAATGGAAAAAGATTACAACCATGGAGAACATGGAATGATAAAAGAAGGCAATGACAAATTGGATAAAGCAAAATTTAATAATTTGTAACAAAACGCGATTATGATAATTTGAAATTTCTAACAGCTCATCATCGCGGTTTTCTGCAAATACTTGAAACAACATGCTATTGCATTCCTACAGTGAATTCTCTGTCTTTACAACTACAAACAATATGGATTGAGTTTATGCAAGGAGTATACAGCCTTGAATAGCCTAGAAAGACACAAAATGACAATGGTAGGGGTGGATGAAGCAGCAGTTTCAAATTTGCAACAAAATGCGATTTGGGCTGTTTGAGATTTCTAAAGCCCCCTCCTCGCGTTTTACTGCAAATTCTTCAGGCAGCATACTGGAGCATGCCTTCAGTCATTTCAGTGTGTATACAACTTGGTGCAAGATGGATTGAGTCTATAGAAAGCAAGAAGTGATCAAGCTCTAACTCAACAAGCCCAATTAAAAAGTCTTCCTGCTTCTACTTGCAGTGGAAAAAATCTAAGAAATGCATATGATATTTATCATAATATCTAACCTACATCACATCAATCAGTACCTTACCCTAATATACTATTAAACAAGAAGAGAAGGAAATAGAGTGTCTTACCTGGAAGCTATCTGTAGGTGTGCTGTGCTGATGATGAGTATCCTGTGCTAGGGATGAACCTGTGCTACTGGTCTGGATGCTGATGGTGTAGAGTAGGGAGGTAGAGATGCAAGAGAGCTGAGTTAGGAGAATAGATTATTGCAAAATACAAATAAAGTAGCTATTAAATACCACACGTGTGAAATGTAGTCGTTTTTTCACACGTGTGGGTCCCACCCAGATCTTTTGGAATTTGAAATTTGACACGTGTGAAAGTCATTTTTTACCTTGAAAATTGTGCCAATCATGATTTCATAATCAGATCCATTAACATTCTTCCCTCCCCGTCTTCCATCCTCCCTGCCAGCACCCTCCCATCATCCTTTTCCTTCCCCCTCTGATCACTTCCTACCCAACACACTCCATCCACTCTGCAACCTGTCTGAAGACTACTACCACTGCCAGATCTCCAGGTTACCTGGGCTGCAGCTCAAGTTTGGAAGAGAGTAAGAGAATCACCAGGGCAACTCCAACAGTATGGAAGAGGAAAAGAAAGGTCAGAGATCTATACTCTTTTCAATGTTTTCTAATATATATCTCTTCCATCTATAGAATTCTTGAATCTTACTGCCTAGGAATCTGGTACATCACCATAAGATTTGATTAGAGATGGATATGAATAGGACTTAGAATTTTGCAACAAAATGCGAGGAGAGTGCTTTACATTTTCCAAATGGTCCAAATCGCATTTTCCTACAAATTCTGATATTAGTTTCAGTTTTTTTTTCTTCCTCTTTGTTTTGCTCTCTTTTGCCCTGGGGAATTCCTCCTAGTGTCATTTACTGTCCAGAACATTGTGAGGTGTTCCTAGCATTTGATTGGAGATGGATGTCAATAGAAATGGAGAATTTGCAACAAAATGCGAGGAGAGTACTTGACATTTTCCAAATGGCCCTGCATCGCGTTTTCTTGCAAATTCTTGTGTCCCTTTTGGTTTTCACTTTTTCCTCATTGTTTTGCTTTCTATGTCCCTAGGGATTTCTTTCTTGATGATGAGAAAAGTTTTTGCTTTGGAACAGTTGATTCTCAGGCCCCTCCTTTCAAGAGGAAGCTGGACTTTTCTGCTGCTGTACTCAGACCACAGCAATCACCAGGTGATTCATGTGTGCTCATGAAGAGAGTTGTTTGGTGATATCCTATACATTACCTGATTGCATATGTCAGCATATAGAATTCATGATATATAAATTTTTGTTCAGGCAAAAGCAAGAGACTACAGCAGAAAGGTGAGTCTTCCCTTTCAAAACAAAGGGAACCAGAAGAGGACAAATCTCCAGATTTGCTCCTATTTGACTTTCTTCACAAGTGCAAGGCTCAGAGGAACTTCCACATATACCACAGTATTTTCAACAGGGAGTTCACTATGAGCTCTGTTTTGGAGCATCACAGAGATTTTCTTTCAGACCATTGGGATACCTTCAAACAACTGACAGAGGCAGGAAGAATTGTGGAAGGTGAAAAGGCTTTTGTGCATATAAATCATATTGTCTCCATTGAAAAGGCTTTTTTGCATATAAATCATATTGTCTCCATTGAAAGGCTGAGGTACCATGTGAATAGAAGATTTGACAACCTACCTGAGGAATATAAATTCAGCTGTAACTTGCACACCAGAAAGTGTAGAGTGCTTGAGGAAACCATGGCATTCCTTATGTACATTGTCTTCCATCAGCAATCTCTAGAAGAGCAAGGGCAGGAGGCTGAAGAAGAAGAAATATCTGTAGCGGAGGTAAAAGAGGATATTCCTGTGGCAACAGATATGGCAGAGCAGGAAGAAGATATCAACCTCGAGGATGAGGGGCTGCAAGTGGCTGCTCTTGACCTTGTTCAACTGAGGACTGAAACTCTTAGGGCAGCACAGCCAGTTGAAGATTTTGATGTTCAAAGCAGCAACTATGCAGTGCCATGCTTCCAGGTGTCTTGATTGGTGGTAAAGATTATGTTTTCCTCCATGATATAGAGTGTATGTTCAATTTGAGGGAGGACTATGCCATTTCCCTTATTGCCCAGGCTTCAAGGCTTGACAAGGAGGTTGGCATAGAGGATGACCATTCATTACTGACTTTGGAAACAACTTTTAATCCTGCAGAGGCCCTTACTATTTGTTTCAAAGAGGCTAAAAATTTCCAAGATCCAAATGAAGCTGCCTTCCAGCTCACCCAAGAAACTATGAATCTCTCAGCACTTCATAAGGAAAAGCTTAAAGAAGAGGCTCGACTGGAGGGGAGAGGAATAAATCTTTGGAAAGATGAACTTCTTGTTGCTGATGAAAATGAGAAGGTATGATATTATTACTTCAAATCAAATACTTTATCTTGTGTTTAAATGTTTTGTAGTTATGTATTATTGTATCACTCCAATCTTTTGATACATGGCAGCTACAAATTGAGGATGACACATTCCTCTAGAGAACAAGTGGAAGCAGGCCGGCTGGGTTTGGCAAAATGTCAAGCCTAGCTCATTATATTCATGATCTAGGCAGTGCTAAGATCTTGATTTACCATAGGCAGTTGAGCAACAATGGAGAAGCTATTGTTTACTTCTTTAAATGTTTGTCTAGGGTTTTAGGTGGACATGATCTTCCATGGCAAAAGGAAAAGATCATTTTAATAGAGAGGTTGTCCGCCATAGATATATTTGGGGATTATGTGAATAAGCAGGCCTCTAGGGCCTCTTACTTTTTGTCTTACATTTCTTATGCATTAGCATGTGGTGTTAAGGAGCCCAAATGTCTGGAGGGCTATGGAAAACACAAGCTCATAAGGTTTTGAGAGCCACCCATGATTACATCAGGCCACACAATCCAAGAAGAAGAACATGTGGAGATAGCTATAGATAAGGATACCCCTCTCAGACAAGCTATAGAGGCACACAGTCGACATCAAGCCAACAAGGAAGAAAAAGAGTCCAATCAAGTTCAAAAAGAGAGTTCCGACTGGCAAGCCTTGGGAGTAATAGGATTTAGTCATCAAATATAGCACAAACATTATGTTGAAGTTGAACTGATTTGTACAAAGTCTTTGATCCTCATCAGTTCCTTGTCCGTACGGACGATCAGTACCCTTTTGCATTTGTCCCATCACCGTATGACACTTTTGCATTTGTTCCATCACCGTACGACACTTCAGTACTCTTCCCACACTCAGTAGCTTCTAAAAGCGTTTGATACTCAGTACCTTATTGGTAAGGATCAATAGCGTGTCTAGCATAATTAAGTAGTATTGATTGAATTTTTTGTGTGTAGCTCATGGATGTATTGATGCTTGTTAATATAGATCACATGTTTCACAAAAGAAATACTTTTGATGGAGTCTCAAAACATATAGGCATAACACCAAGAGTCACTTGTTCCACAGAATAAAAATCTATTGATTGAGTTTGAAAACATGTGGACATAACACCAATAAGTTACAAACTGCTATTCATGTTTACTTATCCATTTATGGTTTCTAAATATCTTCGAATCCCTCCATTGTCTATGTCTCTCTGCTGCCATTGAATTGTCCAAAGTTTGTCTTCGTCTTTGCTTCTGGGCTAGAATAAAAGCAAGCTTGACTTTGGAACTAGCAACTTTTCTTTTAGTATGCAGCCTTTGTAGAATGCCTCGGTAAAACCATTGGAAGACTTCCTTCAGACTATTTGCCTTTTGACTCCCTCCATAGTGTTGTGTGTGTCTGAAAAATGCATTACGTGCCATGTAGTGAGACTTCTCCATGCATTGGGTAGACCAAATTGCTGGGCAACCATACTTTTTGACAAAATAGGGAAGGTGGTTGTAGATGATATGCTATTTTCACAGAGACATAAGAATGCATAGTAAGTTATAAAAGAAAAGAGGATCACACTTAAGTAAAAGAAGAAGACATCACTTTACCATGTAGTGAGTTATATTGTAGGCTGTCCACGCGTCTTTCATTGACTTCCCAAAATGTTTAATTGCCTCTTCAAAGTTCTTATAATCACTCTTTGTCCATGTTACATTGTCACAGAACATGAAGAGTTGATCAAGAGACCTCCACACCTCTGCCTTCACATTTCGTGCTTCCCCATCTGCCTCATGATCTTTCACGGCATTATGGACTTGCTTCCACAATCCATAACTAATCCTTGAAACTGTTCTACCTTGCCTTACTTGCTTACTACTGTGTTTGGGTCGAGACAAGAATCTTCTTGCCTTAACACCACCAATAGAGGGCTTGATTGGTACCTCCTTGCCATTGGTAGACTTTTTAAAATCCTTTGTGATATGAACATCACCTCCATGCAGACCTATATCGGATAACACTTTTTCTAATGCATGAAGAGCATCCTTTTTATTTCTTTTGGGACGGAGTTTCCAAGCAAATCCAATATACAAAAATACCAATTTCTCAATAATTCGACATAGAGCATGCAATGTGCATATGTGAACATTACATAGTGGAATGTCAAGAATGGCCTTGAAGTCAGGGTCAACTTTATCTCTATTAGGTGCTCTCTTCCACCATTTGGAATCCATTACTTGAGCTGATTCTTTGCAGTAAAGATAAGGAGACTTTGAGTTACCTCCTTTACTAACGTTATACATGCACTTAAGTGTTTTAAGATCCCCCGCCATGTGCCACTCTACTTGAAAATCACCTTTTCCTGCAACATGGAGATTCTCTCCTTGCACTTGTCTTTTAATTATTCTTGGTATTTCCGTGTGGTGAAACACCCAATCTAGTGTTTCATGGTCTTCTGTCTTCACCTATGATTATACAAAACAAAAGTCTTACTATAAAAGATTTGAAAACATTGACTAAAATCAAGTACGAAATAAAAAATGATCATACCTGGAACGAGCCTAACCACCATGTGTTTCTCCGACTGCACACTAAAATACTTCGAACTCGCTTCAGTCAATGATGTATCAAGTGCTCCATTCATCAATGTAATAGTAATCCTTTCCATTTTCTTTTCTGTTACAACCTCACACTCATTCAGTTTGATAACAAATTTCAAAATGCCTTTGCACTCTTCAAATGTTATTCCATAAAACTCGACCATTCTTCTTTGAAGTTGTTGTAGATCTACAAATATATTGTTCCAAGGGTCATACACAGTGGTTCCTTTACCACCATGAAATATTTCTTCAATATGGATATATTGTCCAATAAACTCATCTATACTTTCATTCAAATGACCTCTTATCTTCCACACTGTTTGCTGGATTTGGCAGTAAAACTCGTTTAATCCTTTGATCTCTCAAAGTTGAGGATATCGCATGGAAAATCGAACTATATCCCTTCCTGCTAACTCCACTAACATCAAGATCCTCTTGGATTATAGTACCATCAACTTGATTATTGGATATAAAGTCCTCTACAACATTGCATTTGATTGTTTTGTATTTTTTTTCTTCAATCAAACCTTTTGCTACACCACAAGAAAGCAATCCTTTCATTTGTTTAATTGGAAGAAGGTTGGGATTCATATTTTCTTTTGCAGGCTCCAATAGTTTCCTATAGTAACAACACAATATGCTTATATTATTCAACACTTCCAATCCTATTTTGCGTTAATGGACAAAATAGATATAGTCATTTGAGAGCATTTTTGAGTATAAAAAATAAAAAATTACAAACTAGCCTTGCTTCCTGAATTCTTCGCTTGCATCCACCACTCCCAACCTTCAAATTTGCAATGTTTTTAATCTTCCTGCTTTGTTTTCTGTCTCCAAGCACGGTTCTCTTCCTTCTTGATCTTGTCAACTCTTTTTTACTCTTTGAATGCTCCTCAATTTTATTCTGCAAAACTGCTGCTCCAATTTTGCACGAATAGCTATCTCTTGAATCCTGGCCCTCTTTTCTTGTATAGGTGCATTGTTTTATATGTTTTTGCAAATGTAGACTGTGCTGAAATATAACCAAGAAGTCCATTTTATCCATCGCCCGCAAACCTCAGTAGTGTGGTTGGATTGACAAATGGAGATGTAGAGTTTTTTACTAGACATTTTGGATATATACTTCCATCACACCATAAGTCAATATGTTGGAGCCCTTCTCTTCTCATATTTTCCCGTTGTTGAGCATTCAGCATCGTATCCTTTCGTCTTTTTTGTGCTGGAGCATATTGTTCTTCTAAGTCGATGTGAAGATGGTGTAATCGCTTCTTCTGAGATTGTAACTCACTAGTATCGGCCATTTTTTGTGCTTCTGAGGTTGCAAAGTTTGCTTGTCAATCTCATAGTCTTTTTGTAACATGAATCATGGAAGTGTGGCGGTATCCATACAATCATTAAGTTCAGTGATGGATTCTTTATGAGAGGCCTGCACACGTCGTCAAAAGAGATGCGGAATCTTCGAGAAACAAAAAAAAAATTAAGGAGATATTTAATGCAAAATCGTGTTAGTTAGACAAAAGATTATCTTATTCTTTTCTGAACTGACAGTTCGGTAGTCCTTACTGACAGTTCTGAGCCACGTTTCCATATTTTATTATTTTTGAGGTCTTTTAGGAGAGAAATAAATCAAAAAATAGTGAATTTCTTACAGGGCCCCAAAATGAGCTCCCTTTTTCCCTAATGAAGGTTTTGCATCCTCACATACTCTTCTACCTCATCACTTAGTCCACCTCACATACCAATCAAGAAACTAGAAGGTTCTACTTTTAAGTATCTTGGGTGTAGAAGGTTCTACTTTTAAAAACATACTCTTCTACCCATTTTGAAGTGTGTTCTTTTGCATTCTTTTTTACTATTTCTTGTGCCTTTGCTTGTAACCATGTAAGCACATTCTTTTTGACTGTTTCTCGTGCCTTCGCTTGTAACCGTGTAAGCACATTCAAGGGTACCATGAACAATTGCCCGTTTTGTATACTCAAGATGTTAAGAGTTACATTCTGTGAGATAGGTTGCATTGAAGCAACTTGCCTTGGGTAATCTTAGAATATGTGATCGATACCACATCGTTCACATATAGGTTGTAAAGTGTCAGTGTGATTGTGGGCATGAAAGTATTTCAAACTATGCAGTCTGCCACTTTGTGCAGTCCACGATAATAGAAACACTAAAGTGTTTGCTTAACTACTGCTTGAGCAGTTTCCACCCTTTGAACTGTGTTCGTTTGGGGTATGGGAGATTGAGGTTTTGAGGTAATTGTAGGTAAATTAGGACATTGGGGTGTGTCGTGAGAGCCAAAGGCTTTGCAATGTATGTGGTATAGAAAAATAGACCTATTGTACGCACATTGGGGATTGGGATAGACATAGTGACGGTGGCAATGAACATAAAGCATTTCGCCCCATCACTTTGATAGGCATTAAGGATGTTTGGTTTTGAGATGGCTCATCCTCTCTTGGAGATTTTGTTTTAAAGTTTTTAAGCAAGGCTATATAGAATTCAGGGAATAACAATTCCAAGATCAATTTTTCTTTAGCCTTTGCTTCGCTTGGTTTAGATGAGGAACATCTCGTATCGTGATCATCCTCCATCATGCTATCATCTAAACGTATTGCTTCTTTGCAACATTGATTGAATGTTCCCAAATTGGATACAATGATCAAGTTGTGTAAGCTGTTATTCTTTAAGCCCATCATGAAACATCTCTTCAATTGAGCATCGTTTAGTTTCTCCCATGGCTCACATCGTGAGTCCAAGATTTTTATCCGAAGGATAAAATCTCTAATGGTTTCGTTTTATTTTTGCTAATTCAAATAGAGTTCTCTTGCTACACTCCATTGAGTACTTTGTCTTAAAAAGTTGTGTGGATAAAGGTTATTTGCAAGGTCCTGAAGTTTGTCTGAACCAGTGACTAGCCTTTCCTACTAAGCAAAGGTTCAATGCATGTACGTTGGTGGGGCAGTTTGGATTTCCAAAGGCTTCGCATCTTTGTTCAAACATTTACATGAATTAAACAGGATCAGTCATTCCATCGTATTTGCCTCACACATGAATTAAACAAGCTTCACACATGGTATTGGGAGGTGCATTTGGGGCATGGATCTCAATGGCTCGAAGAGTTCAGCCATTGGGTTCAGTTTGGGTGTGGGCCCATGTAATCCCTCGATCGTTGCCATATCTTGATGTTGCCAATTGCTCCTTAATGAGCAAGCACACGTGTTTTTTAGACAATCGCCCTAATGGTAGAATTCTATTGGTGGAAATTCAAGTGAAAGGGGAAAGGGTGTGAGTAGCCAATGTGTATGGTCCTCATAATCATAAGGTAAGAGGGGAGATGTGGGAGTGGATTGTAAAGTTAGATATTCAATGCCCTTACATCCTTATGGGAGACTTTAATATGGTAGAGAAACAAGTGGACAAGTGTGGTGGAAGCATTGTTTTGAAGGGTCAGGAGAAGAGGAAGTGGGAAAGGCTTCAAGGTAAGATAAGACTTGTTGATAGTTGGGGGTTTGGGGATTTGAACCTGGGCATACTTACTTTAGCCTACAGTATTCTAGGAATTCATCAAGGATTAATAGAGTTTTTTTCAATCATCAAGCCACATGACTACCTCATACCTTTTACACTAAAGTGGACCCTTTCTCAGCTCTCTCTAATCATATGCCCTTGAAATGGGGGTGGCATGTGGCTGAATGGGGTGACGATGACCTGAGAGTGAACAACCTATTATTGAAGGATGAGTTGTTTGTGACCCTTACTAAAGAGGCAATTAGAAGATGAGAGGTAAGGGTGGTGTGGATGGATCCTGGAGAGGGTTTGCTAATGAAATGCATGGAATTATTAGGAGAGTAGGAAAATTGAGGGAATAAGAGAAGAGATAGGAAAGGAGGGAATTAAGTAAGCTAATGAAGCAATTACAAGGGAAGAGACATAGGGGAGGTCTATCTACAAGCAATTACAAGGGAAGAGACATAGGGGAGGTCTATCTAAAGCGAAGGTTAACCGATATGTTTAGTGTTTGACTCAATTAAGGAAAGAAGATGACATGTTATCCAGGAAAGGGGAAAGGGGGGATAAGTGGAGAGCCTTCAATTAATAGGAGGAAATATGCCATGTATTTATTTAGATTGGTTAAGGAGAAAGGGGACAAGGAAGTGATAGGGCATATTAGGGATTTGAGGGGTTAAGAGATTGGAGATATCAAATAGATTGCTCAAAAATGTGTTGAGTTTCTAGGGGCCACCTTGAGCCTGAAGGAAGATAGCTCTCAAAGGGGGGAGTTTCTAGGGGCCACCTTGAGCCTGAAGGAAGATAGCTCTCAAAGGGGGGAGTTTCTAGGGGCCACCTTGAGCCTGAAGGAATATAGCTCTCAAAGGGGGGAGTTTGCTTGACATGATCAATAAGAGGGTGAAGGTTGATAGAGCTAAGTGGTTGGAGAGAGAGGTGGAGGTGGAAGAATGCTGGATTGCTTTACAAAAATTGGGGAAGGAGAAATCTCTTGGGTGGGATGGTTTGACTGTGGAGTTCTTTATTGCTTTTTGGCCATCCCTAAAACATATGGTACGGATCACATGTAAGGAGGCATTTTCTATAGGGAGGATGGAAAAATACATGAAGGAGGGGATTGTGAAATTAATCCCTAAGTAGGTAGCTTGTCATAGGTTCAATCGTTGGAGACCTATCACTTTACTCACTATGGTATATAAGATCTTGGCCAAGGTCATTGCCCTAAGGATGAGCCTTGTTCTGCAAGAGGTAATATCCCAGGAGAAAATATGGGTTTATTAAAGGGAGGTCCATCTATGATAATATTTTTGCTACCTTGATGGGTAAGGAAGTCGCTCAGAGAATAGGAAAGAATTGTGTAATCCTCTAATTGGATCTAGAGAAAGCTTATGATGATAGGGTACATTGGTCCTTTTTGGCCAAAATTATAGAGAAGTTGGGATTTGGAAGTAGAATGGCCATAAGCATTTACACTCTTAGTGCAAGGGTCACTCTAAGTTACTATTGAAGGAAAGACTAGTGGGGGGGTTTGAGATCAATAGATATGTAAGACATGGGTGTCCTCTGGCTCCCTTGTTATTTTCCATTACATCACATCCTTTGATAGTGGCTCTAGAAGATGTATGTGAGAAAGGATTGGTGACAGGTTTGAGAATGAGAAATGGAGAGCAGTTGGTGGTACAGTGTTTTGCAGATGACTCACGACTTTTCTTGAAGGCTGATAATGATAATGTAAGACATGCTTAACAGATAGTTCAATTATTTGATGATGCTTCTGTATACAAATGTAACATTCATAAATCCATACTTATTATCCTGACTGAAGATGATGATTTTGACATGGAAAGATGGGGGTGCGAGGTGATAAGGAAGGGATAGATTGTTAGGCATTTGGGGATTCCTTTTGGAGTTGGGGTGACTAGTAAAGATGTAGCTAATTGGGCAATTGAGCATTTTTTAAATAAGATGAAGAAATGGGAAGGGATTAGGGTGTGCTTTCATGATAATATGGCCATTGTCAATTCAATTTTGAATGCATATATCATGTTTCTATGTCCAGTGTGGTTGGCTTTAAAAAATCTCATTGGAAGAGGATCATGGCTCCAGGAGGATGTTTATTTAGAAAAACATTAGGGATGATAGGAAGTATCTAGCCTGGTTGGCTTGGGAGAAAGTTAGATTGCCTAAACGCTTGGGAGGACTTGGAATTTTGCACCTGCCCACTCATACCAAAGCTAGGGTAGCTTACCTAAATGTTTATTGTAGGAGGAAATTTGGTCTAGAATGGTAAGAGAGGTGATTGAGGAATCCAATGTGCAATGCAAGGGGAGGTGGATTGGAAAGCCAAGCTGTTCTCTTATGCTCCATTGAGAATTCAGAGCTCCCCCTTTTGTAAGTTCCTTTGTCTTAATTGGAAGGAGGTGATGGGACTGATGAAGTGGGAAGGATGTACAAGGGCCACATGAAATTCACTATTTAGCTTAGGATTATGGTGGTCTCATAAATTTACCCCCATTAGCTCACTTGGATGTAAGAATAACCATAAGATTGAATAATAAGGGACTGAGATGTATTGGAGACTATTGGGATAGATATCAGATTGGGTGGAAAGAGTTGGGGTAGATAAGGGATGAGTTTGGGTTACAACAGAGGGACTTACAGGTGGTAAGACAAGCCATGGAGGAGATTGGGAAGGGCTGGGTTTCTATTGCCTTTAATGAGGCTTGTTGGATGAAGGATTGCACTTGGATTAATGGGGCCAAACTGGTGAGGGTGACCACCAAGTGTTTATATGTGGAGATGAGCAAGAGTGAGATAAATGTGATGTATTCCAACAAAATCTAGAAAGTAAGGTGGAGTTTAAATACTTGGAAGAAGAGGTGTGGGGTACGGATATTCCTTTGAATTAAAGTAAGGTTTTTTTTGGGGAAAATATTTGTAATATTAAAACTGAAAATATTTACATCATAGAGTCCTTTTACAAAGCTCTTGAACCCCCATCCTACTCCAAGTCATATTTATTACAATTTAGTAATCTACACAGCATGTCCCATCTTTCATCCTCCCAAACAAAAGAAGATTGACTCTAGGACACATGGTAGCTAATTGTATACAAGCTATCATCATAGGCTCAGTGTGGTGAAACCTTTGGGTGGGAGCTTTTCCAATACATATTTACTGACCAAACCTTCACCATAGGTCTAGTACCCTAGGGATTTTCCACAAATGCCACAAAAGTATACACAAGATGTTTCTCGTTGAGATACCACCTCTTGGTCCTGGGTCTAAACTTGGGTAGCCTGATCTTCCCTTCCTTAGTTAGGCAAGCCTGCATACAATCTTCTATTAGGGAATCCTAGTATGTACCAAGGTTTACTGTATTACAAATCATCTGATTCCATTGAGGAGAGATTGTATTGCCTGAAGTGTATTTACGTCATTTAACTTGTTAACATAATATATAGATTTGCACAAATGAACACATTTATACATTATTTCAATGATATTCAAACCAGTTTTCCCACCATTATGAAACACATTTATACATTATTTCAATGACATTCAAACCAGTTTTCCCACCATTATGAAACACTAAGTTATTCCTAGATATCCAAATCTCCCATAAGCAACCATATCTTATAATATTGAACAACCAGTTAGTAACCTCTTCAGATTCCACCCCCCTTCCGAAGACCCGGTCTCCCTAACGTCCATGTACTCCCAAACATCTAACTACCCATTTCCCTATCCTGGGCCAAAATCCCCTGCTGATGGCAGGGCACCCCCAGAATGTATTCTTCCCATCTTCCAAGGTTGACCTACACCTTGGGTAGCAACTTGAAGTAAAGTTCCTCTGAAGAATTTTGGATCCAATTGGTAGAGCAACCAAGCACACTCTCCATAGAAAAACTTGAAATTTCAAGGGCAAGTTAAATTCCCAGATGAGCTTCCATCTCTTTCTCCAAGTTCCAACTTTCCAATTTACTTTCCAAGCTTTGTTGCAATATTCCACATTCAAATATGTTTTTCTCAATTCTAAGTATAAGGCTTTGGTTGAACCTTTATCTAGCTTAACCCCATTAAACCACATCCAGCCTCTAAACCAGCAAGAGTCATCAAATGCTGTGGAGACCCAAACTTTCTAAAATTCCCCCAGAATCTGATTAACCAGGAGTCTTTCTCTAGGCTGTAATCCAAAATCTATGACTAGTTGATCAAGTTCTTTCCAGCCTACTTGGGACCAGAGTCCCAACAATTTGCAAGATTTCTTAGCCCTTTGTTGTTCAATTTCTTGGCCACATTGATGTCTAACAAACCTAAAGGAGGGTTGAAGTTGTGGGACCACTAAATTCCAAGGCTAAATAATGAGTTACTCCCCATTCTTCAACTTAAGACCAGCAACCCTGCCTCTCTCACTGGCCACTTCCAGGGCAACAATCATAGGATGAGAGGCAATGGCAAAGAGGAGGGGGTCCTTGTCTAACAGATCTTTTGATTTCAAATCCCCCTACTATCCTACCATTTAAAAGAAGACCGACTCTTGCCACATAGGACCAATGATGAATCCTATCATAAGCTATTTCTAGATCTAATTGAAGCATGATGCATTTCTGATTGGTTCTTATAGCTACATCTCTCCCTACCATAGAAGCCAAGATGTTATCATATATGGATTTGCCCTTTATAAATCCATGTTGTTTCCTAGATATCACCTTCTCTAGATAATCCTTAAGGCCATGACTTTAGCCATAATTTTATACACCACAGTTAGGAGAGTAATGGTCTGCAAAATGATTGAACTTGCAACAAGCAATTTATTTGGGAATAAGTTTTACCATCCCCTCCTTCAAGTCTTTGTCCAACATTCCAGTGCTAAAGGTGTGCGCTTTTGCCGCACAGGTCGTAGCTGGGGACTTGCCAGACACCGTATGCGAGCCACGAATGGCTGCAAGCATACAACAAGGAAAGCACAAGCTCAAACAGAATGCCAAAGGGTGTGTCACTCACCGCTCAACCGCCGCCTTGAAGGATTCCCGCGTCACAGCCATGAAGGAGGAGCCGCCGTCGCTGCTCTACCGCCTCGCCGTCACCGCCGTGCCGCTACACAGTGCGCTCGATCGCTCTCTCACTCTCTCTCTCTCTCTCTCTCTCTCTCACACGCAGGAGAAGGAAACCAAGGAGATAAGGCAAGAGCACTCTTGTATTCACAACACATGAGAATGAGGATTTTAGGGTTACATTTGGCTCTTATAGGTGACTTGGCCGTTCACACTTGGGCGCCCATACATGGCCGGCCGATCCTAACCCTTATCCTACTAATATTCAAGGTGCGCCTCTCATCGACGATCACCCAATCCCTTCATCCTTAACATATGGTGCCGACAAGCCCGGCCCATGACTCAGAATATTTAAATTAATGACGTAAAACATAGTACGTCTCAATGTCCGTCATAGGTTAACATGCCCCCCTTTCTGATGTAGATTCCGTCCTCGGAAGCTATGGTATGGTAAGCTCGAGAGGGTTGTTGTTGTCGACCGTCTGCAAAACAGGGAAGTAGAGTGAAAGTATGCTGGATTTCAAAAGATATAAAGTGTATAAATTCAAGCATGTTAGACCACAATGGATGTTGCTATGAGAACTTAGTTTAAGGGTCACATGAATGAGCTAGTGTAGCAAATTAACAGGAGTTTAAAATTATTGAAAGTAAATCAAGAGTAAGCAAGGTGTCAAAGGTTAATCAAGGTTTATAATTGGCCTAAGTCAAGGAAAATAACCAAGCTTAATAAATAAACAGATGACCACACTGTGTCTACTCTAAGAACAAGTTAATACCACAAGCCTAGGGACACAAGAAACATCAGAGTTACAGGAGCTTTTTGTCTTTTTTTTTTTTTAAATACACGTGACAATTTTTACACCCAATGGCGACCTTCCTAAGGCAAACTAACATCGATCCATGTTGAACATAAGGCATTATCCAGGAATCTATTAGCTCACTTTAGGCAAGGCTACCCCCTACCAACCAAGGCATCGGTCTGGAGTAGAATACTCCTCGCCTCTACCAAGTATCAATAAGGCGATAGGCCAACATTAAAGCACATCATAGACTTGTATTGCCATTTATTGTAGGCTTTTTTTTTTATAATCTATTTCTTTTGATCTTCGCTCTCCTGAACTATAATTTATCTTACATCCTTTCGACAAAGGGGTAATAGCTATGTCCTAGAGGTCAACACACACATGGCCAGGTGTTAAACATTAACACTAGTTTGGTACCAAAACAGGACACTTGAGTGTCCTTTTTTGGGGGTTGCAAAAAAAAATCAAACTCCTAATGTAGGCTTTAAAAACCAAAATGCTTCATTGGGCATGTAGAACATAACCCTATGCTTATGTAAAAAATGCTAAACATATAAAATGCCTTTTTATTTGGAAGTACATAAGCAACAAAGTAGCATATGTCTTGAAAATGAACATTTTTCAGGATTTTTCAGGATTTTTCCAAATATGCAAGCATCATTCTCTCAAAAAAAAATCCAATGATATCAATAGCATTTTTCCTAAGATATTTTGATAGCATACATCAGTCCAAGGAGGTAGAAGTTCACCAAAAAAATCATTTTCCTTTCCTAGAATTTTTTCCAAAAAAGTTGTATAAAATCAGCAAAAGTAACGCGTATTATCGAAACTCAATCACGCCACTAAAAAAAATTGTAGCCCTATCAATGAGAATGTTGATTATTGGTTTTCATGCTTGAGATGAGATAAATAAGCCATAATTTGATGTGTATGACACTAACTTAGCCTCCACTTAAGTAGGTTCTTATCGCCTAGTTCTAAAAAAACTGTAAAAAACAAAAATACAAAATTTGATCATCTTTTTTCAAAAACTAATCATAACTATGCTTGCACAAGTAGTCTACACCTATAGTTACAACAAATAATGCACTTACACAGCTTTTCCCTTTGATGAAAATCAAAATTAGGCTCATAAATAGACATTTTACGTATTAAAAACAGGTTGCGCAAAAGGCCATGTATGAGAAGAGGCCCAAAAAGTGGCTCTAAAGTTTTGGAAAATTCAAAACAAAGTAGTATTTACCCTATATAACATGGGTGCACCTCAAGTTTTACATTATTAGCTTGCATATGGAAGGAGAAAAATTCATGCTCCACCTGTATAAAAAACATCATTTCAATATTAGCGAGTCAAAAATTTATCCAATAATTATCGTTTGATGATTCCAAGATTTAGTTTACATCATGGGCTTTCCATCAAGCCAAGTTTCATGATCAAACTATGTCCCTTCTGAAAGTTATGTACAAATTATTACTATTTTGAAAACAGCAAAAATCATGCGTTTTATCAGCATGCGTCTAAGAAAATTAAAATATTGCCTTGCAAAAGCTAAGAAAAGTGCAATTTAAAAAATCTCAAATTTTTTTTGGGTCTTGAGGAACATCTGTGGATGTTAAGCATTTCAAAACTCTTAATAGATTGTCCACAAAAATTCAAGAAAAATGCTAACTTTCAGGACACTTTAGTGTCCTCAAGACACTTTAGTGTCCAATTACAGAACTAGTGTTAAGATGGTTTGACCCTAGACCTAAGACAATCGTATTCCAAGGTTAACTAAAGACATCATGCTGCCTAGGAATATTTCCAATAAAGTTAAACTCATTAATGATTTACACTAGCATGCAAGCAACTTCAAAAACTAAGTAGTACATTGATAATTTCCATGTGGTCATGCATTATAGTTTATGCAATTGATTGAACAGTAAAAACGAAAGAGAGTGGGTATGGAAGAATTACACCTATATTTTGGAGATCTCCTTGATTTGACGAGACAGCTTGCAATTTGATGTAGATATATTTTGATGAACGTTACGGCAGTCTCAAGACTTGAAAGCGAACCCACCTCAAACTTTTTAACCTGTACAATCAACTAACAAGCACTATACCTCGAGAGGCACATCAGTGTGAAAATTTCAAGACTTGTTTAAGGAATCTAAACTAGAAAAAACTTGAAAACGCTAACCTACCTACCAGTCACCACACTACTACTGAGGATACGGTAAGAGGATGTTGTAGAGTCCTGGCTCTAGCCCTAAGGCTAAGCCTCTATCCGCATCATCCAAACAAATAAAGTCAACCTCAGTAGTGCCATGAGTTTCATCCGTCCATTCATCATTGTCAGATATTTCCTTTTCATTTTCCCATCCACATAAACTCATCAAAAATGTAACCATGCGAGGATAGTCATCTTGTGGAAAAGGAAAGCATTGGGCTATCGGGGATATGTCCGAGTAGGGGTCAGTCATGGTCAATAGGCGAATTAGCCATTCTAATTCCTCAATATTTTCCTCTCTGGCTAGTACATCTATATGATCCCATTCAGTTTCAATTACAGGATAGCACATGTGGAATATCTGAGAAAGGTACAGATGATACCTCTCACCAAAGGTAGGAGTGGATGAAGTGTATGATGATCGGGCATCTGCCATATCTGCAAACACAGATATAGCATCAGTAGGTTTATGATAGGACAATCTAGTTCTTGATTGTATACGGATATTTCTCTTGTTTTTGTGCTCTTGCTCTTTTTACTATTTTTTGTTTTTCTTTTCTTTGTTTTTTTTTAAATGTATGAAGCTATATATATACATCCCCTTGAATTTGGCAATTACATGGTCAGGGGAGAAGGTTAAGGAGGAAGCAATAGAATTTCGAGCGTGAGTACATGCTCCCCCTTTCCTTGGGTAGATCATATTATTTGCAATGATGTTGCAGCCTCTTGGAACCAATTTGTCTAGCGGATCATAGGTTGTGATGTGGGTAGATAGCTTTTTATGACCCTTGTGGCCACATCCAATTGCAGAGATGGTAGTGTACGCTCCCATTGACGAATGGAGGAAATGGTTTCCGACGATACTATTACAAGGGGAGACGTAGACTCATCGGTTTTTTGTTGGGTGTTGACAAGAGTAGGTGTAGAGCATGTAGAAACTTCTATATGAGTGTGTGCCTGGCATGAGGAGCTAGAAGCTTCATGTGGCTCCCCCCTTCCTGAGCTAGGTGGTAATGATCGATATCGTTTGGGAATCCAAACTAACTCTGGAAGAAGTGGTGCGGAGCACTTTATTACCTTTCCCTTACCACGGTCTTGAATTGTCATTGGGGTGGCAACAATTGGTTTGCAAGGTTTTACAGGTGATGTAGAGGGATTCAACTTATGTTTAGGGACCCAAATCTGGTCATTCCCCTCGTAGTACCCTTGGGCTACTAATAATTTTTTAGGGATCCATCGCGATGTTACATTGCCCTTTCTCGGGTGGGTAGCTGCTTTCCTTTTACGAGGCTTCTTGGTGGCTGAACGAGATTGAGCAGGGGAAGTAGCTGTTAGTGAAGCTTTGGGGACCCATTTGTATGTACTCTTTGGCATAGTAAGCAAAGCTTTAGGGACCACCTTGCCTGTTTCCATTCTTGGCGTTGAAGCGTTAGAGGGGTGGCCAACAATCGAAGATGGTTTTGCCACTGGACTTTGTGATTTTTCATTATCTAATATTTGAGTGGATGACTTAGGTGCGGGATTTTGAGCGATCAGACCTAGTGTTGGTTCTTGCGTTGTGACTTGTCTGGTTGCCCAATCGATATTGCACTTGGTGGCCATCATCCATTTGCGCCCTAAGATTACAGTCCCTTCCATGGTACCAGCAGGCATAACCAAAAAGCTTTGAATTATGGTTCCCTTGTCATAAGCAACCGGAGTGTGTAGAATTCCTGAGACAGGGGTTTTCTTCTTGTTGATTCCTTGAACTTGGATAGAACTCTTGGTTAAAGGTGGTTTTCCCAGTTGACACCACACGCCATATGATAGCAAATTATGTTGAGCTCCTGTATCCAATAATGCATTATACAGCACCTCCCCGTAAGGACTCTGTAACTCAATTGGGTATTTTAGAGATGGGTCAGATTCCAGTGCATCCTCCTCTGCTTCCTCAAAAAATACTTGCGTAATTCCCAAGTTGGCTTCTCGTTGTCGCCTAGCACGCTGTTGACGTTCTTTGGCTTCGACTCTCGCTTGTATCTTTTTAAGCTCAGCTTGTTCTTTAGCTGCCTTCTTTTGATGGATTGCATGTAACTCCTCCTGGCTCAGGGGGTCAGAGTATCGTTTGAATTTACTCCCATTAAGGAATCCAATGGTTTCAACTCCGTCGAGAGTCTCCACTCTGATGGTACCTTGCGGGGTAATTTCACATACTCTATATGGTCCCTTACCAGCATATTTGAGCTTCTTCTTTTCATTTCGCACTCCATACATCAGGACTTTATCCCCAACCTTGATGTCCTTGTCCTTTAGATGGCGATCAAACCATTTTTTCCTTCTATCCTTCTCCACAAGGGCATTGTACACAGCCAATTGTCTTTCTTCATTTAGCCGCTCAAGGATATACAGACGCTCTGCTAAGGGATTACCATCCCAACCCTCTTGAGTTGCAACACGAAGACTAGGAATGACAAATTCCCACGGCATGATTGCTTCTTGGCCATATACCATTTTGAATGGTGTGCAATTAATAGCCACTTTGTACGCAGTACGATAGGCCCATAAAGCTGTCGTAAGCTTTAGATCCCAATCCGTGCGATGAGCTTCAACTGTCTTTGTCAAAACAGAGATTAATGTCTTGTTGGTACTCTCAGCTTGGCCATTCGCTTGTGGATAGTAAGGAGTAGATTTATGATGGGATATCATGAAATTTGTTGTGAGCTCCTTAATCACTTCATTTATAAAATGCGTACCATTGTCGCTCACAAGTTCAAAAGGACAACCGAATCGTGTGATTATATTTTCAAAGAGGAACTTGGCTGTTGTCCTCGCATCTGCCTTACGTGTCGCTTTCGCTTCAGCCCATTTGGTCATATAGTCAGTGGCCACAATAATATAGCGAGATTGTGTGTTTCGGGCCGCTGGGCTAATTGGACCTACAAAGTCTAAACCCCACTTTTCAAATGGTTGGTTTACTTTGATCGGATGTAGGGGCATCTTTTGGGGTTTCTTATATCGTTGGCATTCATCGCAACCCTTCACAAAGAGTGATGCATCTTGGAACATAGTGGGCCACCAATACCCTGATTGTAAGATCTTTCACGCAGTTAAGTCTCCTGAGAAGTGACCACCGGCTACGCCCATATGTGCCTCTTGTAAAATGTATAGATACTCATCCTCTCGGGCACAACGCCTAAGGACATCATCCTTTCCTCTTTTATAAAGAGTCCCGGCTATCAGGCAATAGGGTTCGCATTCTTTGATTAGCTTTCGAGCTAGATCTTTACGAAGCTCCTTGGGTGGAAAGCCATTAACCAAAAAGTTAACAATCTTCTCACTCCATTCAGGCATTGTCTCCACCATGAACAGGGAAGTGTCCGATAAGTCATCATCAACCCCCGTAGGAGCCTCACCATTAGGTATGCGAGACAAATGATCAGCCATAACATGTTTTTTGCCAGGTCTCACAACAACCATGAAATCAAACTCAAGAAGAATCAATAGCCATCGTGTGATTCTTCCTGTGGAGCATGGTTTGTTTACCAGATACAACAATGCTTGATGATCTACATAGAAAACAATGCTTGATGATCTACATAGAAAACAAACTTGGTGGCAAGGAGGTAATAACGAAATTTCCTTACTGCATATCCGTAGTGGTGTAGTTCATCTCAGCATCGTTCAACTGGCGAGACTGGCAAAGCTAATGGGGTAGTCTAGCTTGTGTTCTCCAGGTTGAGTTAACACACACCCAATAGCAAAGTTTGATGCATCAATATGCACATGGAAGAGTAAATCCCAGTTAGGCATTCTCAAGATTGGAGCATTTGCCAAGGCCTTCTTTAATAGCTCATAGGCACGGTCACATTCTTCGGTCCAAATAAACTCGATGAGAAGCTTATACAATGGTCGAGCTATCTCGGCGAAGAAGAGAATAAACCTTCGATAATAACCAACGTGGCCCATAAAGCGTTGGACTCCCTTGTAGTTGGTGGGTGGGGGTAATTCCAGAATGACCTTGATTTTACTCTCGTCAGTGGAAATCCCATTTTTGGACACTATATGCCCTAAGATAACTCTGTGTTTAACCCAGAATTGGCATTTGAAAGGATTCAAGGAGATGCGATATAATCTACACCTTTCAAATATTTTTCGTAAACACATCAAGTGCTCATCCCAAGAGGAATGAACACAAAGATCGTCTAAGAAAGCTTCACAGAAGTCCCTTAGATATTCCTTAAAGGCCGTGTTTATCAATCGTTGGAATGTTGCAGGTGCATTGGTCAAGCCAAAAGCCATGACGCGAAAGGCAAACACTCCAAACTCCGTGATAAATGCTGTTTTAGCTTGGTCCTCGACTGTAATTGTGATCTGATTGTAACCCGAGTACCCATCTAAAAAGCTATATGCCTCCTTGCCTGCCACTCTTTCAAGCACATGTTCAGAATATGGCAAGGGGTAATGATCCCTTCTGGTGGCTGCATTAACCTTTTTGAGATCAACGCACACTCTGAGTTTCCCATTCTTCTTTGGCACAATGACTATCGGAGAAACCCATTCTGAGTGCTCAATTGGGTATATGAATCCACATTTTACCAGCTTTTCAATTTCCTCTTGTACAATCTTTGCGTACTTAGGATTCATTGGGTAGGGACGTTGCTGGACTGGTTTAGCCATGCTAATCATTGGAATCGTGTGTTGCACCACCGAGGGTGGAACACCCTTCATATCATGATATGTCCAAGCAAATATGTCCTTGAATTCTTTAAGAAGCTTCGTAAGTGCAGCTTCTTCTGCCTTGGTGAGGTCTTGAGCAATAAAAACTGGTTTAGACTCCTCACCCGGATCTGCTAAGTCTATCTCCTTAACTACCGCAGGACCATCGTAGACACCGCTACTCCCATTGGTAGGTGTTCGTTGGGCTTTTGTGTAGACCACTTTACGTTCCCTGTGGTGAATGATTTGAAATGCTCGGGTGCGGGGTGTAAGTCTACTGGTTCTTGTTGTGCCCGGTTTTTTTCTTTTAATTCCGCCTCCTTTTGTTGTTGAGCCAACTCTTGGTTTTGCCGCCTTCTTGCAGTATGACTTAGTTTCGGCTTCTCTTCGATTTCTAATTGGGCAACGTCATGAGGTTGCGGAATACACCACATGACACTTTGGAGGTATTGTCCCCAATTATCCGCTATCTTCCGATGAGCATCACAATGGCTCCTACATAACTAAGCCATTCTGCAGTGGATCTTTCCTTGTTTATTGCAGTGCGTACATTAGCTCGATAGCGTTGGCGCTTATGTTTCGTTTTCTTTTTACCACGTTTTTTATTTTTGTTTCTATCAGATTCGGACTCACTTGGTCGATCTTCACTTTCGGATGAACTGCAGGAGGTCACTGTCCTAGGCCTTAAGCACCTTGCTTCCACCTTTGGGTGAATATTTGATTCATTTTTCCCATCAGGCTCAGGGTCAGTTTCTTCTTGAGATTCATACTCAGAATTGCATTGGTCAGAGTCTTTGCTACTTTCAGTGTCGGTGGAGTTTGCCACTTTCTCGCCATCAGGGGTCAAGTGCATAACACCTATCATGTTTATTGGCACTAACGGTGGCATATCTTACCCAGTTTGTGCCTCTATTCCCCCATGTGTCTATGGTTGCCGCTAGGTGTACCCAATCCACGTTATCCGACTCAGTCATACCCAGTAGGACATCCATATAAGGAGAATCTTTCCCATCATCAGTCTCTTTTTTGCATGTATAGCAATACCTTAATGGGGCGGAGTGAATAGTGGTATCCGATCGATTATCAATGATAACCTTGCTTCCTAAAGGATGTGCACGACCATTCTCAAGATCAACTCGAATGACAGAGTCCTGGAATTGTAGGTAGACACATGGTTTTTCGACCAGTCATGCACCATTTGTGCTTCCCTCATGAAAGGACGTCCTA
Source organism: Cibotium barometz (assembly GCF_041138505.1). NCBI lineage: Eukaryota > Viridiplantae > Streptophyta > Polypodiopsida > Cyatheales > Cibotiaceae > Cibotium > Cibotium barometz. The sequence continues at coordinate 40,945,237 of NC_141094.1, forward strand.
AGATCATTTGATATGACATAGGATGCTTGGAGAAATCCATTACAATGAAGGTATGTTTTACCTTGTATCCCAGGACCTTGATCTTAAGGTCCCTTAACATTCCAATAGGTTTAGCTATGGTTCCGTTTGCCATCTTAACCACTATGTTTGTGACTTCAAGGTGAGGTCTTCCCATAGATTCCCAACAGTTTTTAGTCACAATGCTCACTCCAGCACCACCATCAAGGATTCCCTTTAGAGTTAATCCCTTGGTAGTAATGGGGAGGGTGGCATTAGATTCGTCACCTTCAAAGTACTGTCCCAACTTGTTAACAGTTTCAACGACCGAGTTTTCATCTAGGCTGGGTTGTAGATCCCAATGCTCCCCTTCATCTTGAAGTGTGTCGGGTCTATCCATATTTGCAAATTGTGGTAGCCCCGCCTTTAGGAGAAATGCCCGAAGAGCTAAGAATAGCTCAGGATCTCCGTATAATTTGGATATGATCGTGGTTCTGATCTCAGAGGACATGAAATCCATTAGCTTAGACACATTCAACGGTACTTTTCGAGACATCGCCCCTTGACTAGGGACTGGTGAAGATGGAATCACTTCCTCTTCAATGGGGTCAGGCATTCCATCACTAAAAATTCTTTCCAGCAAGAAGGGTGTTTGCCCACTTCCGGATGTCTTATCCTCACTTTCTTCCCGAATGATACTAGGTATAGCTAACAGTTTATGGGTTCGGTGAGGCTGAACTTGCGTAAGAAACACTGTGTCTGGAATTTTGATTTTTCTCGGGTTTGGCTCCAGTTCTCTTTGTGTTTCTTCCACCAAACCCCTTAAGTGTTGCACTTGTTCAATCTCCTCAACTGGGTTTGGGTAAGTTCCAATCTTTTTCTTGAGGGTTTTTGGCCCACGTGGCTTGTCTTGGGGAGTCTCAGTCAGTTTGGGTGGTCGAGAGGGCATTAACTGACTTGGTTGTGGGGCCGAGGAAGTTTCCTTCTGTTTTCCCTTATTTATGTACTCGCTTGACTCTCCTTCATTGAGCTCCCGAGTGGGTTCCTCCCTTAGGGTAGTGGCTTTGGTCCCCATGGTTTCTATTGAATCGGAATCATCTTCAGGATCATTCATATACACGGGGTCGTCTCCTGTCCCTATGTTAGTCTTTGAACTAGGCTTGGAGCTCGTGGCATTAAGCGATCTCTTCCGCCGTGTTTTCTTTTTCTTTGCCTGAGCGATTGATGCAGTATCCCTCTCTTCAAGAATGTAGTTTTGATTTTGAAGCATTGATCGTGTAACTACATTCACGGGTACAACGGGTGTGGTTCCTCGTGCTTGGTTGGTGACCTCAACCAAATTCAATGGCGTAATCTTGGGTGCATTAGGATTATGTGGACATTGAGCGATCAAATGATCTATGCCACAACGATTACATGTAAGTACCGGCATTCCCGATGTGCTCCCTTGATTTGGTTGCATATGAGTAGCGATCTTCTGTAGCCTATTAGGGCACTCTGCTACACGATGTGGTCCACCACACTCGTAGCATTGAAGAGGTGGTCTCCTCGCCAAGGTATTAAGGTTTTGCCCTCTTGTGGCGAGAGCAGCCGCTTGATATACAGGCTTAACTTGCCCGAAATGATCCTCCATGTAGTACTGGGGAATCATTTCAAACGTATCAATCCCGTATGGAGCAGTGGGGTCTATCTCCTCTTCATAATCCCCACATGCACTATGTGACTCACAACCCATCTGGTTTACAGGGGTAATCCTTGGATGTGGAGGTTGTGGTCCTAGCACTGGCGGTGGTAACGGCACAGACTGGACTACATTCGGATTCCTTGGAACTATGTGCTGTGACGGTTGCTCGACAGGTTGTGCAGGCATTAGCGCGGGTACTTGAGGTGTATTTGACCAAGCTAGTGGTGCCTGGTTTGCCAATATTCGCTTAAGTACTAGGCAATCCTTAGATTGATGGCCGTACTTACCACATGCATTGCAATTCCCATTGAATTTAACTCTGAATGTGGGACATTCAGTCGTGCTATGTGGTCCTAAGCACATCGAACACCATTGTTGCTCTCTCCTTGGGTACATATGGCTATTCTGAGGAGCTCGATTACCCCTAAAGTATTCTTGGAGAGCCTTAGTAAGGTCGGTCACACAGACATTTCAGATATCTTGGGCTCCTTGGCAATAGGTTTTACCGTCATTGGCTCGTGCCCAGATACTTGCGAACTAACGGATTTTGTTTCTGAAGACACCTTTTTACCTGCAATCATCAAGTTGTCTTCTAACTGGATTGCATTGGCAGTGACTGCTTCCCACGTTGTAAGACCTCTAATGACTAGGCCATTGTAAATGTCCTCGTGGCGCAATCCTCGGATGAATCTATCGAGGAGTTGGTTGTTATTGAAGCATTCATCGGGAGTGCATCGAGAATTTAGATGCTTCAAAAATCGACTTATAAAGTCTCTCATCTCACTGACTCCCCTTTCTCGCGTTCAGCTTTTTGGAGTTGAGATGCTACTCCCCAAAGCACACCCTCACGTATGTATTCTTTCAAGAACAATCTCTTGAGAGTGGGGTAGTGAGTGCGCTCTTCAACCCTTAAGGTTCGATACCAATCTCCGGCCTTTCCACTCAAGGTTAAGCCTAGGGCTTTACACTTATGCAGCTCATTGTGCTCTTCCAAGGAATCACACACGTGTTCAAAGACTTCAATGTGCTTCCTAACGTCCTCGTTACCACTGAAGTTTTGAGTGAGCTTAGCCACTTGTACTGCCTTGCTTCTAGGTTCTCTCTCAGGCATGCCCCGCATGTTTTCCGCAATGGATCGTCCGATCATCTGAGCAAACGCTACGAGATCACCTAAGTGAGCAGGCATAGTTGGTGGAGGCACTTCTGGGATAGCCTGGCTGATAGGAGTTGGCATTGGTCTGAGTATGTTGGCAAATGACATAGGATATGATATGTGGCTAGGCCTAGCTCCCCTTGGATAATGGTTATGATAAGGTGGTTGTGGAGCATACGCCATTGGCATACTAAGAGGCGTAGGAGCTACATGAGCATGAGTAGCGATAGGTACATATGGTTGATAGGCACTGGCACGCACTGTTGTAGGTACTGTTCCACTAGGTAGCAGCGTCATACTAACTACAGCGGTAACAGGTGCACTTTTCGTTATGCTCATCATTGGGGTCGGCATTGTGGATTCATTAATGGAAAGTTGAGCCAAGGTTGGAAAACTAAAGTTACTGCTCGTGGGCTCAACCTACATTGAGACTCCAGGCGAAACAACATACGAAGGGTCTATGGGACTCACCGAGTGATAAGGTTGGTTGTTTGGCCTTGCCCGTATCCAAAAACCTCATAGGACCAGTGGAAACTAGGCTCACTCCCCTATTTTGCCTCTCAAATTGGATAATTCTATGAATCACCTCACATATCATGTGTTGTTGCTCCTCTAGATTAGTGGCGCTAGTAGATGTAGATCGTAGGACTTCTAACCAACCTACATGGTATGTGTAACTTGTGTATAGGTCAGTTAGAGTCTCTGTGTGTAGATCATATTCCCAATTTTCATTGAGAAATATCCCATCTAGACTTGGTGTGCCAAACGGTTCTCTTGAAGTGGACAATGTCACTTCTTATGGATTGGCTTCTAGGGACCTCTACTTTAGGAAGAGCATCGGAATGTGGTAGCTCAGTAGGGCCCTCATTAAACGAAGTGGGTAGAATATCCACATGGACACTCTTTGGGAGGGTAGGGTCTACATAAGATGTGAATGGCGAATCTACTACCCCTCCTTCCTCATTTACTTCGCTCGTCGCATGTTCAGAGCGTGTAGCTCTACTAAAGGTCTCTATTAGACGACTAAACATGCTAGATCCGGGTTGTGGGGCCCACACTGGCATGTTTTGGCTTGTCTCCTCAAGGTTCTTGGTAGGGTGCCCTTCCATGGCTTCTGAGTCAGAGGATGAGTCACTATCCACTATTCATGGATCTTGGGTTGCATCCATTGGGTTCCAACCGAGAGGCCAAGATGCCAAAGTGGAGGGATGGTGTGAGCCTACGTAGACTGAAACGCTTTCTAGTGGTTCAGGCTCTAGCACCCGACCAGAACGTAGATGCATGTGACGTGGGTACCCTATGTGCGTTGGTGACTACCCTTGAAACTCACACAAGTGGTTTCTTAGGTGTTTCTCACCCCCTTTTTACTTGTTTTTAGATTGTTTTTAACCCGTTTTTTACCCCCTTACTTACAGGCGAACTTGGACTAGGGCGTGTGATAGCTCGAAACGAGCGTATCGTTCAAAGGGTCCTAGTGTGCTTTACAGCACCGTGTTCGCCTATCCAGAGCTCCTGTGGTCCTCAAAACAGTCCGTTTCCCTATGGGGGAAAGGGGCAAAAGCCTATTTGCTTATGGAGGAAAGGGTGAGGGCTTTATCCCACATGCTCACTTTACTCCTTGGGGAGTGGGCTACATATAGGGCACAACTTCCCATAAGCTCTCACTTAAAAGAAAGCTATGGAGGCTCACTCTCCTATATATATATATCAAAAGATCGACCGAGGCCGGGGTCGTGGGTCAATTGGGGTTCTTTCTTTTCAAAAAAATTTTCTCCAATTAAAAAACCTTTCCTCTCCACACGTTTGGTTCTTTCTTTAAAAATAAAATTTAATTTTTTATTTTTTATAATTTTTTTAATTTTTTATTTTCTGTTTTTTTTGGAGATAAGTTTTCTAGGGTTTGCACACAGCACAGGTCTGGGGATTCAGAAATCCCCCCTTACACGTAGAAAACCAGATAGCAGATCACACGCCCACACGCGGAACGGAAAAATAACAGAAATGCAGAAGACAAATTACAGAAACAGATTGCAAAAAATGAAAACAACTCAACAGCAAACACACAGTCGCTTTCCTACAGTGTATATTAAACTTCACGTAGCACAGCTGAGCTGCAGACTGGAGCTTGGTGCAGGGCAACTCCCCGACAGCGGCGCCAAAAATGTGCGCTTTTGCCGCACAGGTCGTAGCTGGGGACTTGCCAGACACCGTATGTGAGCCACGAATGGCTGCAAGCATACAACAAGGAAAGCAAGCTCAAACAGAATGCCAAAGGGTGTGTCACTCACCGCTCAACCGCCGCCTTGAAGGATTCCCGCGTCACAGCCGTGAAGGAGGAGCCGCCGTCGCCGCTCTACCGCCTCGCCGCCGCCGCCGTGCCGCTACACAGTGCGCTCGATCGCTCTCTCACTCTCTCTCTCTCTCTCTCTCACACACGCAGGAGAGGAAACCAAGGAGATAACGCAAGAGCACTCTTGTATTCACAACACATGTGAATGAGGATTTTAGGGTTACATTTGGCTCTTATAGGTGACTTGGCCGTTCACACTTGGGCGTCCATACATGGCCGGCCGATCCTAACCCTTATCCTACTAATATTCAAGGTGCGCCTCTCATCGACGATCACCCAATCCCTTCATCCTTAACATATGGTGCCGACAAGCCCGGCCCATGACTCAGAATATTTAAATTAATGATGTAAAACATAGTACGTCTCAATGTCCGTCATAGGTTAACAAAAGGCTTCTCTACACATTTTCCAAATTGTATCCTTTATAGAGGGCCAAAATGAAATGAAAAACTCTACAGAAAGACCATCCCACCCTGGAGACTTTTCCTTGCCCAAATTGGTAATAACTACCCACCAGCATTCATCCTGCTCTATATTCCTCTCAAGCCAATTGGATTCTCCAGCCTCAATACTTTGTTTAATCAAGAGAGGGACAGCAGGGAGATAGTGGGGAATATTAGGGATGAGAATGGATTAGTGATTTAGGATATAGAGGAAGTGGGTAGAATATTTAGGGGCCACTTTGAGTCTCAAGGAAGATGGCTCACGATCAAGAAAGTAAGTTTTCTAAGTGAGTATTGCTTGAAGCCTCTTAAGGTGTTTTTAGAATTTACATTCAAATAAGAGAATAGATAATTTTACCCTTTGAAAGAAAAGCTTAATTTAAAAAATCATCTTTGTGTGGACAAAAACAAAGAAAAGTGATAAAAGATTAAGTTGCATGTAAATATATATTATCTATAATATGATGTTTTATTATATTTAGAGACGTATACCTATATATACATGTGCATTTATAAAATAAATAAACATATATACACATATATTTTTAATTAATATTAAATTTTAACACGTGGGGATGCATGATGAGGTGTGTTCACTCTTAAATAAGTGTATCTTATATACAATGTCTTTTGTCTTCTCTTTTGCATACATATGTATGTGATTGTGTGTGCATACACACGTATGTGTGATTGTGTAATGTCTTCACGCGTGCATGTGTTGTGCAAGTGTCTTGATTGTGTGTATGTGTTAGTGTGTATTTGTTGTGTGTGTGTACATGGTGTGTATGTTTTTATATATGTGTATCCATAGCGAGTGTCTACATGTACGTGTGTGTGAGCATGTGAATATACTCGTGTGTACATCTATGTGTGTGCACGTGCAGGTGCATATGTGTGTGTGAGTGTGTGCATGTCCATGTGTGTGCACATGTACTTGTGTATGTGAGTGTATTTATGTGCTTGTGTGCATGTATACACGTGTGTATGTGCAAGCATGAGTATGTGTGCAAGTGTGCATATCTCTATATGTTGCATGTGTGTCGATGCGTGCAAGTGTGTGTATGTGTGTTTATATGCGTGTGTGCACGTATCATGTGCTTGTGTTTGTGTGTTATGTGTGTGTGTGTGTATGCATGAACATACATGTGTGTGCGTCGACATACATATAAATCTATTTATATATACATGCTTACATACCTATAGATACACATACATACATAATATATATACATGTGTGTGTATGTATATTCTCTCTCTTACACATGCACATAATATATATACATGTGTGTGTATGTATATTCTCTAACGCCTGTGATGATCAACGGCAGCTAGATCGTGCACAACGTAACTACTCGGCTTACTAGCGATAGTTCATGCACTGAAAAAGTGGAGACACTATTTATATGGTGCTTCTTTTGAGGTTCGGACAGACCATGAAAGTCTGAAATGGCTTTCAAGTCAAAGTGAACTGAAGGGTAGAAAAGCTCGGTGGGCAGAGATTCTACAGGAGTTTGACCTTTAGATACGTTACCAAAAAGGTAAGTATAACGTGGTGGCAGATGCACTTAGTCGCATGCCACACAGATTAATGAACTTAGTTTCATAGTCTTCAAGAATGATTTCTTGGAGTCACTACGTGGTTTATGTGAGCACGATCCATCTTTTATAGAGGTCTGGCGCGCTGTACGCATACACACTTCTTCACAGACGTGACCACCTCTTTCGTTGGCACGGATTGCTAGTCCGAAGAGACTGGCCGAAGGTGCAACGGGAACGGAAGCGAGAGTTAGTTTGGAGAGACTAGCCGTGTCTTTTGGGTATAGTTTGGAGCCGGAGAGCTCTGATATAGGCCCTTCATCACCTTTGACTGCCACGGCTTCAAAGGGGAGTGATAAACTTCGTCGGGGGGAGAAATATGCTAATTACTCCATTGACGATGGGTACCTACTGTACAAGGGTAGAGTATGTCTACCAACAACTATTGGTGACTTTCGGGCCCAAATTCTTAAAGAAAGTCAAGATAGTCCAAGTGCGGGTCATCCCGGGATTTAGAAGACCTATGCACTAGTAAAAAGACAGTTTTATTGGCCTAGTTTGTTTAAGAACGTCCAGACTTATGTGCTGAAATGCAATAAGTGCCAGGTCAATAAACACAAACGTCTTAAGGTTGGAGGACTACTCCATCCACTGGAGATTCCTCAAGGGAAATGGAAAAGCATTCCCATGGATTTCATTACCGGTTTACCCAAGATGAGTCGAGGGAATGACTCGATGTGGGTGGTAGTAGACAGGTTAACTAAAATGGCAAAGTTTATCACCCCCACGAAGAAAACTATTAAAACGCCAGAGTTGGCAAAACTCTTTATTGAACATCTCTACAAGCTATATGGCCTGCTCGCAGATATAGTGTTGGATAGAGATAGAAAGTTCAACAGTCATTTTTGGAGAGAAGTCTTCAAAAAGTTGGATACTACTCTGAGTCTGATTACGGCAGATCATCTGGAGTCTGATGGTCAAACTGAAAGAGTTAACCAAATTCTAGAGGAAACGTTGCGTTCTTATGTTAGTAAGAAGCAATCTAATTGGGAAGAGTACTTACCCTTATTGGAATTTGCCTATAACAGCTCCAAACACTCAGCGATGACTGGATTCACACCATTCATGTTAATGTATAGATTCCAGCTGAGATCTCTAATGGTGGCTGTAGGCCTAGAAAGGAGAAGATTCAATCTGTCAAGGATTTCCTTGAAGATATGAATGGTATACTCATAGCCGCACGTGAGCATTCGTAGCGATCAGGATCGCGCTAAAACTTATACGGATAAAGGACATAGAAAGGTGACCTTTGTAGAAGGTGACTTTGTATTCCTCAAGGTTCCTGCGAGGTCAGGAACCATGTGTTGAGAGATATAATCGCGGTGTTGTGTGTATGTGGGAAAGCACTCTAGAAGTGCAAGATATTGTGGTGAGATGGAATGCCACATGTAATATTGTATGGTGTGTGAGTGTTGACCAAAAGAAGTGGAAAAGGAGTTGCCACATGGATGATGACATGTAAAGTGGGATAAGGCTTGAGAGCCTATATCATTGTATGGTTCATTGTGATATGCAATACAAGGGAATAGTGTTGAGTGTGCAATCTCTCTCTCTCTAGTCATGGAGTTTTTAGTGTGGTTTAATCCACCTTAATCTTATGCTTAATCTATGTCCTTCACCATGACCAATCCCATTTCTAGAATCTTAACATGGTATCAGAGCCAAATGGGCTCTTGGTCATGGGTGATTATTATGTATATTAGTTTGGTTGTGTGTTTGTTTGATTAAGCATTATTTTGAGTTATTATGAGAATAAAATTATGCACACTCATATTATCATTTGGATTTGCATATGTGAGGATTGAGAGAAGATTTGCAACAAGAAGGTTGCATAGAAGCTGCCCAAGAGAGTTGCAAATGGAGTTTTGCAACATGGAGAGCTTGCTCATCATCAAGGAAGCTGAAAATGGAGATTTCAGCATTATGAAGGCTATGGAGTCTTCATCATCGTCAAGGAGAAGCTGCCAAGAGAAGATATGCTGCTGATTATGCCTCAAGAATGTTGGTTTTGTGAAGTTTTGCCTCAAAGTTTTGTGTTTGAGCATGGAAAAATGCTCAAGTATAAGGGTTGCTTGATGGGATGGAAGAATCCCAAGGTTCTTTGTTTCCAAGCAAAGAGTGTAAGAGGTGCAATGCTTGTCTAAGAAGGGACAAGCGGTTATGGGCTTAGAAGAAGTCCATGGTTGAGCACATTGGAAAGAGTGATGCTCATGTTTTTTGCTCATAGAAAATGGGCAATGTTTGGTGGAAGCTTTTAGAGTTTTCACATTGGTTTGCACCTTGGTTTCTTGAGAGAAACCAAAATGGAAAAGCACCCTTGGAAATGGATGCATGCAAAGAAGGGCATGTATATTGGAGTTCATATTGGAGCTCAATGGCCATATTGATGGTCTTATTGAAGATCTCAACTTGGAGGTCTTGGAGAGGCAAAGTAGCAATGGGAGAGCATGCAAGGTTATGGAGTTCATTTGGGAGCTCACAATAGTCATAGTAGCGATGGCTGTTGGAATCTTGGAAAGAAGGGCTTGAAAGAGATTCAAGCAAGACATAAAACACAAATTGGATACACCATGAAGGCACTAGAAACATTGTAGATGGAGGCACTTAAGCCTGTGTGCATCTGAGGACTGAGAAGAAGAAAATTGCAATGTTCACTGCCATGAAAGCTGCAGACAAGGATAGAGAAAGGAAGTGGCAATGTAAACTATAAGTGAAGGGCAGCCGTGAATAAGGCAAGCTTATAGCACAATGCCACTAGAAGGAATACGTAAAGCTCAGTAAAGAGGTTGAAGAGAGCCTGGAGGTAAAGATGTTGAATAAAGTGCAGAGCATAGGAAATCTCTGTAACATGATGGCAGCAACAGATGCAAGCCATGGCAACATCAAAGGTAAAGCAGCGTAAGAGAACTGAAAATTTTGCAAAAGAAAAACAGCAGCGTGACTGTAGCAAGCTGACTGGCGCCCAAACAAGGCAGTGGCGGTGGCTGCTGTGGTGACATCAGTGACAGCAGCGGCATGAACCTGAAGAATTTGGAAGAAGCTTTGGCAGGCTTGTGAGGAAAGTGGCTAGCTATAGCCACTGACAAAGACAGGTAGCCCAGCGCAGGAACCAGTAGCACAACAGCACGGCGGTAAGCAAGCCATGGAATGAGCTTGAAGTGCAGCAAGACAAGCAGCGCAGGTAGATTGAGCAACAAGGTCGCCATGGAAGGTCGGCACCGTTGCAGAGGTAGCCAAGTGCAGAATCAGTCGAGAGCAAGGAGACCGCAAGCAGTCGTGAAGAGGAAGACGACCAGTGAGGTCAGGGAATCCGAGAATGGAGGTAATTTTTTAAAAA